>NW_017306196.1:600000-1168273 GCF_001642055.1 Alternaria alternata
AAAGAGAAACGAGCTGAAGCCGGCTACGGCCGCGGTTGCGGTGATGAGGTTGCGGTTCAAATCTGAGCTTGGGTCAGATAATTTACTGAGCATTTAGAAGGTCCTTACCCTGCTTGCAGATGAGGTACTCGGTGTTCGTCAAACATATAGGGTCTGTTGCATCGTTGCATACGCAGTTGCCTCCAGTGTCGGCAAGAATAGTGGCCTAGATTCATTAATATGTCGAACAATACACGACTTTAGAAGCTTTACATTGACTGCTATGATGTATGCCATTGTGAAGAAGGACGTAAGTCCTGCCCGCACTTCGGTAGTGAACTTCGTATGTAGGATCTCATCTTTCTGCGAAGACAGTCAGCCATATCCAATATCACCAATACCCTCGTTAAACATACATGCCCACAGCCGCCGAGACGAAATATCCTTCCGAAAGTTGACCGGCCGATGTACACATTGAGTGACTCGATTGAGGAACGGATGGACTCCATGATTACAGACGTAAAGATGGCCACCAGTCGAAGGTTTCAATGCTCGGTAGATAAAGAGGGAGGGATCTGCGACAGATAGCCCTGCGTCGACTATATTTGTGTCACGCACGTCCGGTAGAAGCAAACATGAACGATTCGGAACGAAAAGGTATATGGCATGGATCAATCGCAAATGCGATCGGTTATATTGGCGCCATAAGCAAAGTTCCTGCAGGAATGCTATAGGAAATATGAAGGGTAGGGCGAACTGTACTAAACAAAAGACACGCGCAAGGCGGAGTGGCATGTAGCGAAAGGGATGGGCGGGGAAGTCAAGGCTATGCATAGCGCGCAGCAGGGTAAAAAGCACGCCCTAAGAAGGTTTTGGACGGAGTGACGGCATGACCACTTGGGACCGCCGCATCATGCGTAGCACAAGTCAATGGTATGGCGGCAGGAGCGTTGTCGTGCAGCTGAAGCGGAGAATCTTGCAGCGTACTCGAGGGTGGGTGGTCTAGCCTCGTGCTATAGTGGCTTGACAGAAGCGAGTCAGGGGCTGACGAGTCTAGCTTGCGCTAGTCAGGTACATCCGATGTAGATCAGACTGAACCATGACTGGTCGGAATGTTGTCTTTGGTGCCCCTCCCGCATCTGCAGCAAAATGACGGGGCGACTAAAAGCCTTAGTAGAACCTTCTGCTCACCCTTGTGGATTCCTTCTGGCAAGATTGACAACAACTATACTCATCTGGTTTACAACTTATGCCGCCATGTCGGTTCAGCGGCCTTGCTGCTTGTTCTGTCCATGGTACCGGTGTTCCCGTTTGACCCTACAGTTCCGACCAGAATGGATCAGCTGTGATCACCATTCTAGTTGGGTTCGCAGTTTGTAGCGAATGCAAGTCAAGGTTGGCGGCATCATATCGGTTATTTCCCTTAGCAGCCGTCATTGCGAATGGTAGCCAGCCACAAGCGTTTCCTGCAGAACCTTGGGCGGAAAGACCGAGAACTGGAAAAGAGAGCCCGATAAGCTGGCCAGTCGCAACTGCTGTACAGCCCAACTGTTTGCTTTTTCGGGGAAGACCCAAATTGAGATGGGGTTGCTTTGCACGCTCACACCACGCGTAGCGGTATCTCTCTCCAACAGTATGGTTGACAACCGGAAAGCTCACGGTGCGCTGAGTGAATCTGCGCTGTGCATCGAAGCACAACAGAGTAGCGCTAGTGCATGTGTTCGGATCAGGGAAGCCCTGATAGTAGTCTGAAAAGGTCAATAACGCCACGGTCCGGGTGGTGCGACAGCGTTTCGATGCCGCGGAAACAAGGGACCGTTGCGTAACTCGCTTTACAGTTGCGACACGGTCCACCCAGGTGCTTGACTACTTTTCCGTTCAGAGGTGCGACTAGTCCTGAGGGTTTGATAGCCTTCAGGCGATCATTCGTTCCCACTCCTTGGATCATCGACTTATAGTGGCCCCGCTGCACCCCGCTAGACTCGCCACTGTAATCGAACATGTTCGCGACCGACTTACCACTGGACAAAGAGGCGGAATCCGTGGGTGCGCGGAGGGAACGAAAGACCAAGGAGCGATCCATTAGGTCAAACTCCATCAACACTTCGACTTCACGAACATCAATTAGTTCGACAAACTCGGGCTCTACCGATCGTGAGTTATGGTGGTCTTCGGGCCTGAAGAAGGCGAAGAGTATGAAACCAAAGATACTACGGCCATCAACTGGACGGACTACGGACTCACAGAGAACGGCAATTACTGTGACAACTGAAGTTGACTTGACCCGCACGCACAACCTCAAGGATCCCGAGCTGCAACCTGGCTGGACGTACACAAGTTCTCTTTCTGCAACACTTCCATCCGGAGATCCTATGCATCCACGTCAACATGAAGTACCAGAGCTGGAAGGTGATATGTCATCTCGAAATACGGGCTCCACCAGGTCGCGCATCTCGCGTAAGTGGTCTAACGTGAGCATGATGTGAATATGTGCTTATGACATGTGACAGATGACCGACAGCGCGAGGTGAAAACTCCTACTATGGTCGACAGCAGCGATGATGCGACGCAAGGAAGCCGCGTCAGTCCTAAGTCTTTTGTAACGAGCCGAACTCGTGCCAGTACAGCGAGCCCTGAAAATGAACATGCTATACCCATCTCAATGCCAGAAGCAAAGAGAGTTGACAGCGGGTGAGTCGTCTTCTTACAACTTCTGGGTTTATGCTTACTGTTCGTAGATGGCCCCAGCCCATGGAGACTGAAGCGACCGTCAAACTGGAAGCATTAGAACTGCGTGATAGCTTCCAGGAGGAGCAATCACATGAGGACGTGAGGCACATGGTCAAAGTGAATAGCGGCGCAAATTCGGAGGTCTCCTGCAAGCCTCTCTCGCAATGGCAGTGTCTCACTCCAAGAGGTGTACCTTCGGAGATGCAAATACAGTCGCGTCTGGCTCCTAAAAAGGTCACAGTCTCTCAAGGTACTACATCAGAGCTCAGTCGATTCCAACGCTTCATCCGCAGGATGGAAGGCGCTGGTCCAAAGGTTATCTTGGATCGACTTAAGGAAGACTGGCAATGGACTGCAGGCGGAGATGTTGATGAAGAGGTATGTAGTAATCCTGTAGATTTGTACCGAGTCCTGCTAATGGTTGAACAGTTGGTCCTCGAAAAACAGCTGTGGCTGTTGACGGGTTTCCAAATGCTGAACTTGGGTCGGGAACAGACCCTGCCGCAGCCCGAATGTAACACCGGGAGAATCCTTGAACTATATGGCAATCTCTGTAAGTGAATGTTGTGCCCTTGTGTCACGCTGCCGTGCAAGCTCTAACGGTCGACGCCAGCTGAGGTATACCAACTGTCGGCTATGCATCCGTCTCAAACAGTACACTTCCTTACCACCAAGCCCCCACGACCTGTTCAGTTGCCGGGCAATGTATCGTACTTGACGGTGCGCAAGCTCGGTGCCGTTCCACTGCCTTACCCAGAAGACTACTTCTCGCATATAAGAGCATCGACGTTGCCGTCGCTGGTCCCATCCGCCACGCTACCAGAACTGTTCAGCGAATGTCACAAGCTGCTCGCTCCTGGTGGCTTCCTAGAGATCAGGATCATGGATGCTGCCCCAGTACGCAAGACCACCGGCCCGCTGATGCGGATGTGGATTGAGGATAGGCTCTCTGTCAACTTGGAACGGGACTTCAGATGCTCGAAGCCATGTTCGCTAGTTCCAAGCTGGCTGACAGCTGCCGGATTCGAGATGCTTGTTCAAGAAGACGATCAGAGCATGACGCTACCATGTGCTATCGACCCCGATGCGGCCAATGTAAACGACGAGCTTTCAATGATTATCGGCCGAGCCTTCTGGAAAGACATCTGGGGCAGCTTTGTGGACGACGCTCAAGACGAACCGAAGTGGTGGTGGGAAGACGAAGAGATTGTGCAAGAGTGCGTAAAGCGCCAGACCTTGCTTGAGTGCAGGACAATCTTTGCATACAAGCGGTAAGAGCTAGAACTTGTGGCACAATGGTTGGTGCAATGTGTTGATAATGAAGACTCGACAAGATGGGATTGGCGTTGGCGTCGACATGGAGCGTCTGTACGATAGGATACCCGACGCGTATTGCTGTCACTACCGCCTACGATGATACCTCGTTTAGACTTGTAATTAGATAGCGATGCATTTGGTACGCCGCGCAAATGGATAGTGGGACTTGACCATCATGGATGTTTCGCTCGCCCAAATGCTAACCCCGCACTGCTTAGCGTTCTTGTCACGTGACACCGCGAATAAGGCCGTTCCTTGTCAAAGGATGGCAGGACCCATCATGCTCGTCATGATGCCACAGAGTTGCGCAAGCTGCAATCTGCCAACTGTAGCACTATGGCTTGAACTACGGTCGTCGGACTATTTCGACCCACCTCCCCGGACGTCAGATTAGGAGTCCGTGCCACAGCCTCCGTTTCAGATGCATGGTCCGCAACGCGTCGTGGCTACAAGATCAGCACTATGTCGGCACGACCGAAAGCTTTTCCGCACATCTTCTACACTCGACGGCGCTTTTGGCATGCCTCTCTCCTGAACTAATTAATCCGTCCCTCCAGCTCGTACCACATCTGCATAATCTGGCATAATTCCCACACGACACGGCCACGATCCTACACAACCTGGGAATCCTACACAATCATCGGCACACCTAGAACGGCTTCAGGGCGATCGGCATCCGAGCTACGGCCGCCGAACAATAATATCAGGAATTATGTTCAGTTCGCTAGGGACCAAGATAGCCCTCCGGAAGGCCGGATTAGGCAATGTCAAGCTCCCAAAGACCGACGACTTGTTTGGTAGTGGGAACACCAAGAAGGGGAGCACCAACGGCGCCGATGGAGGAGACACAGGCTTCGCCAACCCCTTCGCAAACGTACAATGGGGTGTACCAAAAGCCCTACAATCTTGGACAACGCCTCCACCGCCCCAGACCCCAGTGCGCAAGCCACCGAACATTGGAGATCGAGCACAAACACACACGAAGCTGCAATTTCCAACGGCCGACGGACGGCCGACTATACTGCTGTTCCTAAGGTTCTGCGGGTGTCCTTGTGAGTATTCATTTCCTCAGACGTTCTAGTCGGATGCAATGGCGGCAATGGCGGAAAGCATCTAATTCCTGCAAAAGTCTCCGAGAAACTCTTCCTCTCGCTCCGAACCCTCGCGAACCGCCATACTTCGATCCACTTCGTCGCAATCTCCCACTGCACACCCGCTGCAACCACAGAGTGGCTCAAGAAACTCGGTGGAGCCTGGAACGTAGATGTAGTAGTGGATCAAGACCGGGAACTATACGCGCTATGGGGTCTAGGCATAGCTACTTGGGGCCATGTGCTGCATCCTAGAAACGGGTACAATCAGGTCATGCTCCGGAAGAATGAGGGTGTCTGGGGACAACAGGTCGGAGAAGGAGCATGTCGATGGCAGATTGGCGGGGCATATGCAGTCGATGGGAGGGGCGTTGTTACATGGGGCTCACCGATGCAGTCAGTAGACGAGGCGATACCATTCGAACACGGCGTAATGTCACTTGGATATGGAGAGACGCATAGACTGGGACTGTGAAATTCCACAATGGATATTCAGGCGTTCGAAATTTCACAAGAGGGAATGTGGGGGTGAGAGATAAACATTCGTCAAGATGCGAAGGGTTCGCGTCTTTCTTGTATAGTACGTTCAGCGTTCAATCTTTCTGTTTCAGAGGAGCTTGCAGTCCGCAAGCTAACAGTGACAATCTGGGGCAGCCATGCTAAATTCTAACGGACTAGATACACAGCTTTCATTCTCTAAGCGAAGTCGCTTGCCTATTAAGGGAGAGTCTCATTCTCTCTTCAAGGCCTCGAGGACCGCCGCTCTGACCTCAGTCCATCTTTGCGAGTCTTCCTTTGTGGAAGCTACGCTTCGTGCTTGTTCAAGACCCCCATCCTGCTTGATCAATTCTTTCATCATTCGTTCGGAAAATATGTCTCTCCTCAACTTCTTCACATTCTCCACCGACTCGCGAAAATAGGTCAAATCCCACAGAATGCGAGGTGGCACTCCTGCAGTTAGCCAAAGCTGATTGGAAATCCACTCAAGCGTGACCTTCCGGTTGCGATTACATGGGGAACCCTTCATGTGTGGTTTGACTGATTTCCACAGCTCATCGATTAGAGCTATGCTTCTTGGATCCGGTTTGGGATACGAGAAGAGGATAGACTCGAGATTCGGCAGGACAGAGCAGATCTGTCGTAGGGAAACTTTGTCTGCCATTGACCAGGACCCGCGAATTGAGTCCTTAAGAGACTCTTCAGTTGGCAAAATCTGAATTTCGAGCTGGGTTATTCGATGTCTGATCTTCGATCTTCCGATGCTCGTGTATCGGTCTGCGTAATCTTTTGAGGTATCGCATGCGAAGTGATTTTGGGTCGATGCTAGCCCTGTAACCCTGCTGGCTTTGAGTAGGAGTACGTGCCGATCGAAGCAATGCTTGTCGACCTCGTCATGTAACTGTTTATTCGTACGCATTATCGCCAAATTCTCTGGTAACGACCTATCCGTTCTTGTATATTTTCGAGAGAACATAGGGATGTAGGCAAGATGCGGTATGAGACAATCGTATACTTGGAGACGAAGCTCATAGGGAAGCCGGAGAAACGGGAGAGGTTTGACTTGAGCATAGTTAGACTCATTCACGACTCTGAATAACGTGGTACCTACGTGTCTGCTCTGCGCTCGAGAAGATCTCTTCAAGTGAAGTGTCGCAAATGGCGTCCAACGCCAATAGTAAAGTCCTTACGTCGGAGAAAGTTGGACCGAATCTTGCAGCGGTTCTTTTAGAGCTATCTGAAGATCTGACGAGGCGAACATTGGTGAAGTGTCGTGAACCTAATACTTCAGTGTAAGCCCTGACATAAAGGTCAGGAATTTCGTCCGGTCGTTTCAGTCCCTTGGTACAGAAGTAGACTTCCTCCGAGCCTTGGATATGCGTGCAAGACGATGTTCCCTGGAGGATGACATCGAACTGTAGCTGTTTGTGACGATGAAACGGAGTTCGAGTCAACACGTTACTCAGTGCCTGTAGCTTCGCCTTGAGAAGCCCAGCCCGGGCTACCGTGTATGCGCCTGTGAACTCAGTCTTCTCTGCAGATAGGGTGTCCCTAGGTCCAGAGTCAGCATTGTTGATATCGCAATAATTGTTGATGGTCGCTGCTTACATTGCTTGTGTAAAGTCCAATGATAGCGGCGATCTGGCTGGATTGCAGATATTTTGGAGGACCTCGAGAAGAAGCGATTTTGAAGTTATATTACCTAGGTGTTTAGAAAGACCATGTTCAGGTCAGGGGCATTCACCAAGCATATAAGTTACGAAGCATCGAGCTAAGGGAGGCAGCAGCATCACACGGGCCGAATATACGAAAATATTTCCCAGTTGATACGAGGTCAAAAGTCAGACCCTACTCAGTACTTACGAGTTTAGTATAAGTAGTGGAGCTCAATACCAAGACTGGTGCCTGGCTAACATCAATAGAATCCGTCTAAGCGTGCCGGTGTAACGAAACGCTTTTTATTCCACTCTCAGATCATTTAGAGCGCGTTTAAGCTCGAATAGGCACAGTACACACGTATTCTGCAGCGCTTGTTCTCGTAGCAAGTCGATCTCTAATACCGAAAAGTGTGTTATTGACTATGCCGTCGCTCGTTCTGCTGGTGTGACTACATAGAGTGACCGCGCATAAGATGAGCTACTCTGACAACATAAGAACTCTAAAGTGACAGGGCTTATAGCTGCACGATTCAATAGATAGCTCTGCCGGATACCCAGGTTTGCTGAGCACTCTGCTGAGACCTTACTGAGTCCTCTATTGTAGTAAATCACAACCTACTTTAGCTTGGATCTGAAGTTTGTCAAACCAGGTGCGGTTGAGCTACCAGAACAGATGTTCAAAAGTGCGAATAGGTGCGGGATTCATGCTGGCGAGGTTCAGCGGCAGATACATTTAGGGTGATTTGGTGTCCTTATTCTTTCACTATCATGCTAGAAACTCATATAACCTGACTGTATCCTAACTTTCCGTTATAGAAAATCCTCTTCATGTTACTGATGTCCTGGAAAGCGCTGTTCGTTACAACAGACAGCACTATGAGCGCGACCTCGCAAAGGTCCTGAGGATTGCTTGAGCATTACCGCTTGTGCCACTACACAGTATTTCTCTCAGATACAGCGCATTTAAAGTGATTTTTACCGAGCACCAAATTCACACTGTAGAATATTGGAGACTTCCCCGAGTATCCAAAGTCGAGTGTGGAAACTTTCTCGGAGACATTCCAACACTGCGCTGACAGTACGGAGCCGGAGACTTTAGGTACTGATGGACAGCATGCGCGATGCGATTTGTTCTACTTGAAGCACCAAATAAGGCTGCATCTTTATGGTGGACATAGTCAAGACCGTACTTGGACCGGAGATTTTCTTGGGGATTTTCTCGCCGCATAAATCTGGTGCTTATAGTACCTATATTAGGCCAGCTGGACAAGCGACGAACGAAACATAAATTTCCACACACTCTCGAACTCTCAGATCACCTTGTCTCGCGCAAGACCTACCCGCTTCTCGAAAGATACATCAAAGACGCTATATAAGGTAGACATAACAAGATGGTGCTCCGAGTTCGACCCCAGATCTTCGACATACTCATTATCGGCTCAGGCCCAGCAGGGCTGAACGCCGCGCTCACCTGTGCAAGAACACGTAGTAAAGCTATTGTTTTCGACAACCAGCAGTACCGTAATGAAGGCGTTACACACATGCATACGGTAGCGTCTCGCGATCACTTCAACCCCCGAGAGTTCGGTCGCATCGCTCGCGAACAAGTCGAATCCCGTTACGATACCATTTGGTTTCAAGCTGCGACAATCACCCATGCGAAAAAGAAACAGGTGTCTGTACCTGATGAGAAGGGCTTGTATGATGGCTTCGAAGTCACAGATAGCGACGGTCACTCGTATGAGGGAAAGAAGATCATCCTAGCTACCGGTTCAAGAGATGTTTTCCCCGAAATCCAAGGCTATAAGGAAAACTGGCCAGCGCATATATACCAATGCTTAGCTTGCGATGGCTACGAGCAACGCGGAAGTGCAGTCGGCATCCTAGGTTTCGACAGCCCAATGTACACTCACTTTGTACAAATGGCCATCCCACTCGAACCCACTTCCATCACCATATTCAGCAACGGGCCCATCAAGCAGGAAGAACCAGTACAAGAGGCTATGAAACTCGCAAAGGCCTTCGGCGCAACGCTCGACGAGCGGAAAATCGTGCGCCTGGTAAACAACGGCCCGAGCCACACAGATGGCGTAACAATTCACTTCGAAACCGGCGAACCAGTCACCCTCGGTTTTATCGTTCACAAACCTGCTACAGTCAATCGTGCGCAACACCTCATCGAGCAACTTGGTGTCGACACTGTGGAACCAGCGATGGGTGGACATATCAAGATTGCAAACGCAATGTTCAACGAGACAAGCGTCACGGGCGTATTTGCTGCTGGCGACACCATGTTAATGATGAAGCAGGTTGCGATTGCTATGGCAGAAGGACTCAAAGCAGCGGCAGGCGCGGGAATGCAGATTGCGCAAGAAAAGGCCAAGAGTCTTTCCAAGACCTTTGAGGAGAGGGAGGGCACGGTTGAAGGAGAGAAGGATAAGGCAGAAGTGGCATCATATTAAAAAGAATCAATGGGTGGATTAAGGGAGCAAGGAAGCTGTTTTGAATGTCTACATGTATGATGTTTGAGCAGACGATAGGTTCGTGGAGGAGGGCACGACCATTGATTCCTGACACACAGTATGTAGTTTCCTTTGAGAATGTAGAACATCTTCTTCCAATATACTGCTATTACCATAGATACATATCACTGTCACCAACTTGGAAGCTGTGCTTCATACCTATCGCTGTACCAGTAGCAGGAGCGTTTGCAGCCAGCACATAATTCCTCGAATACTCTCGATATCCACGGCGCCTACCATATCTGCGACGTTCGCCACGCCACTACTCTTAAAGTTCACACCGTCACCTGTAGCTCTCCTCAACAACATAAAGTCTCCCAATTCGCTGGAACCGACCCCAGAATGTTCGTCGCACCATTCGCAGAGCTCAAAGCCCGAATCAATGGCCTGATCGTCAAGACTACTTCCATGTCCTCCTCATTATCTGAAACCTCTACATCCGCCAGAGATAATGCTCGTGACAAGCCGTCAACCCAACCGAGATATGCCATCAAGAAACCTTCCATGCGCCTGTTCCCTAAGACACAGGCTCCACTACCGACGGTCAACATTATGACAAAACACAGCCATACCTTCAACAGCTCAACAGCAACTGGACTGGACAAATTGGGACAGCTGCAGTTTGTAGAAGTATTGAAAAACTGGATCGTTGGTATGTGGTATCATCTATATATCGGAGCTCAGATCAGATGAAGAATACAGGATGGTGTCAATGGGAAGCAGATGAGCGGATGGCTAACATGGCATCGATGGACAGAAGTTGCGCCTTTCATCGCCACTACGAATTCCGACAAGAGCTCGTCTTACAAAGTCGTCTTCACTGCGAAAAGATCGAGTACGGAGAATACATCGGCCATTGCCTCAGTGGCTGCAACTTCTTTGTACATATCGAAACTTTTTGCTATCAGGCCAAATCTATGGGACAGTGATTGGACGCTTGTAGAGCAGAGCAGCAGAACCGATACCTTGATTGATGCAGTAGAAGATTTATGGGAGAGGGTCATGCATAGAGCGGATAGTTTAGCTGGTGAGTCTTGGTGTATCATGGTGAAAAGAGTCTGAGAGGTCATGTACTAACGATATCAATTTATTAGATGGAACGAAAGTCGGTGCGATGGTCGGTAAGAGGATGAGCGGAAACGAGAGGACAATGGCTAGGAAGAGTGCGGAGTGGTAGTCATGATCAGATGCAAGAGAATGGATACGTTGGGGATGGTAATAATTGTTCATAGTAGATGTGATCTGCGAAACAAGGCTTTTTGGCATATAAGTTACTTCCTTGCGATGGCGTATATGCTGAAGTATGAGATTATGTGTATATAGATTCAACGCATTCACGTAGCATACATACAATTAGCTCCTATCTACAATATCTATCTCTTGCTCAATATCTTCGACATCAATCTGACGTTCTTCCGACATCTTACTCCTCCTTCTTATGTATCCTTGGCAACCCGAGCCACAACACCAAAATTACGCCCAATAGCGCCAGAATAATCGGCTGCAGAACCTGTACACCATGCGCCTGCGCGATAGCTCCAACCGCAAAGGGGAAGATGGCAGCTCCACTCCCACCAAAAGCTGCCGCAAAACCAATCGCACCCACATGTAGATGGCGTGGTAGAAGCTTCGTAGCGGCGACAACGACAGCAGGGAATAATGGACCGAGGAAGAACCCTTGGAAGCTTACTGCAACGGCCGAGACGTAGAATTGGGGGACGAGCCAGAAGATAAGTTCGAGGGCCATTGTGATGGGTAGGTAGATCTGGTGCTTTGGATTAATATGAAGAAGAAACAACATAGGTGTGAAGAAGGAACTTACGGTAATAGCCAACTTTTCCCCTATCCTTGGCGTCACAAAGCCCAGCACAATCCTTCCCACAGTAATCCCCATCCAGAACCCAGTCGCTACCATTCCACTCGCAAAGTCCTCACCATCACGCACTTCGAGCATGAATTTGACTATCCAGCCACCAAGCGCAACTTCAATACCCACGTATCCGAGTAAGAAGAGTGCACAGAGCCATGTGACGCGTGCATGCGGGAGACGGAGGAGTGCCTCCTTCATCCGATTGTCTTTCGTACCACTGGTTCTTGGGTTGGCTGCACGGAATTTGTCACCGGTCTCGCGCCAGAAAGCTGCTGTCGAGGTCGCTAATTCGATGACTGCCATGGCAATCATGACATAGTAGAACGTGTACCAGGGCAGTCTGCTCCCTTTTGTGATCATGGTTGTTGCTATCAAGGGAGAAAGCACTGCACCTACACCGTAAAAGGCGTGTAGGAAACCCAGCACTTCGTTCGGATTCGCCATGTTACCCATCCAGGCATCTATTTAAAGTCAGTCAACCGTTTTCCTCTTACAACCTGTGGAGACAGGAAATGAGACAGATACTCACTCCATGCAGCATCAGCAAGACCATTACCAAAGCCAGCCAGCATGAAAATGACGACGAGCACCGGGTATGGAGGATGCACCGCGATAACCACATACGCGATTAGATGACACGTCGGTGCTATGACCGCAACACCTCTCTGGCCAAACTTGAGATGAATGGTGTTGTTCAACAATGCGGAAGCCGTGTAGCCGACAAGTGGAGATAAAAACACTAGCGATATGACGACGAAAGTGAGGCTATAGTACTCTTGCAACTTGAGTCGTTGTCAGCATGCACTCTCCACGCCCTCCTCTCAAAAGTACGACAAACTTACATAAGGTATCAAAGCTCCATACGCTGCATCATTGCTCCCCATAACGACGAAACTCCAGAACGCCGCCGAGGTCTTGAAGAAATTCGATCGAGGGTGGTTCCATTGCTCCAACTTGGCTGCTGATTGGGTCGTTGGGGACGGTAAATTTTCTATCGGGTCGCTTTCTTGGGCGCCTTTGGTATCTGAAAGTCGCAAGCCGCCCGTGTTACTCGAAGTGGCGATTTGGGCATTTTGAGGTTTAGAGATGTAATTTGAGACGTCTTGGAGTTCAATGGGCTGCTCGAGACAGGTCGATGAGGTGCCGTTCTGGAACGCCATTGTTGGGTTCTTGGGACGGTGGGAAGGGTTGACAGCCTGGTTGCCGCTTAGGACTTTTGAGGTGCGAGTGGTTGACGAAGGAAGCCTGAAGGCCGAGCTGGGAGGGAGGAGAGGTCTATGATAAGTAAGTCCAACGCTAGTGGACAGTATGAAAGTTTTGACGCGATTGGCGTAATACGAAGGTGAACCGTTCACACAGAGGCTATGACGTTTTACTCCTGCACGCTCAACAACCCTTCAACCAACAGCCGCGTGATGCGCAATAAAAACCACCCCTATAGGTCCCTTCAATCCTCCAGTGCTCGAGCTTAGGCTCATTGCCTCGCAAGGTTTACTCAAAGGAGCGGAACACTGCGAGAACACTGCATCCAGACATTTCCTAGCCTACACCGACGTTCTGTTAGCACTAGAAGAAGCATGCTCAAGGCGGGGAAGCGAAGGGTCTCCATATTATGTACGCAGCCAATCAGCACAAGGCAACCCTGAACTCGCAGTTCGCAAAAGGAAACGACCGGGAAATCTTCGGCAATGTGACTTTTCCGCCAGTAAACCGCCGCTAGCGAGATGCTGTATACGCTGTAGATATCATACTTGTGATTCTCGAAAGGCTAGCGATGGAAGACCTGAACAAATTTCGTTACGTCGCAAGTCTGCGTTCAACATACGTGTTCGAAGTTACTCATAGTGTGGCACCCTTTACACACGGAGCGCCACCATCCGACTGATCTCGCACCAAACCTAAAGTGTCGAAAAAATGCGAAGATGAAACCCATCTCGTTGGAGCCCCCAACACAGTCACAAGTCACTCTAGTCAAGTCACTCTACGTCGCAAGCTGCATGTCACTTGTATCACAAAGCCAATGTTTAGTCAACGCTTTGAAAATCGTTAATCGTTTTCATGTTCATGCTATACCTGCTATTATTACCTGAGCTGATTCGCGGAACCACGCTCGCCCGTCTCCTCCATGCTCGTACCACTCGTACCATGCTTAGGGTATCTCTCCCAACGTTTTACACAACAAGCCGTCTGAAAGGAAAAAAGAAACACGAAAGGAAAAAAATCGTTCTTGAGATCAACGCTTGTATTTCAACGACTGTGGGGAAAGGTAAATCGTCCATATACACATACTCGCTTTCTACAGTCGCGCATTTTGCTCCTGTGACGCTCTGCTCGCTCGCCCTGGTTGTTCAGCCCTTGTCTTTGGTGAAAAATTGAAATGGAAGACAATGTGAAATCGTCATGCTGGTGAAGGCATCTATGAGGGCTGGATAACGGAGGGACCGGCAAGGACCTCGGCGTCGGCAACGGACTCGCTCTTGGTGATCATCATGTAGACTTCACCCTGGAGGCCCTGGGGAACCATGCAGTTGCCGTCGGCGATCTTGGTAAACTGGTTGCCGCCACTGGAATATGTTAGAAGGTAAATCTCATAAGGGGGGTTGTGGTGTGACTTACGGTCCGACGAAAGCGCAGAAAGAGGCACCGGCTGGCTGAGCGGGGTCGGCAAGCTTCAGGTTCTGACCAACGGTAGCCTTTTCGGGGTTCTGAAGAGCGATGGCAGGGAAGGCTTGGATGTTGAGGTTGGATCCTTCGGGGCAGGACTTGATGAATTGAGCGGCCAGGGTGAAGACAGCGCGGGGCTGGAGAGCAGTGTCGAAAGCGGCAGGGACTGGCTCGGCGCCAGATGCGATACGGATGAATGCCTGGTGACGGGCCTCGACAGTGACGATGGAACCGGCAGCCGAGAGGATGTCGGAAGAGTTGACAAGGGGAGCGGCACCGAGGTAGGCAGAGACACCGACAGCCTCAAGAACACGGGCGGTCTTGACCATGGAGTCAGCGCTGGCAAGGGCGGCGTCGAAGTTGTATTGGCAAGGCTCGACGGGCTTTGCACCTGCTCCTGCGATGGCGGACTGCAGAGTAGTGACGTGAGTGGCCTCAGTCTGTCCAACACCCATCAAAGACTTGACCTGACCTTCACTCAGACCGAGAGCCATGAAGTCTGACATGGAAAACTTGGCGAAACCCTGCTTGTAGTATTCCGATTCGAGATGCTCGGCAGTCAAAGCGCTGTTTCCATTGTCAGACCCTGATTACTATGTTGAGGGAATTGGTACTACTCACAAGTTGAGGATGTCAACATCGCTCAATGTTGCTGCTGCCGCCGGTGCAGCAGCAGCAGGAGAGGCGGCCTCTCCTGCGGTTTCGGTAATGGCTGCCGCCGCGGGGGTAGCAGACGACATGACCATTGAGCTCGACTTGGAAGCCGACTCTTGACGGGCGTAGTTTGCGGGAGCGGCAGCCACGAGAGGCGCCAGGGCAACTAGGCCCTTGAGGATGGTTGATACGCTAGGCATGTTGAGTGGATTAGGTTTGTTGAATTGTTTTTTTGAGTAGACAAGTTCGTAAAGAAGGACCTCCAGCAAAGACTCGCTTTGAATTCGATTATTAAAAATTGTCTAAAGTCCAACCAGGGACTGAGAAGGTAAACCGTAAGGAATGTGGTTGATTATTAGGTAGGAAGGTAGAAGAGGCTCGCCGATGATCCAACTGAAAACGAGTATGGAAACAAGGTGGGCGGCCAATGGACCTTATACAAGCAGCTACGACTCCTAGGAGGTATCTGAGACGCCATAGTAAAATTCGGAGGACGGATGTTGAGCATGTGGCGGACAACTGGATCCCGCCGACGCACTGGCTTCCATACTGGATCCGTGACCCTACAAGCTTCAAAGCTTGGCAAATCGACCCATTGATCGTCCAGGAACTGCTCGCTAGTAGTGTTGCAACCGCTGAGCGCGTCCGGCATGTAGCGATGGGGCTCGTGGTGCAGGCGTGTGATGTAGCAGGTCCGGGGCCCTGCGACGCGAAACGGGAGTCATGAAACCCTACAAGTGCCAACGCGTGCGCGGAGACAGCAGAGCCGCCCTAGAGACAACCCGGGTACAGCGATAGTGCATGGCGATTAATGGCGGTATTCAGACTTTCCGTCCGGAACAGTGAAGTGGCTCACCACTTGAGGCTTGAAGCAGTCGTCTCCCTCATGTCGCTGGTGGGGTGTGTTTCCAGCAGTGACGACCTTGCGAAACGTTTCAACACCAAGTTTTAGACAGTATGCTGTAGCATAGTCATAGATATAAGGTCTCCCATAAGAATGTCGTGGGAGCGCTTACGCTCTGTGCCGAGAGAACTATAGATGGGTCGAGAGGTTAAGAGGGATGGATTAAGAGGTGGCTGAGGCACCCAAAACATCTTCACGTTGCCAAGCCTCATGGAGAACCACTGCTATTTCGGCAACGGTTCAGGCCTCAAGGCTCCCGTTCGCTACGATAAACACATGCAGGTACACAGACCGCCTCCTACAAGGGGTGGGAAGTCGCAGATCCGCTGGTGAAGATTCGGATTGCACCAGCCTGCGGCATCAGCCCAATGCCGTATGGCGGCAGCTTGTCACGGTCGGCCATGCGTGCAAACAAGGGCCGGGAGGCGGTCATCAAGGACCATGTTTCCATCGCAAACAGCCAATCCTCGTCAATGGATGAGTTTCTGATGTAGTAATCAAGATGTCAGTGATGCCTGACGCGGCTCATCTGGTCGCCTTGTGCGGCTTTCGAGCCGCCTTGCCCAGGCTTGAACGAGAATTGCGGAGTAGGTGTCAATGCGGACGGGTGTCAAAAGCAATCATAATGGACTTCGCCTGGCATGAGGCGCTCTTGTGGGGGGTCAACACATTACTGTACTACGAAAACTACTGTGTATAAGAGCTGCAACCATATATCGCGACTGTCGATACATTCGCCGCATGCACATGAACAATACACAGATTACCAATCGTCTCTTCCTGCACAACCTAGTATGTATCCTCCATTCAATTTTCTATACCAAGTCGACAGAAGCTACCGAAATGCTGGATGCCAATTCGGACCAAGCGAGACGATTCTTTTACAAAGCGTAGGGGTTGAGGGATCGGATGGTCAAGCAACTGCAAGATAGGTCAGTAGAGTTCAGAATCAAGTGAACAACTTTAACTTACGGAGGGCTCTTGGTCAGATCCGTCTTAAGGATAACTGGAACACGCGTCATCTCCCGCACATCCTGGATGTAGTCGCCATTCTGCTCGCGCAGGGTGAACCAGCTAAGGTACTTCTCCTTGTTGGTCAACTTGGTCTCCGCAGCATCACCAGCACTCTGTGCAATCTTCGAGTCTGAGTTGACACGGTGAGGAGCGCCGGCAAGATCACGGCGGGTGGGCGATGGAGGCATGCTCTGAGTCGGACGGTCGGAGTTGAGGGAAACACCGGCCATGTTCGAGTTCAGGTCGTTGGAGTCGGAGTCGTCGTCATCATCGTCGAACAACGCAGCCTCCTCGTTGGTCGACATGGCTCCAGTGTCAATCTGCCTGCGCTGAGCCTCTTCCTGCTCCCTCGCACGCTGCTTAGCAGCCTCGGCATCACGCGCTGCAGCCGCCGCATTGGCAGACCTGAGCGAGCCATGCTTTGGCCTCTCGTCTTCGGGGATGTAGTTGGACGATGGAACACCCTTCTCCCAGTAGAGCTCAAGGAGACGCTTGTTCTTGTCGAATTCAGCCTTCTTGAGGGGAAGCTGATCGCAGTGGACGCGCTTCTCGAAGCCCCACTCGGGGATAAGAACATCGAATGCGGACTCGTACACGCAAAGGACGATACCTTCGGCGATGAGATCACCGCCCCTCTCCTGCCTGACCTTGTCCATCTTGCGGCAAGCCTCGATATGAACGCTCTGCTCCTGGGCAGCATGAGCAGAGTCTTTCTTGGTGTTGCACATCTCTGCAGTCTTGGCAAGAGCCTCAATGTCTTCAGTGAACTCGATGGCACCGTTGGATAGGACAGCCTCCAGCTGGCGGTGCACGATGATGTCGGCATAGCGGCGAGATGGGTTGGTGAAGTGGGTGTAGAGGGGAAGGTTCAGAGCGTAGTGAGGGTATTGGTCCTCAGGCAGCCTGCCAGCAACGAAGTACTTGGCACGAGGCATTGACTTGATGACAAGTGTCTCCATACCCTTCCGGATGTCATCATCCTCAACCTCGAACAAGCTGTTCTGCAGAGTGCCACTGCTCTCAGTGTTGATGTCGTAGCCGATGGCACCCATGCGTTCTGCGATTGTAGTCAAGCGGCGGGGGTTAGGCGATGGTTGACGGCGCAGAAGAGCCTTCTCGGGCAGGCCAGTGGCAAGCTTCTTCGCAACAAAGGCGTTGGCGAGGTGACTGAGCTCCTCAATGCACTCGTGGGCAGGGGAAGAGTCGAAGATGTTCTGCTCGACAGGAACGTTCTCGTCGTCCAGCTGGTACATGAGACGCAGAGCCTTTACGTCGCTAGAGCGGTCGCCAAAGCGAGCCTGGCGGAACTTTTGAGAGATGTGATGCAGCATCTTGATGTCCTTAGCACGGGCTGCCGAGACCGCACCGTCGTTACCGTTGATAACGGTGTCGACCTCGTCGTACGACAGCTTTCCAGAGCTCTTGATCACAGCCTTGCCGACCCAGGTCTCATCATCTGAGATTTTACCAGAGTTGGGATCAACCTTGAAGACAACACTAACCGTGTAGCGGTCCTCGCCAGGGTTGAGGCAGCAAATGTCGTTCGACAGTCGGGGAGGAAGCATGTTTACTGTGCGGTTCATGAGGTAGACCGCAGTTCCACGCTTCTTGGCCTCGCGGTCAACAAGCGAGTTGGCCTTGATAAAGTGGGCAACATCAGCAACGTGAATACCGATCTCAACACGGCCGTCGTCAAGGTACTTGAAGTGGATAGCATCGTCAAGCTCCTTGCTGCCGTTGGGGTCGATGGTGAAGGTCTCCTCGTTTCGGAAGTCGCGACGGCTCTCGAGCGCCTCTTCGCCGTCGTTGGCAACAGACCAATCCTCGAAGCCTACGTTCTTGATAACGGCATCAGAGAAGTCATCTGGACCAAAGTTGTTATCGCGCAGAAGTGCATCGGTTTCCACCTTAAGGTCGCCCATGACTCCGAGTTGCTCGACAAGAGTACCGAAAGGATGCAGAGAGGTGATGGGCCATCGCTTGATGCATGCTACGAAGATGCGGTCGGCGTAGTCTTGGTGCTTCTCGACGAAGTCGCGAGGAGCCTGCTCGGTGGGAATGGCAATCAATGGCACACGCTTGTCTGTTGGCTTGAACCAGACAATCTTGGGCTTGTTCTGAGTCTCTGGCTGGGAGCGGCCAGAGTTGCCCTCGCGAGCTTGACGCTCAGCCTCCTGCTTCTCCTTAGTGGCTTGGCTGCTAGGACGCAGGAGTCCAAGGGATCTGTAGCAACAATTAGTAAAGCACTTCAAGTGATGATGATGTAGTTACGTACCCTGAGAACATCTGTCCAGCAACACGTTCGATGACAGCAACAATGTGACCAGCGTATAGAGGCTTGAGCTCATCGTTGATCTCCTCCTCTTCCATTAGGAGCAAGCTTTGGCCTTCAACCTCAACATCGTCGTTCTTCTTCTGTGTGGGCCGCTGGCGGAGACTGCCACGTCGGCGGATGCCACCCTCAGAGCCGGTCTCAGGTTGAGTGGTGGCATCGTTAACGGCAATACTACCGCCGCGAGGGTCTGCGTTGTCCTTGCGCTTCTTCTTCTCTTCCTTTTCACGCTTCTGCCCCCAGACTTCGTCAACATCCAGAAGTTCGACAGCGACTAGATCTCCTTCGAGAGCTCGGTTCCTGTCTTTGCTACCACAGATGAAGATGTCAGCATCCAGATCGGTAGTTGTCACATAAGCATCACTGCGGTTCTTCTTGTTAACGCGGAGGATTCCGGCAACGAGTTGGCCGTCGCCAAGAAGAGCGGGCAAGGTGGCCTGCGGGAGGTAAGGAGTGAATAGCGTCTTGCGCTGCTGTTGCTGTTGTTGCTGCATGCCCATCTGCGGTGCATGTTGGCTGCCTCCAAGACCGCCACCCTGCATCTGGGCAGCTTGGAGTGCCTGTAAATGAGCGATCTGCATGGGGTTTAGCGGTTGGCCGAACATCTGCTGTTGCAGAAGAAGCTGTGCCTGAGGAGAGTTGATCTGCATCTGAGGCTGACCGCCGTATTGGAAGTTACCGAGAGAGCCAACGGACTGGTTGACCGATCCACGAGTGCGGTGACCAGGCTGGAAAGGAGCGGCATTGGCGGTCTGGTTCATGTTGAAGTTGCCCATGTTCTGGGACTGGTTGTCCTGAGTAGGCTGTTGCTGGGTGTTGTTCTGGGGCTGCCTCCAGTTGCCCTCGAAGTTGCGAGACTGGCTCCTGCCATGGCCCTGGCTGCCACGGCGCTGGAAGTCAGCCTGCTGACCATTGTTCTGGTTGGTGGGGTTCTCGCTGGTAGCGGGGAAGGAGAAGGAAGGTCCACCACGGCCGGCACTTCCACCGCCACGTCCAACAGCCATGCTCTGGCTACGGCCGTGACCACCTCGTCCACCACGGGCAGAAGGGGCGTCATTGGAAGCGCTGTTTCCACTGGGGCTAGCGTCCCGGTTGGAGCTGCCCTCGGTCGAGCCGGGAATGGGGAACTGGAAGCCTGAAGTCTTTCTTTTAGATTCGGCTTGTTCAGCTGCCTTCTTCGCGTCGGCAAGAGCCAACGAGTGACGGCGGGTGTGTCCGGAGCCACCGGCGCTGCCACCACCTCGGCCACGAGGGTTGACATTTTCCCTACCCTGACCACCCTGTTGTGCACCAAATTCACCGAAGCCAGAGGCACCGGAGGAAGGAGCGGGCGGCGGGCCCATACCGACTTGGGGAAGAGCAGACTGGTTGCGGCGGTGGGCGGGGTTGGGCTGGGACGGTGCGCCCATGGGGACAGCGAGATGCTGCTGTTGTTGCATTGGCTGCATCTGCTGGGGGAACTGGTAGTTGTTGACTTGGGGCGAGACATTGGGCATCTGGCCTGGCATCTGGAAGTTGCCGAGCTGCTGCTGCGGCTGGATCATGCCCATGTTGACATATTGCTGGTGCGTCGCGGCAATCTGTTGCTGCTGTTGCTGGAGGACCTCGATCTGCTGTGCAATGGCGAGCTGCTCCACTGTAGGGCTATTAGCAGATGCCCACGTTTAGTGTGAGCCATGTCCACGTACTCATCAGCGGCGTCAGTTCTGACGGACTGCGGCGATGCGCAATGTGCAGACGACGACCGGCGGGGCCCATGGGGCCCTGCTGGCCTTGTTGCTGATCCATAGTGGATAATGTAGTGTGGATGGTTTAATGCCCGCTTGCAGTGTATGTGCTGTCGGAGAAGAGACGGTCGGACACGAATTGGTCAAAAGGTAGAGTTATCTGGACGATTGGATTAGCATCTGCAGTTCAGGCGGTGTTTGCAGCGAGCGAGGAGAGCGAGCGAGGAGATGCAGAGGGTGAGAGTGAAGCAAGTGAAAGACGGGGGACAGCTGCAGGGTCGGCACCGACATGCTCCAGAGAGCTAGCTAGTGGGGAAGAACTCACGTTGGGTAAGCGTGCGGATTAGGCAGTGCTCGGGGAGGAAGAGGATATGTTCTTATACGATGATCCAGACGAAGATTGTCGGGCTGCTCTGCAAGTCAGAAGCGGGTGGATGTCGTGTGCAGACAGATGTCAAGTTGGCCTAGGAGGAGTGATAAGGAGGGTAGACCAGATCAAGGAGCGCGGTTTCCCTGGAACGGGCTGTTGTGGGCAGTACAACCAAAATGCGGGCGGAGAGAGTGCTTCGAAGGAGGGAGCGATCGAGGAGGGTGGGCAGGAGGGATGCAGGAAGAGAGGACAGGCAAGAGGGCCGTCAGCGTGATGCAGGTGGTGATGGCTATGGCGGGACTTGGCCAGATGGACACTTCGGGCAACGATCGCCTGTTGTTCCGCAAACGAGCGAGCCTGGGAGAGGTCTAAGCACCGGTACGTCACTCACGAAGCCAGATGTAGCTTCCCGCGCCGAGCAAATGGCAGTAACAAATTAAAGATAGAGACAAGGAAGCGCCGGGCCGTGGGGGACTGAGGCGCTGCAGGCGACGACGCTCTATATATACCGCCAGCAGCTGTCCTGATGCGCGTCTCAGCGGGCCCCAGGTGAAGCATCACGTTTGGGTCTGCACGTTTCAACGCACCCTTAACCGGCGGCCGTTTCTAAATCACGACAACAAGCTGCAGTGCCTCGGGAGCGCGGCGCAAGGGCTCTCGGTTCATGACAGTGGCATGCAGCTACGCGTCTGGAGATTATATTGATCCACCGCGTTGGGCCAGGAAGCTTGTCATGTCCAACATGCAGCAGTAGCCAGCAACAATACGATAGCGAGTAGTAGATGTACTCGACCCTCGCAATGCCATCGCTGAAACCCCAAGGCGTGAATTTCACATCTTTCCCCAGCTGTCACATTCTGTCAGTGAAACGGACATGTTGGGGGGCACAAGAGCACCAGAGCACCAGGGTGTGCACGCAGCGCCGTCGCAGCTTGGCGGCAGTCCCACCAAACTCGGGCACAGACGAATCCTGTGAACTTTATGAAAGGCGCAACACGGTGCGTTTGCCCAAGACGCGACTCAGGCGTCCTTGAAGCTCCAGTCTCATCTTACTCTCCCGACGGGTGACAGTGACGGGTGCAATTACGTCAGCGTGCAATGGGTGCTGCGTGCCTCGACAAAGAAACCATCGGCCGATTGTTCAGATGTCGATTCCCCAGGTACGCTAGCACTGCAGCGCGGTGAAAGCTGCTGCAGGGATGAGCGACGTCACGTGAGTCGGAGCTTGCGTTAGTCTCCGACTAGACTAGATCTCTTTGAAGGTCGCGTTCTCACCAACCACCTTTTCAACAAAAGCTCCCCAACCGCAACCACGACCCCGGCGCCAGAATGCCCGCCAGATCGGGCACGTCATCCTCGAGCATGCATACTGCAACTTCCTTCAGCTCCAGTTTCGCCGACGCCTCCCCGTCACGCCAATCGCCGAACCGCAGAAGCATACACCGCTCTCAGCGCGAGTCCCTTGTCCGCGACCCCTATGACAGCCCGAGCAAGCAACTAGCCCTCGAGTTCAACCTCCGCCTCAGCATATCAGACCGAGAGTTTAACGAGAAGCTCGACAAAGCCGCCGAGGAACGAGCCAAGCACCATGCACAACAACTTGCCTGGGCTGCCGAGGAACACGAGCGCGTGTTTAGGAGCGCGAAGCTCGAGATTGAGCGCATAGCCTTGGAAGAAGAGCAGGCGCGTCTACGCCATGAAGAAAGCCAAAAGAGGGAGATTGAGCGCTTGAAGCAGGAGAAGGCCCGCGAGCAAGCCGAGGCTCAGCGAAGGGCCTTGGAAGCCAAACAACGCGAGGAAGAAGCCGCCCGTCAAGAAGCAGCAGACAGGAAGAGAATTGAAGAGGCTAATGCCCGAATCAAAGCTCAGCAGGACCAACAAGCCGCAGCTGAGAGGCAGAAGAAAGAAAAGGAGGACGCTGACCGGAAGGCTGCCGAGGCTGCGGCCACTGCGGCTGCTGCACAGAAGGCTCAACAGCAAGCACCACCACCAACACAACAGCAGCAGCCCGCTGCACAACCTACACCCGCCGTCGCACCCACACAGGTGGCAGCAGCACCGAAGCCATCCACGAACGCACAAGCACCCACCAATAACGCCGAACAGATTCACGCCAAGTACCTCGAACTCCATCAGCGCATGAAGGCCTTCCGCAATGCTTTCTGGGAGGAACACAAGAAACCGACTTCGCCCTTGAAGGGCCCGGTTGGCGACGCTCGGCGCGCTCTCCGTACTCGACTTGGTCAGATCAACGTGGAGCGAAAGGATAGCGCCGCCGCCATCAAGCGCCTTCGAACCGAATGCTTCGACATCGCTCTACAAACTCCAGGTCCTATGATTGACATCCGACCATACATCGTTTCACACCAAATCCCCCAGCTAGCCAACGACAACGAAGCTGCTTACCCGGCGTTCCTTCTCTACGTTTGGATCTGTTTTGAGAAGTTCCTGGTAAAGCAGTTTGAGAAGGAGGCTGCCAACACTGACGGACGCATCATCCAAGAGATTGGCTTGATTGCAGCCAGTTTGTTCGGTGACCAGAAGTACCAGTGGCAGGGTCTTCCCCTTATTGACATTGCACTGGCTAAGCTCCACAAGGCGTGCCCCCCACTGTTTGGCATCCGAGGTACTATGGGCACCAAGGAAGGTCGGCTGCGCCTAGGCTGGCAGGAGGACTCAACTCCGGAGTCGTACTCACAGCGCATGCGCGGCATTGGAGCGGGCTTTGCTTCAATGTCTCTTCGCTCATTCGCCGCCAAGGCGCCTGCGATTGCCATCTCGGAATACTGGCGCGCCATCTCCTCGATATGCAACACACCCACCGAGCAACTTTGGCCTGGACACTTTGCCATTCTCAGCGGCCTGATCCGCGACTACCACAAGAAATTTATCCAGTTCTACGGCGTACCTGCGCGTGGCGTACTTCGTCGCGCTATCATTGACCTTCCGGCTCGTGCACCGGAGCGCTGTAAGGACGCTGCCAGTACTATTGCCGTGTACCGCGAGACCTGGAAGAGGGAGAATTTCTCTTTGGATTAAAAAAAATGTGAATGAAGATGGGTGGAATGGCATTGGGTCCCTCAGGAATCTGTTTCCTTGTTTCTCAAAATCTTGTGTCAATCTTGCATGGAACGGCGCTTATGATCATCAGTACGACCCATGGTCGTTTCCTTTTCTCGTGTTGCTTTGATAGATGAAGCCGAATTACTTGCGTAAGGCCATAGTGTCACTTGCGATAGTAGAATATTATTGCTTTCACGCACTGAACCATAAGAGTGACATGCTGTGAGCTTGTTTGAACATGCAGGAGACGAGGTATAAAGGTAGACACACCAAAGTTGTCAAGCACATACGAGAAGTAGTTCAGGGTATCTCTGGGAAGAACATCCGTTCAGAGGACTGCAACCTAAATGGACAATTGAACCCGCCATTGAGCACGTCAAAACTCTTATACAGCACGAGTTAAGGATCGAGGATCCGGAGCTATGCATTGTCAAATACCTAGCACAAAGCGCCTTTCAAGACCATGAGTGAGGTCACTACTATCGAGTACATTCGCCATCACACCGACATTCCAGGACCTGAAGTCATTCGTCACCAGGCTACTGATGCTAACAAGCTCGAATTTGAGGGGATGATGTCACGCGTGCCTGGTCGCAAGCTACGTGATCAATGGAGCAGCACTAGCTGACTGAAAAAGGAACTGCTGGTGCGTAAGATAGTTTCCTATCATGTGCAGTTGTTCCGAAAACGATTCAAGCGAATAGGTAGTCTGTACTCTACAGAGAAACTCGGGAGTTGTCCACCTCCGAGTACGAAAAGACACAGCTCTGGCAGTTCTTCCTGACAGAGATGCGACGTGCCATCCTAAACGGATCAAGGTCCACAGTTTCAATCAAGTGAAAGTTGGCTTTGGACAAGTTGTACAGCAGTTTGATTGTGGTCGCTCCAGTGAACAAATTGATCGATGGATACCTAGGTAGAGAACGTGAAAAGATAACAGAAATTCACCCATCCTACAAGAGGTCGTTCGCAACAGGTAAACTGCAATTGACAACTATAGTGGTGAGGGGCCTTTGGAGTACTGATTTCATGAAGTATCGACATGCCCGATGTTTACGATAAGACGGGTAGATCAAGCCTTTAAGAATACGTGAGTTGGCTTAATGCCGTCCCATTCTCTTTGAGGGTGGTACTCATGCGTGCCGGCAACGAAGTCAGCCTTGGGTCAATCCAGGTTTTCCACATACTCTTCATGAACAGTCTCGTGCAGAAAAACAGGCGAGATTTGGCCGTAAAGGCGTGACATCTAGAAGTGATCCCAAAATAGCACATAGCACCTAAGCGAGACGCTAGTTGGGGGCCAACATCGTCCCGCTGTTAGGCCAGCAGTGGCCAGCCGTCCTCAACACCACTCTCGTTGGTTGGTGGTGAGCTTTCACTCACCAGCCAACACACGCATAAGATTAGGATCTTGCTCCACTACGCCGCATGGTCGCCGCAGAGGCGCCGCAATACTTTATGATGGCGTCCAGTAACCAGCACCTGCCATCCGATATCTTTACAACAACGCACCGCAGCGGAAGCTAGCACTTCGCATCATGGCTTTCCTTTACCACGACCAGTTCGCCTATTCTCACCCCACAATTTGCCCCAAGTCGCCGTCCAATCCTACTTGAGCTTGGCTCAGGCAGACACGTAGAGAATTGTAAGGCGCTCAGCCTTGTGTCGATTCGTGACTGTAGCTGCTCATTTCTTTTAGCGCAGGTGGCTGTGCTTGCCTAAATTCCGAAACGTTGATCCTACAGCACGATCCTTTGGCACATCACCGTGTCTTCACAGTTTCTCGTGCTAGGCTGGTGATTTCAAGTTGATACTGTGTAGTGGAGAGTTGGAGAGGGGAGCCGTCCGCGAGAGCAGCCACCCAATGTCTGCTGTTCCACGAGCTGAACGTATAGCTTCAGCTGCGTGACGAAAAGGGCACCACTGTCCAGATGTGGCTCACACGCGGTAGAGAACTCTTCTCGACTGAAATGGCAACGAATGGGCTCCGATATGCATGCCTGGCACCATCTTCTACGAGCCTGTGCCACCACCGTGTGCTACACAGCTCTTTCCTACTTCTCCGTTAGACGCGGTAGTCCAAGCTTTGACAACAGTTTTCTACGCTCGCAACTCGTCAGGCGTCTCTTTTTTTGCCAAGCTGACAGGGGCGCAGTGACTCTCTCCGAGTTGTTGGCCTATTTCCCCACAACGTGTTGAGGCTGAGCATCTCTTTCCACTTACGAGCCGCATATTGGGCGCCTTCTCACCGATCCAGTGCCATGGATGCAGGTTCAGAACATGTCCATGCGTAGTAGGTTTCATTTTACGCAGACATATGTCTGCCTGGTCCCCGGTATCAGTTCACAGTACAGAAGGGATTCCTTAATCAAGTCCATATCAACACTCTTGTAACGTTAGAGCAACACATTGCTGAGGCGTAGCAACTGTCTTATCCTTGTCACACCGCCACTCAACCTCCTATCACCAGCATTACAAGTACCTGGATAGCTTCATCTACAATCTGAAGTCTCACCAACCGAATCTATATCAGAGACCCTCTGGCTTACACCAATATACATCATCATGGCTCCTATACCGGTGGACAACAATCTCGTCGCAGAGACAGACCAGAACCCAAAGCCTGATTCAGGATATTGGACGAAAGCCAACATCGCCCTCACCGCCGTCTTCGCTCTTATCTTCCTAGCCATCTGCCTTGCATCACTTGTCTTTTGGCTCCACCGAAGGAACGAAAAGAAGAAGCTCGACAACCGCAAATCAGATACAGCAGGGCTCTTGGCGAACGAGGACAAGACAAGCATGTTCAGTCGTGTCCGAGCGAGCAGCGTTACACTATACGTCGACTCGGAAACAGAAGCGCGCAACAAGAGGTCAAGCACAGAGACTATGAACCTCGTACCGCTACAAGTCACGCCAGCGGAGGAGGTCAGAGACCCGATCGGTGACAACACGGAGAGCTCTGGTACGGGTGTAAGTTCTGTTAGCCGACAAAGCAACGCAACCCTCAGTACTATGGTGCTCAGCCCGATGCTGAGTCCCGTGCTGAGTCCGACATCATCGAGTGGCGATGGGGGCGATTTGGGTGTACGTCCATCAGGACGCGCACGCAGCACAAGCACGGCAAGCCAACGGGCACGGTACTACGAGTCGACGCCTACAAATATCGCGATGCCGCCAATTCCGAAGATCGTTCACACATTGTCAGATTAGAGACATAGTTGGTTATGAGCAAAAGCTATCAGGCTATGGGTTTCAGACGAGCTGATGGTTCCGCTTTTTTCTTCTTCTTTTTATTTGAATTCCAGTTTCTCACCATCCCGTGATACTTCTTATAAGCATCACTATATACCCCATTCGCGCTCCTGCAATTGTCATACCGCGCAGTCGAGCTTACAACAACCTTGGTCTCAACTCTTGCGAAAAGCCAATATACTTCAATTAGACAAGTTCAAAGATCCCGCCCCTTTGCCCAGTCCATTGTCCACTTCCGTACTATGCAAGACTTCTAAGCAGCAGTCGATTCGCTGAGTGTGATGGGTCTGGCTTACACTGCTTCCGCCCCCAGACTTTTTTCCCAGCTGCCTGGTATCCGCTGAATGTGTTGGCTCCTCGGCTCACTCGGAGTGAGCACTAGCGATGTGCATCGATCTCCAGCCCCAATAGAAGCTTACGGTCTCAATTATCGAACGAGACGCATGAGATTCAATGACATCACACGCGATGGGCCTATGCTGGTTGTAACATTAAGTTGTTGCTGTTAGTTGCGTTCTGGAGCACTAAAGCTCTGGTCGTGAAAGTGGAAAACAGCGAATAATTTCTGCGTCTACAATGAACCATCCTTCTTCCGATTTGCATTCCAAGCTGACGCAAATCCAACCACTCTCGATCGCCCTCTCTTCACATGAAGCAAAGGCAGCAGCTATCTTCCAGGTAAGATCCCACCACTCGCTCCACAACCTAAACGCAGAATCGCGGTCCGGTTCGCCAAGGATCACTGTGGCACAGAGACCTCTTGCATGGCCCGACCGTGCCGTACGCACGACTACAATCTCGGTTTATGTAGGATCGCCACAAGGGATGTGTTGACTATAACGAGAATGTATGACATGAAGCAAGAAGAGGATGCGCAGCCACATATTAGATCACAGTGGCGAAGAAGATCGGGAAGCTGAGATGCGTGTATGTAACAAACGAATGAACATGGGGCCTCTGTAATATTGAGGGTCACAGAAGCCAATGTACATGCTACCGTCCTCATCCTATCGCTAACAATGCCATGCGAAACAATGCGCAAACTCGCTCAAAAGTTTATCAGACAAATGCTCCTTATATCAAGATCACTCAAAGCGACGTCTGTACGCAGTGGTGAAACTCCGATCTCAGTACCTGAACGCCTGTCGCTCTGACCCGTCATCAGCCGTAAGAGATACCAAACATGCAACTACTATTTCTTCCCAGCATTAACAACCTCCTCACTCAGTTCCCACTCCGGATCCCAATGGACATACTGCGCCATCGCTACAGAAAGCAGCCACTCCGTCTTGACAATACGGGGAACCATGTTCTCCCTCTTAGCCAATTCACGGAACTTGGTCCAGTTGGTAAACTCCTTCTTATCTGCGTCGGAAATAAGATATAGTACGTCTCCTTCATCTTCGACTTGGTTCTGGCTAACTTCATCGGAGGCGTTTAGTTTGCGCTTTGATGCGGATACCGTAGTAGGGCGACCCTTCCATAGCACACACTTGCCGCCATTGACTTCCACAATGTCTTTGTATGTTTCGAAGCCGCCGCCAACCTTCTCTGTACAGAATATGGTCCAGTCCTTGAGTAGGCGGTGTTTATTCTGCTTGGCTCGCTCGAGTGCTTCGGATAGTCGGAAGTTGTTGGCCTCTTCAAAGTCTCTAGCTTGGAGGAGGTGTTTCTCTGCCGGTGGAAGCTTGTTGTTCTTGAGGGCGAAGTCGAGGTAAGTGGTTGACACGAGGGTAGGCGCGCAGGCTAGTGCTGCGATGAACTTCTTCGTCCGAACGGGTTGTGGCGCGCAAACCATATCCACCTTCTTGAAGTCATCTGTGATGAAGAGGCCGAGCTCTCGAAGGCGCGCTTTATCTTTTGATTCCTTTTCAGGATTGTTGGCCCATCGTTCATCTTTTGAGATAAGCATACGGAACTTGATGGGCGCAAGCTTGTCCTTCTTTGCTCGTTTGTTCTTTGCTGGAACCTCTGTAGCTTCGTCTTCGGTCTCTTCGTCATCGTCGACTTCATCGATAGAACGCTTGCTTGAGACTGAATCACGGCCGCCCTTCGGTTGCTTCGTCCCTTCGTCAACCTGGTCTTCTGTGCGTCTGCGTCCGCCATGTATGACGCCGCCTTTGCGCTTCATCTCCTTTTCGAATTGTGCAATATCTGGTGCGGCATTGTGCAGTTTTGACAATGCGCGGTCTTTTGCTCCTCGACTCCCTGGTGTCTGGTTCTCCTTTCCATCAGTATGTCGCGGTGGCAATGGCGTTTGCGCATTGCTTCCTGACTTCGCACGCTTGGCCTTCTCAGCCACAGGTGGGCTACGGGGTGCTGGAGGTTCGCTTGCCCTGGGCGCTACACTCGAAGCTGGGACGGCGTTAGTCTGCGGTGCTGCCTTGACGGCTTTGGCTGGTTTTGCTTGTTTTGAGTAGAAGATCTTTTCGGTAGCCTCGCGATCGATCTCAGTCTGTCCCAAGACTTCTCCCAGGTTGGTCCGATCTGGGAAGTACGTATAGCGACTCTCAGTTAGAGGCATCTCTCTGCATTTGGCATAGCTTTCTTCTAGCCACAAGTGATTGACAATGTTCACGCCCCACTCTGTCGCAGCCTCGCACTTTTCGCTGTTCTTGTGCGCAGCGACAAGATGTGTGTTGTCCTGCTTGAATGTCTTGGTGAACTCAGCACCTGTAGCTTTGATCAAATTCTCCAGGTACACCCGCGCTTCACCAGTGTAACTTGATATGCTGATCTTGTAGTTCTCGAATCCGGGGATGCCTTGTCGTGGCCGTGGGTAATGCATCATACGCTGCATAGGATTCGTCCAGATTCCGTGCGTAATAAGATAATACAACCACCCCAGATTGCCCACGTCTTTCTGTGCTTGTGAAGCCTTGATATAGTCGGAGCCTTCTCGGTAGTTGCAAACATACATGTCTGCTTCATCGACCTTTGAGGTCACACTGCCGCCTCCAGCCTTGATCATGCCGGTGATGATACCCTTGAGTCGGCTGCTTATGTTCAAATCGTCGCCGAGCTTTACACTCTTTCCGTCAAAAGCCTTGATTGCACGGGGTGCTTCTAGGTGAGCAGGTGGTGGCACGGGGTCGTGGTGAGGATCTGGTGTGGTTGCATCTCGAATCTGCTGGCTCACTCGTGTTGGAGGAATCGAGCCTGGTTCCGCATCGGCGAGAATCTCGGGGTTGGGGAGCGTGTAAGGTCGCTCTGATATACGGCGGCCAACTCTGAGGCAGTCATCGAACCTGCGAGTGTTAGATGGAGTCAAGTACCACGCGCTCGACCCCGAACTTACCAGTGTGGTAGCACAATGGACAGCTGCAGCCGCTTACTGATGGCGAGCTGGCATCGCGGCTCACTCACATCGAGTGCAATGAGATGTGTCACAAACTTGGAGAGGCTTGGTGCGATTTGCCCACCCAGTGCCAGTACACCGCCCTCAATCGCTTCCTTGTCTCCGCTCGGTATGTCCCCGCAACATATGACCACATCGTTCATGATGAATGCAGGATCGGGACTGTATGTTCGCGGGTTCTTGGCTTTGTTGGACTGGAGCGACGCGCCTATCCATGTTGGCTTGACGACATGTATCATGAGATCGAGGGCGCGGTAGTAGTCGGGGAAGTCGGCTGTCTCGGAGACAATGTAGCTGATTTCCTCTAGGTTCTCTATACGGCCTTTGGGTGCGCTGAAGGGTACGACGGTTCCGTGAGCAGATTTGATATCGTCTTCGATCTGTTTGACTCGTTAGTACCACTTCTCGATTGACCAAACGCGTCGCGTACCTGGCGCATTCGTTCTTCTGAGAGACCATTGGGAATGAGGGTGAAGGTGAGCTCCTCGAACAGACCCTGTGAGCCCTCTAGCATGGTAGTGTCTTCCATGGTCGCGGTCGGGGATGTTGTGCTGTATGGTGTAGAGATTTGGTGGCCGCCAACACTGATCTCGAAGGCGCGATGCGACGTGGGTCAACGCGAACTTTGGAAGGCACGAACGCGTCAAAGTCCACGTGACACCCCACCAAAACACTCCGACGCTGATTTCGTCATAACGTCGCAGCTCAGGCCCGACTACTCTCTTTCTGATGTACGATATGTGCCATGAGAGACGCGTAACTTGGCCTCGCTACACAAAGCATATCTAAAGCGCATCCGTACCGCAGTCGTTTGTCTGTATGTGGGGAGAAGAGAAGCCGTGGTGGACCTCGGCATTCTTCCCCAGATTACGCCGGCTACTGATCACGACACACCCGTAAGCATAGACATCTCCTTGCTATCTAGGCGTATCATCCTCTCATCTCAACTTTCTGCACACAACAGGTACCGTGACTTAAACGTGCTCGTCACTCGCATTGTCTTCTCGACTCTACACGTTTAGCCTGATTGCATCTACGCGCGACAAGAACATGTCTTCGAAGCACTTTCGCATAAAGGAGCATAAAGTAGAGGCATCGCACATCCGTGGCTGGCCGCGCTCCACAGCTACGAAGCAGGAAGAAGTCCTTCATCTAGCCGTCAAGCAGTACACACCCCTCAGCAACACCAGCCCCAAACCCGGAGACATTACTATCATCGCAGCGCATGCAAATGGATTTCCAAAAGAACTCTATGAACCACTATGGGATGAGCTCCTAAAGAAGAGCCAGCAACATGGCTTCGGCATCAGAGGTATATGGATAGCCGATGTTGTGCATCAAGGCTGGAGCAGCGTTTTGAACGAAGATAAGTTAGGCAACGACCGTACGTACATCTTTTCAAGTACAAGGTTACACACTGACATTCCATAGCGGCCTGGCTTGACCACAGCAGAGATCTCCTGCACATGGTGAATCTTTTCCGCGATGAAATGCCTCGCCCCATAATCGGTGTTGGCCATAGCATGGGTGGTTGCCAACTTGCCAATCTCGCCCTCTTGCATCCCCGTCTCTTCGAAACCCTGATCCTCGTCGACCCTGTCATCCAAGGCCAGGTTTCACTGAACGGCAATGTTGGGCCAGCTGCTGCATCATCAAGACGACGTGAGCTCTGGCCATCACGAGAAGAAGCCGCGAAGAGTTTCAGCAAGAGCAAGTTTTACCAGGCGTGGGACCCGCGGGTGTTAGACCTATGGGTGCAGTATGGATTAAGAGATGTACCAACAAAATTGTTCCCTGATGCAAAGAAGCCCGAGGTCACCCTGACCACCACGAAGCATCAGGAGGTCATGACATTCCTACGACCGAACTTGGCTGCCAGACCTGGGGATAAAGAACCTTCCTCTGCAGAGTTCACATTGACCAATCCGAAGCTTAACAGGAGGACGCATGCAGACATGACACCCACCGCCAACCTTCAGTCACCGTTTTACCGAGGCGAATCCACCATTGTCTTCAACCAACTACCCTCAATCCGGCCATCGGTATTCTACATCTTTGGCGAACTTTCATTCCTGACTGACGACAAAGCCATTGAGGATAAGATGCGCTTGACCGGCTCTGGTGTAAATGGTAGCGGCGGACGCGCAGAAGGACGGGTAGCAAATGTCATGGTGAAAGGTGCAGGGCATCTGATACCCATGGAGAAAGTAGAAGAGAGTGCGGATCATATCAGCAAGTGGGTCAGTCAAGAGATGAAGAGATACTGGGATTGGGAACGCCTAACGGAGGAGGAATGGGAAGGAAAGCAAGGAGTAGAGAGAACAGTGTTGCCTGAGCGCTTTGTGCAAGAGTTGGATAGGTTGTTCAAGCCAAAGGAGAGGAAGTCGAAGCTCTGAAACCCAATCCATCGGAGATACGATAGAGTCCCAGGATACTCTCGGGGGCGTTCCGTTCGAACCATAGACACATTGATATCATAATTGAATACCGACTGCATGCCACTAATGTACTTGCCTTAGCCCCTATGTCTTCAGTCCTGCTTGGTCTCTCCCCTCTCTGGATAGTATCCTCCTGCAAATTCCAGACTCGCGCCCTCCCATTTCTCTGTCTTGACCTCCTTCCACGCACTCCACGGCCACCACCCTTCCTTCTCCCAAATTTTCGCTTCGATCGTCGCAATAAAACTTTCCTTGCAGAAGTTTGCCCGATGGCCATCTGGAAATGGGCTCGCTAGGCCGAACCAGCCCGGCTCCTTTGGCGCTTGGGCTTTGAGCTCCAGTTTGTGAAAGTAGTTCGATACAGATATAGAGAAAGAGCGTGTATCCCAGTCGTTTGTGGCGCTCATGAAGGGGCTAACAAGGTTCAGGTAAGACACCGAGAAGGGTGGTACGAAATCGAGGTTGAGAGATGGGGATCGATAACCAAGCATATACGCAGTATTGTACATGATCTTGCCGCCAGCCAGACAAATACCGCGTTTCTGATCGTTGTCCCAGGCTTGCACCCACATATGTGCATCGGGAAAACTGTTGGCCCAGTTCTTCTCTTGATGGATCGTAGCGCGGCTTTTCCTATCTTGAGTTGGGAAATCCTCGCCAAGAGCGGGTATATCGAGGGTGAACGTAGCCGGAGAGCAAAGAGAATGTACGTGCCAATGTAGCGGAAATGGGAGGTTGATCATCCATCCTTCTGGCGTGCTCTTGTCCTCTCTCCACGCGGTGTACTCCTCACATTGTGCTTCAAGCTTCCAACTCCCGTCCTCGCCCTCCAGCTTGTAGCTTGTGCGTCCGTCACCCTCGGTCCTCATGAATCCTATGCCTGGTACCCGGAGCTCGAACGCTTTGCTCTTCTCATCAGTTGTCACGCGCTCAATGTTATCAACAAAATGTTCGCGCTGGAATATTGGGTGACCAGAGGAAGGGTAGTAGGTAAATGAAACCATGTGCGGGCGTGAGGACGCATCAGGCACGGAGCATATGATAAGAGCAATATGCGCGCCAGATGCGAGGTCGAATTTGGAGTAGTAGCCTTCGAATTGCGATGATGGGTGAGGGGCATAGTGCTCCATGGTTGTTTGCTGGTACGAGAAACAGAAAGATCTTACGAATGTTGTGTTGTGGGGGTTTGATGTTGGACGTGAGTCGCGATGTTGTTAGGTTGGTAACTCATGACGTAGGCAAATATTCGATTTGGCGACTTTGGATCTACCGCGTGGTACCAAACAGTTCATGTTGCGTAATGACGTTCAAAGGACCAAAAATCAAATGCTATTATGTAGCATATTGCCGTACAGGATGCCCCATATGTCAGCAATCAGACCCAGCGCCATTCGACTACGATGGTTGTGCAACCTCTCCCATCAGCGGAGGATGGCCACAATGCTACTATAGATTTGTTTTCAAGCGAACTAATTACTGACTTGCTTCACTAAATATAATTACAGATTACAGCTGGTTCTAGGGCTTCAGGGGCCTATACAATAGTCGCCTGGACCATGTATGGTCTCAGTCGTCGTACTACTTGCATGAGGTTTCCTGTCTGGGCTTCATGTACTACACAAGCAGAATGGTGGTTTCAAGCACGTCCACCGAACCTCTTGACCTGAGATGCGCATCGCAAATTTCATGGCTGCTGTGTCTATGAATGTTAGTCTATACGAGGCTAAGGCACACTACGAAAAATATATACCTCGTGAACGCTTGCACCGTATTCAGCAAAGACTTCAGAACGATACTGAATCATATGTATCTGAACATGTTGTTCTTCACGCTTCTCTTCATGGACGCTGGCTTCCCATCTTCGTATTCGATGCCAGCTTCTCCTCCCTCACTGTCGTGCCCGGCCAGCTTTGCCATCACTTCCGCGTCGAGCTCAGCTTGCGTTTTCTTTTTAGGCTTTATCTCTTCTGGAGACTTGGCATCGGCCTTTTGAGCATTGTCTTTGACCGGGTTTGGGGTTTGGGACTTTGCATCTGAGTAGTTTCTGGTGTAGATAACTGGTGGCACTATTTGCCGACTGGTTGCTTTTGAGGGCGGCGTGATGAGGAAACGAATAGGAACTCGCCCTGTGGTTTGCCGTAGAGATAACATGATAGAAGGAATCTGGTCAGGAGGGTGTGTAGTGAAATCGTGGCAACAGGAATTCAGGAAGATTGAAACAGTGAATTTACGTCACTGTGACCGCGGTCGCCTCACTCACGTGAAAGCTGAGTGCCTGAACCGTGACTGGGTAGATGAACCATGAGTGCACAACGTCTGACATGATAGTTTGCTATTCCTGGGCAGTACAAGTTCTCGCGGACACGCGACTTCTCGTCCTGTCGACACGTAAACTTACTTCGCTTTGCTCATTCCGCGCGGTGCTTGACGTTGCCAAGGCGCTAGTGCATGCAGCCCATTTTCAGTTTCGCGACTGAGGATACCATCACTCCACGACACGCGCGCCAACCCACCATAACCCCCGGAAGTCATCCACAATGGTCGTCACATCTTCCTGGTCCAACGTCGAGGACGAGGTGCTGAAGGCTGCCATCAGCAAGTATGGGCTGAATCAGTGGTCGCGATGCGCCTCGCTGCTGTCCAAGAAGAGCGCGAAACAATGCAAATCTCGCTGGACAAACTGGATCGACCCCGCCATCCGGAAGACAGACTGGTCGCGAGAGGAGGATGAAAAGCTTCTGACCATGGCAAAACTGCTCCCTACCCAGTGGAGAACTATTGCGCCCATTGTTGGACGAACGGTACGTAGCCGCAACTGTCCCCTTTATTTGAAATACCCATCTAACGTCACCTAGGCGACCCAATGTCTCGAGCGCTACCAAAAGCTGTTGGACGAACAAGAGTCGAGGGAATCTGGTGATCTTGGACTGGCAGGCCCGGAGGGCGGAGATTCAGCCGCTCCTTCAGCAGAGGATGTACGGCGCCTTCGTCCCGGAGAGGTCGACGCATACGCCGAGAGCCGTCCCGCAAGACCCGATGCGGTTGACATCGATGAGGAAGACAAGGAGATGTTGTCAGAGGCGCGTGCGCGTTTGGCAAACGTCAGTGGTAAGAAGGCCAAGCGGAAGGCTCGCGAGCGGCAACTGGAGGAATCAAGAAGGCTTGCCCTGCTTCAGAAGCGACGAGAACTGAAAGCGGCTGGTATCAACATCAAGATCACCCCGAAGAAAGGCAATCACATCGACTACAACGCCGACGTACCGCTCGAGAAGGAAGTTCCCGCTGGTTTCTTCGATACCACCGAGGAAATAGACCGCAACGAACAACAACGAGAGGCCTTCGATCCGCGAAAGCAACAACTTGCAAACAAGAGAAAGATGGAGTCACAGGAGGACGGGGGAGGTGACAGGAAGAAGAAGAAAGACGAGAAGTCAGGAGGTCTTGCTGCATCATATGCGAAGGCCGCACAGGCACAGAGAATACGGGAAGCAGAGCAGAGCAGCAAGCGCCGCGCTCTTGTGCTTCCAACTCCACAGGTCGGAGAAGCTGAGCTGGAAGATATCGTCAAGATGGGAACGACAGGACAACGCGCAATCTCTGCAGGCAGTAGCGATAACATGGCGACTCAGGGTCTGATTGGAAATTATTCGAATGTGATCGGCAACACTCCCATTCGTACACCCATGGCACCCAAGGAGGAGGACTACGTCGCGAATGAAGTACGAAACGCTCGAATGCGAACAGAAACGCAGTCCGCTCTACTAGGTGGCGATAACCCGGATCTTGTCGACGATGAGGCGCCTGCTTCGTTGTCCGGACCTGCTTCACGACACCAGATTGTGACGCCAAATCCCATGGCAACACCATTCAGACAAGCCAATGGCGCAGTCGGAGATACACCTATGCGACAGATACCAGGAGCGACGCCCATGCGGACTCCTCGTGACACCCTACGCCTGAATGGCGAAGAGAGTGGCATGCAACTGGTTGGACAGACACCTCGCGACATCAAACTAAGGGAGCAGGCAAAGCGTCAAGATCTTAAGAGCAGACTTGCTGCATTGCCGAAGCCAAAAGAAGAGAGCTGGGAGTTTGAGCTTCCTGAAGAGCAAGCAGATCAAATGGAAGTTGAAGTCAGCGAAGAAGACGCTGCTGAACGGGACCGAAAAGCTCGGGAGGCGCGCGAAGCCCAAGAAGCTGCAGAGTTTGGCAGGCAAACGCAAGTCGTGCAGAAGTTCCTCCCAAGGCCATCAGTAGTCGACATCGACGTGCTAATGAAACGCGCGCTGGACCTCTCCGACCCCGTCGAACGCGAGATCGAGATCGAAATGGCCAAGCTCATTGCCAACGACGTCCAGAAGTTTGGAGATGGCCGGGTTACCGGTACAGCACAACGAGTTGAATCCATGACGGACGATGCTTTACGGAATGCTAAGATGGAGCTTGCTCTTGAGCTTGCGATGACCACCGACAAAGACAAGAAGGCCTTCCACGCAGACCTCAATACATCGTGGACCACGCTTCACGGTTCGAAAATTCTGCCTGGCATTGCGGGCTACGAGGAAGACGAAATCGACGAGCACCAACTTCTTGTCGAGGCTTTTGACAATGCGCAAGAGTCCATCATCGAAGCAGCAGAACGTGCGAACAAGATCGAGAAGCGCTTAACTACACACCACGCAGGATATGTCAAACGGTCAAATCTATTACGTGAGAAGATCAGTGGCGCATTTTCAGCACTTGAGAGAGCTAGAGATGATTTGAACACAGCGAGGACGGCACAATACAGTGAGCAAACTGCGATTGCACGTAGATTGGAGAGCTTGCGCAACGAAGTTCAGTTCGTTACCAAGAGGGAGAGGGAGGCACAAGAGCTGTACAGGAAGAGGAAGGAAGAGCTCGATAACTTGCAGCAGCCTGTCAATGGTGTATATTAAGCGGTTTCGTGGGCATATGTTTTGTTCAAGCCCTTGTTTTGATATTGTTGGATGAAGGGTGGAAGGTCGCTGACCGTATGCATTGGCGTGGCGTTTGAAATTGCACGGCAGGTACATTTGAGACTGCTTTTTGAAATACCAATGTCATTACTATGATCTACCTCAACACATACCGTACTCATGACATGTACAAACTGCGACGCCTATCGACGGGTCTATCATGCTCACGATTGCCGTCTCATGCGTGACGTCAAATAGACCCGAGATCGACCATGCATATTGCTTTTCAGCCAACGCCGAAGGCCGAAGTGTTTAGTGTCAGGGCATTACCTTATGTCGTATGGGTATCACAAGAACAGAAGCAAGACGCACACGTAGCAGAGTAACAAGTCATTGGTAGAAAGTCTGTTCATATTCATAATCTCCATGATACACGATGAAGAACCCAACCAGAGCCCCAGTCCAATCCAGTCCATTGGGGTATAAGAAAGGCACCAATCCAACATCCCCGAAGGCGGGTAAATGTTCAAAGAAACCCAGAATTGACGCCACTGTCCCCGTTGCCGTGATAGACCCAATCTAAACGAATTGAAGAGCAAGAATCCAAATGGTTAACGCGCCCATTAAACTTTCATAAACACATGCGAAACATGACATGGGCCAAACTAGCACTTGCCGTCAAGAACCTCAAAGATGCCGACGACGTGGACTTCGCTTGTGCCGCGGCCCATGCTAGGTCGTGGCTCGAGGACGTCGAGTTCTTGCTCAAACAAGTGCTTCTCCTCTTCCATCTCGAACTCGTACATGCTAGGCTTGCGACGGACGGCGAGCAGTTGCCTGATGGATGAGCCTGAGGAGCGGTGGCTGTGTGGCGAAGAGTTGCGGGTCAGAGGCGTAGTGCTTGAGGAAATAATGGATGATGGCGAGGCAGAGCGCATTGAGTTGCGGTTTGGGCTAAAGGCAGTCTTAAGACGACGGAGGGATCCGGATGTGCTTCGGAGGGGAGTGAAGGATTGGAAGCGGTTGGTGCGGCTTGGGGAAGGCATTTTGACTGTTGGGTTGGTCCTTCGGAGTGGTAGCGATGGAAAGTAGATTGGTGATTAGTCGGATGTTGTGATGGTAGTATTTGCTTCTTGGTCCGGCAGTCGATACAATGTAACTTCCCGTTGGTTGAGTAGGTGAAGTTTGTGGAGTTCGACAAGGCAGATTGGTGTAGAAAGAACCAGCTGTCCTTGGGAAGGGTAATGTAAGGAATGTAGTTGGAATTGGGGGTACGTCAACGAATGTTGGCTCTGAGGGTCGGCTTGCGAATCAGAGGGGATGACGTGTAATGCAGCGGGCGTGCGTGGAGGCGAGAGCTCAACAAAAGTCTCGTGATGTAGACCAGCTTCGAGTAAATTGCGGCAGTGTCGAAGGGAGATCAACTCTGTTCAAAGGTATATATGGATAGATGGGGCAAAGAACAGAAGCGCGCACAGATACACGAAAGCGAAGGTATGTAAAGGGATGAAGAAGGAAGTTCACGAAGGTATTCCTGTTGGAAAAACAGCGGACTCGCGGATCCTTAAGCTGCGTGTCGCATGTGCTCTGTGCCAGTGCGTGTTACGTCCCAGAGCTAAAACCTTGGACAGACGGAGCAGCGGCATCCCTGTCAGGAACGCGTGAATTGAGGGGTAGAGCCTCGTTTGATCACCGGTCTAGAAACAAGCGAGCGGGAGACATGCTGTGCCCATTGATTGCGCCGCGGAATGATTGCATGGCTTCATTTCTCAGGAGCCTGCAATCGATAAGAGATTGCATGGCCATGTGTAGAGACAGGATCATCCTCACTTGTCGTGGAGAATCGTTGATGGCCGACTTGTTGGTGGCTTCACAAGAAATTGTGAGGGTTGCCGTAGCTATTCTTACGTCGGCGATTAGCTAGTCTATGTTTTTGTTGACGTTGTTGTTGTTGCTTTTCTGCGCGACGCGTTCTGCAGGTGTCCGCGTGCTGTCATCCACACCGGCGTTCTGCATCATCGTCAGGGAGGTCCGCCATCACGTCCAAGCCATAAACTTGTCGAGTAGGCACGATGATCGGAGAGGTTTCCGCTCGCCATCGACCTGGAGCCGGTCAAGCCGCTCCTAGTTCGGCCAGTTCAGACGCAACCACCCTGGCCGTTGTTTCCTGCGTGCATCCCACCAGCCATAAGAAGGCATTACCCAGCACATGAAGCTCACAATGTCTCCATGCTTAAACGGCCTGTCTCGAGACCTGGTGCTGCGTGTGTGATGCAAGAATCTGCGACAGGCGAGCGTATCCGAAAGTGGAATAGCCTGGTTCGCCGAGCTATCTGACGGCAGACCAGTGTTTCAGACGCAGCGGACGTTCAACAGATGCAGACGCGTTTTTGATGCTCCGGTGTGATGCTACGTAGTGGTGTGTCAACGTTGGAACTTGTTGTAGACGTAGCAAAGACTGGTATGCATTGTGCTCACGGCTCTTGATGTGAGGGGGGTCTGGTGGACACCACACTCGAGTGCACCCTTAGCAGAAGCGATGAGCCGATCAACGTTTCAGGTGCGCATGCAGCTTCTATCGACGTGCGGGGCGATCGTATTTACTAGTGCATTATGTTCGCGTGGTCCTTGTTAGGTCTAGAAGAGAGGAAGAAGCTGAAAACTAGCTGTAAATCAGGAACGGGCGACAGCACTTTCCAATCCAAAGTGGCGGAAGATACAATTAGCGTCTGTCACCTGAGCATGTTCATGCAGCATATGCTGTCTGATCATTTTCTGTACCATGGTACGGTTGCTCGTTGGCAAGCGTGCTATGGCAAGATCCTGGGCAGGTTCACGATAAACGTTGAGTAGTGTACCAGACAACCTCATGCGCCACTCTGCGAACTAGTACCAACGACTCTCGTATCCTTCAATCAAAAGTCGACCAAGTGATGAAAACAGCCACCGGCAGGAGAGAAGTAAAGCTTTGTGATAGGGAATATCTAAGGTGATTTGATCAATCGCTCAACGCCGACGCTATGCAATGCCAAAAGTTAACTCCACCACCGACATTACACCGTTACAAGCACTACCCCAACACCGATCCAACCCATCAGTCCCATACCAGCGTTGCGTGTCGGGTTGATGCCAGCCGCCTACGTATCCAATCATTCCAGACGTTCATGCAACAGGCTTCGTGTCGTGCACCACTCTGAACCATCCGACTCTGGCTCGACCCTTTGCCGAAGCCGTACCAAGCCATTTTGATCGACGTGATTGACACACGCCATACATATTCTCGGCGGTCATAAACAAATCCCATCGGACGCTAACTACGCCTTTTTTGGGTGAAACTCCTCCTAATCGATTCACCCCATGCCGAGTTATCAAGCACTTCCAAAACATCTGCCGCACTGACTGCGCTATTTCCACGGCTACGACTACCCGCTTGCCCGGGATCGACTTCGAGAGGACTAGGTGGCCGACTAAGTGCCGAAGCAAACTGCCATTCTTGCTCTTCTCCAGACAGAGAGAAGGGAGATGGTTGCGGACTTGCCCGTGTAGGCGAGGCTGTTGGTGTCTGTTGTATTGAGTTGGTTCTGCTCCGTGTGCGGTCGTAGGGGAAAGCTGGTGGCGACGTGGACTGACCAGCCGAGTTTCGAGGGGAGGGTGCGTAGAGATCTTGGGGTGAGAAGAGAGGACTGGGAGGTCCGGAAGATTGCCCTCGTTGGGCGTCTGTAATGTCTTCATCGTCGATGAAGATCTCGGGAACGGTGAACTGCGGGATTGCTGTCATACGTCCCTGCTTCTTTTGATCCATGGCGCGGCGGAAGCGTCGTGCCCAGTATAATGTGTCGAAGAAACCAACAACCACGTTGCGGCGAACAGCTTCTTGGACTCTTTGTAGACGAGCTCTGCGCCTCAAGAACTCCTCTAATCTCAAGCTCTTATTATCATTGATGACCTTGTGATGAGCCAAGATCATCAGCAATGAAGAGAACTGGATACCTCTATCAGGGTCACTTGACACAAGCACTTCCTCATAGAAAATGTTCATGCGTTGTCGTCTGCGACGTATTTCCGCGATCGGTAGCTGTGCGAGACGACGGTTCAGCTTGTCAAGATCGATCTCTTTAGTCAGCTCACGACCGGATACTGGGAGGCTGGATTCCCTTCGAGGTGCTACAGCACATTCATCGATCAAGGAACCGACGGTAAAGTCGCCGTCATAAATACGCATCTCAAAGATACCGGAGAGTTCCTAGTGTTGTTAGCTTCGTGCTTTGATACGAACATTGATAAACCTACACCCAGGAGCCTTGGAAACACATCCCTTGAGATATAGCCTGTCCCGTTAGGATCAAACTCTGCCCAAGCTTGTTTGAAGCGGCGGATCTCTTCTCGGCTGATGACAGACAACCCACTGCTTCTTTGATACACGTAACTGAAACTTTCGTATATCAGCGAAACAAACAAGTTGACGAAGATGTACATGCTCAAAATGTTCCAAGTGATGAACAAAGCTCGCGCCCATTCCGGACTGCCACAGTCGCTGTTGAAGTACTTGTCGCCTACCGTGCAGTAAGGTTTGTCGACGTTGGCGAAGTCCTCCATGAACTCGTTCCAACCCTCACCACCACTCGTTACAAAGAGGAAAACAAGTGCTTTGGGTACGGTCCGGAAGTTGACATTTCCAGTTTCATTGGCTCCGAATCTGGTGAGACCGAAGGTTTGGGTGAGGGCGATGGCATATACCAAGAACAGGACGAACCATGTGGCAAGAAGGTTGGCGATGGACGCAAGACTTGCTGCCGCAGTCTTGAATAGCTGGTCGAGTTGGTTGTTCCGAGGGATGAGCATGAGAGCGATGGATACGAGGAAGAGCTTGTGCAGCTGGACGATTATCCTAACATCCTCCTTCGCTAACACAAGAATCGACGTGACGAAAGTACCTGCAACGGAGAAGATCGAGTACACGTCCCACGCGCTTCTCCGGAAACGATGCCAGGAGAGACCGATGATCCTGATGACTACATTCGCAATGAAGGTGATGGTAAGCGCGAGGAAGATATAGTCTTGTGATGTTAGTGTCAGTTTACAAAGCAGGTAGGACAGAACTCACCTCTAGCAGTCTCCCATGGTCCATATCCTGGATACCATTCCAGACAAAGCAGCAGAAGATGCAGTACCAGAACGCCGGTGATGGTTCTCTGCCAAGATCCAGTTTTCGTGACGGCTCTGCGGTAACACCACTCTTCCCAACTCTCTCGTTGCTTGGTGGAAGAGGGTCGCTTGGAGGGAGAGACTTGGCGGAGGAGCTTCCGCAGTTCTAGCCAAGAGCGCTGGTCTGTGGTCAAAAAGGCGACTCCAGTCTGTTCCGTGTAGTTGCGCATAAACACGGAAACAAATAGCGTCAAGACGAAAACAGCGCCGAGCAAGTTGAAAACAATGAAGAAGACAGAGTTGCCTTGAGATGCTCTGTCCTCTGGCTGAGTATAAACGCCAGTGATACTCATTGCAGTCCACATGTTGTCTGTCCAGCCTTCTTGCGACACAATCTGGAACAAGATGAAGAGGGCATCTCCAAAGTTATCGAAATCGTAATAAGGATTGGCAGCTTGGCGTGGGGCCAAAACATCCCAGTCGAACGGCGAGCTGTTGTACTCACCAACACAATCTCTCAGACTGGCGCCTCCAGGAAAGTCACCGTCGTTGCAAGACTGTAATTGGCCAACGAAGAGGTTCAAACCATAGATGGCAAAGGGGATCAGCAAGCTCAATGACACAAAAGCAGCCTGTTTACAGTTAGTTTGAAGTATGTATACCATAGGGCATGCTTACTGAGAAGAGTTTCCACCAACCGCGAACGATGAGCGCGTGGAAGTGGTTGCGTGCGCTATCGCTAATGTTGAGCAAACGCAGAGCTCTCAATGCTTTGAACGCGCCTACAGTTCGAGTGACTTGACCCTCATTCAAGAACGAGGTGCCAACGTTGACCCAGAGAGTGATCAATACAATACCATCTATGAAACCCCAGGAGCCGCGAAAGTATGCGTTGGGCGTCCAAAAGAAGCCATCAGCAATCACTTTGATGAGCGCCTCAATACTGAAGAGGACGGCAAAGCCCATATCTACCCACACGAACCAGTTCTTGACGCTGAACTCGTGAGTCATGAAGTATTCGCGTTGATACAATGGCGTCGTGATACAAGCCAACAATACCATGGCGATAATGGCAGCGTAGATAAATGCAGAGAATGCATACCAAACGGGAACGGATGGTGCAACTCCTTCAATACGGTCACCACCACGGCCAGGGCCCACAATCCGCTGACATAGCTTGCGGATCGGGTTGTTGGCTCGAAACACGAACAGGGAAACGTTGTAGTTCGGGTGGTTCCTCAAATACTCGCGTTGAGCCTTCTTTCGTCTCTCGGTAGCTGAGACGACCTCCTTTGCCATTGTTCTAGGATCAAGGTCCTCGTACGCACGGCTGAAGTCAAGGGAAGCGTAGAAAGGGTTGACTTCCCGGTGCACAATTCGGCGCTGGAATCGTTGCCAGATCGTGGACATGGTTCCGGATCCCACTATGGTCTTGGCCGGACGTATGCCAGGCCGAGGTTCTTCCTCTTGAGGGCTGTCATTACCATCCCCCTCATCGAGGAAGTCGCGAACAACCGCATCTTTGAGCAGCATTTCTGTGGCGGCGGAACCATAGTCAAGTGGATCTCTTCGACGCGCCTGTCCAAGCTTGAAAATGGACGATAGGGATAGATTACTATAATGTGTAAGCAGGTGTGTCATCAGTAGAAAGGGAGGTCAACATACCCAGTGCCCGAGGTAAGGCCATCTTCTTTTTGCTGCAGGAAAGCTTTGACTTGCTGTAAGCGCTTCTCGTCCTCGGAAACGTCAAAGTTCTCTTGAATGACAGCGATAAACATGTTCAAGACAATGACTAGTAAACAGTGAGTCCGCGGTCTTGGAGTGAATGTCAACATTATACTCACAGTTAGCAAAGATGAACCACATGATACAAAAGGACGCTCCTATCCACGCTGTACCGAACGGCTTCTGATGTTCGGTGACGTTGTACAGGATACTGGTCCAATCTTCACTGGAGAAGATTTGGTACATTCCTAGGAAGGAATTGTAGATATCGAAAAACGGTACGCGGATCGTCTCTCCACCGCTCTCCTCAGGAATCTCACCGCGAAACAGCTGGGAGGCGAAGATAGATGCCAGGAAAGTCAAAAGGAACACGAAGAGAATCAGGTTCAGCAAACCGCCCGCGTTTCCGAAAACAACTGTCTGGTATGGTTGTTAGCTGAATTCTTTCCAATGGCAAAGAGTAGAACGTACAATGAGGTCGCGTGTCATAGGCACAGCCAAGACAATGCGATAGACACGAATAATCTGAAAGATGGACAACCAGGCATAGGCTTTCCCATCGTGTGCATGCTTGATGGCTGGTATCTGTATGATGACTGTGATGATAGCGATCATGAGGTCGATGAGGTTCCGCCTGCCCTTGAAGAAATGTCTCCAGTCGACGATAATTCGTATGATGATCTCAACGAACAGGATGAACGTGACGATGATCTCGGTGGCATTGATGAAGGTGCGACGAAATTCGCTCATGTTGGCGCTTCTCATCATCTGGGCAACAAGGCCAAAGGCTATCACAACCACCCACACCCATAGAGTCTTGTCGTAAAGCCGCTTGAGACCGCTCACACGTTTCTTTTCGTCGTTGTTCTCGTCATCCTCCTCTTTGATCTCCACGCCAGTAAAAGCACTAGTCTTGCTTTCTTCGCGAATGATCTGGAAGGAGGAAGTAATGACAGCAATCAAAAGAGATATCAGCCATAAACTCAGAATCAGCATTCCCACGATGAAGAAGACGGAACTGATAAGGTAGTCTGTGTCGGCTACAGTGTAGAGCAAGTCAGACCAAGTGTTGGATGACATGATGACGAAAACAAGCTCAAGAGATTGAAGAATATTGTCAAAGCTTTTCGTGCCTGCAGCGGGGTTACTCATCTCAACGCATTTTGAACCTTTTGGGCAAAGAAAGCCTTTCCCCTTGTCAGGCCCAGGTGGCATACCCGGAGCAGGTATGTATGTCATAGGGTGATAGCCTGGAATATTATCCAGGTGACCACCGCAGAATTGACCTTCATTCGTGACGTTCGTGTTCCCCGTTAGATCTGTTGGATCATACCACACACAGTTTCTCCTGAGGCTTGACTTGAAACTTTGGACACCGACAATTGAGAAGAGGAGCCAGAAGAAGCTGATGAGGAATGCAACATTGACCAGCAAAGGCGCAGCCTTCTTCAAGCTCCTGAGGATAACGGAGGTACCGCTGGTAAGGTTCAGAAGACGGATGATGCGCAGACAGCTCAACATATCGAAGACGAGAATGACTCGGCTGTTGTCAATGTTCCACAGGCCTAGGACAAAAGCAATCCAGTAAGAAACGACGGCGACGAAGTCCGTTCGGTTGAAAGAATGTCTGAGATAGGCTCGATGTGCCAAGCGAGTGCGTTGTTGATGGCGTGCATCTCCTACTCCGATGTCGGTATGCATCTGCGCAGTGGTAAAGGTCCGGAGCACTGAAGGCTGGTGGGGATCCTGAGCGGGATCGGTATTGGTGGCACTTCTTCGCTGTGAAGGTTGTCGTTGGAGACCCCCGAACAACTGGTTTGCTTTGCTCATGACAGCCTCGCGCAAGCCAACCTGTCGGTTGATGGTACTGTACTCAACGGGATTGATGATAAAACCAGAGACAATGATGCGGATAATAACCTCTAGCGTGTATATGATAAAAAGGACGAACAGAGCGTAGTCAATGCCGTTGAATGTTGAGATCTCTTTGCTGTGCCCGGCATTGTATTGCGCTTTGGTGCGCGCATCCACTGCTAGAAGAACTGTCTGAATGACGATGAGTACAAGAAGCGTTGGCTCGACAACTGGATGCACAAGCAGGTCGCAGAGCTTGATCCTCAGTTTATTGTCGGCAGGGAAAATTCCCAGACTCTTTCCCCGCAAAGGATTTGGAGGATGTTGCCATGATGCACTTGGTGTTCTTGAGTAAACGATAGGCGACGGGGGCTTCTCGATTGGCGTGGATGGAACAGGTGAGGTAGGGCCATCTGTGGAATACTGGGGCAAGGTTGAAATTGACAAATGAGGTGGTGCAAGGCGTCCCTGATGTTGAGTGGATTTCCGCTGAAGGGTTCGTTCGGCAACTTGAGAATCATTGCTGACATTGACAACACGCTGGGACATATTCCGCATGATAGTCCCAGCCCTGTGTAGCGGCGACTCGAAATTGCCAGGCGACAAGGAGCGCTTCCTTCCTCTCGAGTCTCGCAAGTTGCCCCCCGCCTCCACCTGCCCGATATCGTCGCCATGGCGGCCTATCGGCGATGCATCGCCTGGACTGAGGAAGCGCACACTCTGGAAACTGGATCGATCTTGCTCAATCGGAGTAGTTGGGGCCGTGGCTCCGCTTATCGGTTGGAGATTGCGCGAATCTGTCAAGCGCGCTGTGTCGTCGTAGGTAGGGGAGAAGTAGTCGTGGTCCTCGGAGGTTGATCTGTCCACGTATGGCTCGTGCTCGTACGGTGTATCGACGTAGGATAATTGCGACGAGCCTGTCGTAGGCATTGGCGGCGATGTAGTGCCTTGGAATTCCATGCCCATGCCAAATCCGATGGCAGCCTGGAATGCGCCTGCATCCAAGGGCGAGCCAGGCTCCTCGTCTTCCACCACCCTCCGTATGCCATTATTCGCTGGGGGCAAATTGGTGTTTATTTGCGGCCGTTGGGCGAAGCGCGTAGGGCTGGGCGACACCTCTGCGATGGGCGAGTACTGAGAGTCGCGGAAGTGCCCCCCTGTTGCTATCGCGCCTGTCTGTCTGAGCAGGTTCCGTCCTCGGTCGCTGAGGGTCCGCCTGTGTTCTTGCGGCGCATCTTGTTCGAATTCATCAGGCGGGCGGTTGAGGTCTTGCAGAGGTATTGATTGGTGGGTGTGACTTCGGCCGTGGTTGGGATCTGGGTAGGACATCGGAGCGTCCTGTCTGGTTTGCGGCGTTCAATCCAGCATCTGATGCAGCTCAGCTCTCTCAGGATGCTATCGCGCAATCATGCAGGCTTCCAAACAAAGATAAACGAGTGTCGTGGTGAAAGGAGCGGTGGGAAAGGCGGTGGTGGGCTAGCTAAGTCCAGCGCAGAGTTGCAAAGGCGTGTCTTGTATGTTTGGTAGCAAAGTGTTGGTTGAAATGCGGGATGGATAGCGGATTCCCAAGCACGGACAAGGGTCAATGAGCGACAAGGATACGCAGCGTGGACTAGGGCTGAGGTTCTAATCTTAGTTTAACGGCTACTGTACCTGTCGTGTCGGCATGCGCTGCTCCATGTCCACAGCAGAATGCGTCTGCTACGGCGAATGCCCTCTTGCTGTACAACTACATACACGGTGTTTACTCGTGAAGCCAAAATACGCTACAATAAGCACCAGGGACCAACACGACCGCAGAGGATCCGAAACTGCTGACGGCTTACCATGCAACGTCTCTGGCCCCTGGCATGTGGCATTCTCCGGCAATGAGCCACACTTGGTGGAGTGCTGTGGCTTGTGCGCCTGCGTGGCTGACGCGTCCTGTGTCATCAATCGGGTCATCAAAACCTTTATGACATAAACCCTTGCCATGTTGATTCGAACGAGTTGGTGCGGTGCGCGCCAATCCACCGTCGGTCGACTCATGCATCATTTCACGAAACGCTGATACTCTATAAGCCCGTATTTCTCCGGTGAGATGGGTGCTCTAAAGTTTATCATGGCAGCTACCATGGTAAGCGACCTATATTCATACCGTGTATACAACATAGTATTTGTGCCGTTCTGTTCTGCTTGTATACTGAAATCGATATCATTTCTTGCCGTTCTTCGTTATGGAAATGCCGTCTCTGCGAGTTGACATGTGCGAGCTGGCACTATGCCGTTTTGGGCTCTCCCCCGGACTCGCCGACAATCGACGCGCGACATTCATCACTCACTTCACCAAAAAGGGACATCCGCATTCACATCATCGCCCTGACCCCGAGCCGACCGGCACAACGACAGTATTCCACATCGTCATCTGATAACACGCGCATCTTCTATCCTTCGCCTCTGGTCTCGAAACCGTATTCGCCCGTTGCTCACACGCGTCGCTGCACGCGAGGCACCGCAGCCATGCCGTCTCGAAAACGCGCCGCCGAGGAAATGGAGGCCGAGGCGCCTGTCGAAGAGCCCAGCACATTGCAGAAACTGCGCAACATGTGGCAGTTCTCCAACCTGGCCCAGTACATCAGTCTGTTCGGCGACGCGGTCAAAATCGACAAGGACTTTGACATCGAGGTACATGGCATTTGCGCCCACCATCTCAGGCTGGCGCGCATACATCTCGCAAACATCAGGAACTGACAGACGTGTAGGAATTGGAGTCTGAATGCCTCAACCCACAGCCGTCCGAGAAACTTGCACAAATTGGCCTAGCGCTGCTGAAGCACGTATCGTCACACAAGGGCTTGACGTAAGAACCCACCATTGCGCATTGCCTGCAGCCTGCTAACGTGATGACAGACCCGAGATCTTTGATGAATACACCCGCCGACAGTATGTCGCGAAAGCGCCCGCGCGAAACCCCTTTGGCGAGGAAGAGGAGCCCAACAAATTCCACGATTTCGACGTCTTCACCAAGATACGCGTGTTGCAGCAGTTATCTGTGTGGACGCTCAACAACCCAAACACAATAAGAGAGAAAATGGCAGCGACGGATAACGAGCAGACGCTCTGGGTATGTATCACATGGATTGGTTTAGGGCAATGATTAACATGTTGCAGCGTATGGAGCCCACAGGCTGGGACTCGCAAGAACGATCGCTCTATGTTCTAGATGACAACCGCATGTACCGAATGACAGATCCACCACCGCCTCCCGAACCTGCCAAAGCCAAAGCCAAACCAAAGTCCAGGAAATCAAAAGGATCGAGATCCAGCAAGCGACAAAAGGCGTCTACTCCCGAGCCCGAAGAAGCCGCCGATGATGAGCAAGTAGCGGACGAACATCAGCCTGAGACGATAGACGACGGTCTTGGTGGTAAGAAGTGGGAGTGTATCTGCGTTACCTTGGAAGACTACCAGGAGTACATGAACAGTATCCGGAAGAGTCGCGACCCAAACGAGAAGATACTCTACAAAAGGCTCCAGGAGGACGTCATCCCTGTTATGGAGGGGCTGGCAGAGGAGCAAGCGAGAAAGCAGGCCCGCAAGTTGAAAGAGTTGGAAAACTTGCAGAAACTTGCCACGGCAAAGCGCTCATCCCGAATCTCATCGCGCCTTGAAAAGCAGAAAGAGGTGGAAGAGGCTGAGGCTGCAGAACGTAAGAGGCGGGAGGAGCTTGCCATGGCCAAGGCAGAGCAAGAGAGACAGAAGAAGATGGAGGAAGCACAAGACTCTCGCAGGATGACTCGTGAGCAACGGCTAAAAGAGCGTGAGACGGCCAAGATCCTCAAAGAAGAGGAGCTGCGCAAGCTGCAAGAGAACGAACAAAAACTGGCCTCGAATAATGCAAGACTATCGGAGCGGCACCTGAAGGCCATGATGAAGAAGCACGAAAGTGACCTCAAGAGGCTCAACGAGGAAGAAGACTGGTTCTTTGACTGCGAGAAGTGCGGCACCTATGGCTCTAACCTCGTGAGTATCGTTGCACAATTACCCATACTTCTGCTAACTCTGACAGAACGACAACACGCCTCAGATATCATGTGAGAAGTGCAACGTTTGGCAACACATGAAGTGCCACGGCATTACAGAAGAACAGGCCGATGATTCGAAGTTTGTGTTTGTCTGTACTGCCTGCAAACGTAAAGAGGAAGAGGCGGATCAACCGAAGCCTCAGTCTCTCAAGTTACGATTGACATCACAATCGCCATCTTCTCAAAGCCTAGCAGAAGCAAATGGCAACGGACCCTCCATGCCACGACTACCAGCACCGCAAGCCTTCCAGCCGTCTATGCATCCTGTACAGCCGTGGGTCGATGGCCCAAGTCTATCTCCTCGTGGTCAAGCTTTGGGTCCGCCTGGTATACAAAGATCGGAAGCTGCCTATGGATCGCCCACAAAGGGCACAAACGGTAGCATGTCATCACCGATACGATCTCACTTCTCATCCCCTGGCCACAGAACTGGGAACGGTCATCCGACGTCTTCACCTCCACCTTACAACCTCGAGCGAATACCGAGCAGCCCAACCAAAAGCTTCCACATGCCACAACCACAGCAGAACGGCAGCTCATTTGGGGGCCCAAATCCGTTCGATTCCAACCCCTTTGGACCACCACAGCCGGCAGCACCACCGTACGCGCGAAGCTTCAGTCGCCCAGCATCAGCAGCAGGCCCAGGCGGCTCGCCAGTAAAACACTCTCCGGCGGCCTCTCCCCGTCCAGCCAACGGTCTACCACCTAGTTTCAACTTCAACAGCCCACATTCTTCTTTCCCACCTAGCTCGGCCAACCGTCCATCATTCTCCCCGACCAAACATAGTTCGCCCGCACCTCTTCCAGCAAACATGTCATCACCGGCCCCAGCACCAATGCGTATAGCTCCGTCTCCATCGTCCCAAATGCCTGCCCAGATGCTCCCCGATCCCATCCCAGCGCCATTGAAGCACGATGGTATGCGGCCAATATCGAGTCATCAGATGTCTGAGACACCCATCTTTCCGCCAGTTAAGAGCCTGGAACCCCTTTCTAGCCCCACGATCCTTGACCCACCTGTTAAAAAGTCGAGTCCTGCGCCGGACAGGTTTCTTGATAGGATGAATGGTTTGAATGGGGTTGGACATGGTAGCAGTCAGTAAGCCCCATTTACTCAATTGAGGGGGAGATTCCAAATTTTCTTGATCAAAGGGCAGACAGCTTTTAGTAGCGCTGGCAGTCTTCTCTGTCTTGTTCCCTTCTTCGCTTGCTTATTTTATGTGCAAGTACAGTTTCGTATACTACACCTTGGCCTTCTTTCCTCCTTCTTCTTTTAGCAACGTCGCGGCGTTCTGGTAGCAGATATAGATTGAGCCAGAGATTTCCTCAGCCTGGTTCTGGTTTGTCTCTTGCATCGTTGGGGGTAATGGTGGTGGGGCAGCCAATAGACGATGTCTTTCTCCGGCAGGAAAGCATGTATTTGGCCACGAAAACACGGTGCATGCATGGCGTATTATTGATTCTAAAGCGTGGTTCTTTGCTTGCTTTGAACAGAGATTTTGTATTATTAGATATACCATTGAATGAAAAATTGACAACAACAACGTGGATGTAGGCTACAGAGTATCCTGAAGGTATTTGGTGTAGTCGTGATTCAAACACTCTTAGGATACACAATGATGCATCCCTGTTACAATGTATACGACGAATATCACCTGAGTTCCTCACTAATCCATGATCTCTGACAATTAGCCGCAAAAGGAAAGCCTGTGTATCAAGATGTGGATGTATAACTCCACGCGATATGTTCGTGATACCGAAAATGCGAACCGTGGAGACCAAGGTCAAATGTTCGGGGCTATTATCCACCCTAAGCAGGTATACCCACCCGATCCCTCGATATCCTGATCAAGATAAATATCGACCTCGACAGTGAACGATATCTCCTCTTGGCTGTGTGGTAACATCTCAAACCTGGAGAAAGAGGGGCGAAGAGCCCGGCACCAGTCAAGACGCCTTCCAAATCTTCTGTTTCTAGCCTTGCTTTACCGCTGCGAGACCAATAAGCTGCACACTGTGTTGTTTAACGTTGTTCTTCTTCTTGTATTACCAACTCCACAACTACCTAATATGCTACCAGAAAACGCCCAGACAGCGCCTTTCTCCCCATCCCAAATGACGCAAATGCCAAAATGTTCAGACGGTATGCAAATAACACCCAGCAAAATGAGGTCGGCAAGCGGACAAGCAGCCAAATCAGGCCTTTAGTCTCCTCTCCTCACAGCGCACACAAACAGGATCCTGACTCTCACCCCTGAGGAAATATCTACCGTCTTCAAAAGGACCAGAGCAGCACTACACAGGTAAAGTCAGTAAGCGCGATACTTGAGTTGGAAGAAGGAAGAAGACTTACCACACAGACAAAGCATCCAACATGCCACTCCGCCCCAAGCGCCTTGACAACGGTATCGGTAACAGGTTTTCTACACCCCTTACACTTCGTACTGTAGCGATGCGTATGGCAATTCACGCACCAAGCGTATCCATCTTTCTCCACAAAAGGGGTTGTGGAATCAAACGGATCACCGCACTGAGCGCAGAAGAAATGACCAGCATGCCATTCCGCGCCGCAAGCGACGATGACCTCGCCTTCGATTGGCGTTTTGCAACTTTTGCAACGCGGGGAGAAGAGCTCATGGAAGTCGAGGTGGCAGTAGAAGCGTGGAGATTCATCAGTGCCATCATCATACTCGAGACGCGCCATGTCGTCTGCGGTGGGGTGGGAGGGGAGATAAGGGATGTCGGCGCCGGAAAGACGGGCGCGGATGCGGTGGACGCGTTCGGCGTGTTTGTTCGAAGGTTCCGGGTAGAAGGCTACGCATTCGAGGTGCTCTCCACATTGGTAGCAGGCGAAGCATTCGGGATGGAAGCGGGAGCCTGATGCTGAAACGATACGGCCTGCGATAGGGAGGGCACATTGAGTGCAGAGAGCGCCTGTACGGACTGTGGTTGGTGTCCAGTGGCCTGAGCGGGGAGTCGCAGTGCCGTTATAGCTGTGGGACTTGTTCTGAGCGTTTGGCACTGGTAGTGGTCGTGTAGACGCGGCCGGGCCAAAACCTTTGGGTCCGTTTACGTTGATCGAAGGCACTGAAGGGCTGACCGATATCGCAGGGGGGTTGTTGTTGTTGTTGCGCCCTCGAGTAGGAGCTGGGGCCTCGTTGACAGATATGGTTGGAATGTCAGGAGTCACACTAATGGATGGTGTAGTCGACCCTCTCCTCAATGAGGGTGTTTCGCTCACGGAGATGCTTGGAATTGGGGGAGCGTTGGTTCTTGACCCACGGCTCGGCGCAGGTGATTCGCTCACGGAGATTGATGGGATTTCTGGTGTCATGGAGACTGAGGGTGTTGTGGAACCTCGTCTTAGAACTGGAGACTCGTTGACCGATATGCTTGGTATAGACGGAGTGCTACTTGTTGGCGGCACATAGGAGCTACGATTGAACAGATTCTTCCTGGCTGAAATCGATGGGGTCTCAGACACGGAGATAGAAGGAACTGGCGGTGCTGGTGTCGTTCTCGAACGCGCAGGGCCCGATTCAGACACGTTAATAGTAGGCAGAGGAGTTACAGAAGGTCGAGTTGGGATGTTGGCCTTCCTTAGCGAACTAGTGAGTGGTAGGGGTCTCGTTGGGGCTGGAGGGTCTTCGTAGATGTTGATGGTAGGTTTCGACTTCAGATTGAAACGCCCAGGTGCAGGAACGGAAGCTGACGAATGGTTAACTTCTGGAGCCACCGGTGGCCTAGGAGTGGTGCTTCGCTCTGGTACGTCTGGTGAAAGACTGACTTTGGGCTCTGCAGGAACGTTGATCTCTGGAACCACAGGCGGTCTTGGAGTAGTGTTTCGCTTAGGTACATCTGGTGCGAGGCTCGTGGTAGGTACGATGGGCTCGGTTGCAGCGTGCTCGAGTGGAGGTTTGCCAGACTTATTTGGGTTCAGAGGTCGTGGTGTTAGATCGGGAGCAGTAGATATTTCCTCTTTCATCTCGATCACGTTCCAGTCTTTCTTGAAGGAAACGATCGGTCGCCCTGGGGCGTCTGAGACTGCCGTAGGAGTGGGCAGCTTTGCACTGCGGTCCTTCAAACGAAACCCTGTAGCAGCACGGAGCTCTTCGCTTCTTATCTCCTTGCCGTCCTTCATCTTCACTTCTGGTTCATTTTCTGCGTCTGCCTTGACATCCTCTGACGGCTTTGGAGCTGCAGAGTTCAGTGTATACGCCGCATTTCTTGACTGAGTCGGAGGGTTCTTTTGTATCTCGTAACGATCGAGGCGTTTAGCAGCCATGGTGGGATCCGTGTTGGACCTCACCATCGGGTTTCCCTTGATGGATTGGAAACGCATAAAGGGATTGCGCCGAATGCCTAGTGGTAGCTTTTCGGGCTTCGGTGGTTCGGAAGCGGCGGGCGTAGGTGCAGGCGCAGGTGGTGCTTCTTCTTCGGGCTCTTCGTATATCTGGTCCTTCGGATTCGAGAAGAGACTCCCGCTGATAGTCCGGCGCTGACCACTGCTCCTTCTTCGTCCTCTGAAGTCTGGGAGGTCTGAAATGGCTTTCTTTAGTGCTGTTGACTCGTCCTTGTTGCCCTTTGTGTCGAAGCTACTCTTGGTGGGCGACGTACTGAAACCTGCGTTTCCAGCGACTGATGTATCGGTATTGCTTCCACCACCGTTGCTTTGCAAGCTGCTACTCCTGCTCCCTGACGCGGCACTTCCCATCGAATGTCGCTTCCGCAGTTTAGAATTGGCCCGTTGCAGATCCTGATCCTTCGGTTCGACGCTCCGACTCCTCTGCGCGCTGTTCTTCCTGGCCAGGCCCGGATAAGCATACGGTTTGGTCGGACTCACGCCAGCCGCATGGGGATTGCAATGCTTCCAGACCAGTTCGACAGCTTCGTCTCGTGCCGCCTCGAATATCTTGCCCTCTTCCTGTGCGAGTTCCAGATCCTCCATGGCAATGCGGATAGCACGTGCCTCGCCCTGCTCCGCCTGACGCTCTTCCCTTTCGCGGTACTGCACACTTGGTGTTCGTGTTTGCGACGACGACCTCGTAGTTTCCCGTCCTCGCGGTGGCTGCACCAGCGGCCTTCCAACATTGGCTACGACGTCATCTATACTCGCTTTCGACGTCGTTCGGCTATGCGATTTGGATTCGTACGAGGAGGAGGGTCGCGCATCGGCGTCGACAACGGGATCCGTGAAGGTGCGTTGTAACGAAGAGATAGCGGACGAGTCGGACATTCGGTTACTGGATCTATTCGACCATGTGTTAAAATGTGCGGGAGCAGGACGAGCTCCGGTAGGACGAGCGGGGCGGTTTGTGCGAAGATCTTGGAGATAGCTCTCTGTATGCCAATGGTCAGTATCGCAGTTGCAGATGCATTTCGATGCTTCTTACTCATTTGGGACGGAGAATAGTAGGCACCAGGCCCGGGCGACGAAGCGCCTTCCCTTTCCTTGGACGTGAACATTGGGGATGCACGCTGGCCTCGATGTTTACTGCTCTGTTTGTACTTGCCGGAAGTAATGGCGCGCTGGCTGGGAGAGCTAAATTGCTAACTCGGGGAAACAAGGGGAGAGAACGATATGTGAACGAGAGAAGATTAATTGTACGACACTACACTGCGAAAAAGCGGTGGTGATGTGGTAGAGCTGCTGCACGTAGCTTCTCTATTCGCTCGTTGCCCGGCAACTGCGACGTGTGACGCTGGTTGACCGCTCCCACCTGGCCATCCCTGCAACCGCATTATCCCCGGAGACCCTGAAGATCGGATACATGGCCAAGTATCGACTTCGCATTCTAGGCGCAAAAACAATGAGTTCGTGCTCGATGAACACTCTCGTCAAAGCGTTCGTCGTCTACGATCCGAAGTTGCTCCGTCGATATACGTGTCTGGCCCCACGCACGGATCCGGGGGATGATCAAAAGTGCCCAGGATGATACCTGGGTATGCCAGTTCGAGTGGTGTAAATAGTAATGTACAGGTTCCTTTTCTAGTGGCCCTCTATTATGACGTAAATGACATTTACAATCGTCGGGCTGACGTACTAACAAAACAATGCGCAGGCCTAGAGTCGAATCCATCTATGCCACCAAACCCCAATTCAAATCCAATCAAAAGCGAAAGTGGGTATCCTGCTATTCCAACACAACCATCTTCTCAACCCCAAGCCTCATCATGTCCCAGCCGCATTTGCTCGGTTGGCGTGTTCGTGTCCAGGACCGACAGAATCCCATCCCATCGTGATATTTTCCAGCATCGAATCCCACGATGCGTCTGCCATCGGCGTGAGACCTGTCCCGGCATTCAAAGCCGCATATTCCCACTCGTTGCCCATCACGAACCCATCACCATAACCTGTGTTGCCCATGTTTCCAGATGCGCCAAAGTTATTCGCAGGAAAGCTCTCGCTAGGAGCAACAAATCCTTGGAAACCAGTGTTAGAGCCCAGCGGCGGCCCTGTCATCTTAGGGGACGCCCGGTATGGGATGTTGTGCTCGATTGGCTGACCAGGAGAGTAAGAAGATCGTGATGTTGAACCGTTTCGTGATTGGGTGCTCATTGTTGCGGGACTGGGCTGGTCAACACCTCTATCGCCTCCAGAGAGGTCCATCTCGTTCCCATCATTGAATGCGAAGCCGGCGGGAGTGAATTCTTGGTTAGCAGCAAAGCTTCCGTGCGAGTTAAATTGCGATGGCATGAAGGCCGCATTCTGCGCATGCATATTGATGCTGTTGATGCTGTGGATATGAAACGGCGGACCTGGATTGTTGTTCGAGTATTGCGTATTGGGTATCGATGCTGGAGTAAATGGAACGCCATCTCCGAACGTGGTGGCTGCTGCTGCGGTAGAATGCTGTGATTCTTGTATGTTGATCAAAGGACTACAGCGAATTTGCGGATCAGAATGAATCGAGATGATGGTAGACTATGGGTTGGGGATTAGCAACTTACTTGGTAGAACTTCGACTTGGGATTTGGTATTGATTCGCAACAGAATCGCTCAATCCCTGGAGACTCTCTGGGGGTTGACTCACTTTGCCCGTAGGTTGTGCTAATGGCTGATTACGCATGCCTTGCAGACCAGCGCCTTCCAAATCAAGATCTAATTGCACTAAGAACGACTCCGTGAGCGGGTTCTTCCGACGAAGGGCTTCCATGGCTTGCAAGAGAAATTGCAGCGAGGACTTCATTTGTTCATCTTTTGGTCGGGTCTTAAGGTACTGGACGAATACTCTTGCTGCCACATAGACGCAGAAAGAGATGAACGGGTTCATCTGCTCAAGTCAGTCATTGCCAACTACTCATCGCAACCAAGACTATACTTACTGCACCAAGGTCCATATGACTGACCATGCGCATAATAGAAGCAGTCTCTGCCGCTGCTGTTACACATCGGATCTTGCTCTCATTACTGACGCTTGCCGGCAACCGGTACTTGTCTGCCTTGAAGATTGCTGCTTGGTGAAGACATATTGCCGAGGTATGGATGCACATATTCGTGAACACGACGTTAGGATCAGCTAGACCGGATGGTAGACGGAGAGGGTCTGGTAGGCTCAGCGATGTTTGAAGGAGTATACGCTCAATGTGCCGATGTCGGTTCCAGAAGCCACCGTTGATATCGTCGTCGTTATCGTCTGGCAAGGGTCGGTGCAAGTGAAGCAAGTTGCGGCCGAACATGGCAGCTGTCAGAACAATACCGCCGAGTGCTTGGAGGTTTGCCACGCCTCCAGGATTGAAGATGTCCTCCAATGGCCCAGTTGCCATTGGCCTACTCTTCTCGAACGCTTCATCACTTGCAGGTAGGTTGGTTATGATCTAGTTCACGGTTAGCACCTGCAGAGGCAGAACAACGAGTTGTCCATCCTTACGTCTTTCTCATCATAGGTCATCGGCCAACCGGTTCCAATACTTGCATATCGATCAATGCAAAAAGTCAACCAGAAGGTTCTTCGACGTTCCTCACGCTCGGTCCAATCCTTTGGTGGAGCCAGGCATTGCTTCACATCAAGTCCCACTCCATCCAAGCGATGTAGCTGCATCATCTGAGCTAGTCTTGCGCCTCTCCCAGCTGACAACCAGGCCCTCGGGAAGTACATTTGTCTGAACTCATACGTAGCCACCAGGACCCATGTCTGACAATGTGCAAGGGTGATGGTAGACTCTCCATGGCCCTTCATTTCATCCGCTTGCGCGTATTTCCTAGCACGTTGGTAGAAATGTTCGTGTAACGCATCGTATTTGTCTGTAATGGAAGCTGCTAGGGTCCAAATGATGTATCGCAGGCAAACTGGGGGTCGCATGTGAGGAGCCAGGTTTAAAGCGGCCATGAATCTTGGTCTATGTATGATGGGCATGGAGAGATGGAGCTTGGAGAAGTATATTTGATATCTGGCTGAGTGTCAGTAAAACCACCAAATCACAAGCAGAATTGTCGTCGTACAGATCGTCCATGATTTCTTGGGGAGGCAGAGGCTCCTCTAGCCCAAGTCCTATCATTTCCCATGAGGGCTCAGTCTCGGCGTCGTTCCCTGTTGTACCGGCATTTTGAAATGGGCTTGCGCCAGCAGTCCTCGATGCATTGGTTCCTGCTTGGAAATTGTTTGTCGCGTTGAGGCCGTCCCTAGAATTCGACAGCGCTTGATTTATAGTGTTCGCGACGTATGCGGAAGCGGAATCCTGGCGCGGGGCTTCTTTGCTCGAGTCGGCCGTGTCTTGGGTCTTGAGGAGGGTCTCGACTTGCTCTACAACCAGCGAGTCAGCACGAGATAGGTAGCAGAATTACGCGCTCACTTACGCAGTCGTTGTTCGAGCAGCTTCACGTAGCCACGCTTGGGCCCACTTTTCTTGCGGACTTCATCGTAGGCGCAATCGTGGGACAGTCGCTTACATGTCGAACACGTCGGCCGGGCGCCGTCGCATCGCAACTTCCTCTTCCTACACAAAACACAAGCGATCCTTTTGACCTTGTTCGGCCCCTCCTGCTGTGTGTCCTGACCGTTGGTAGAATTTGTTTCTTGCGCTTGTTGGGAAAGATCGTTAAAGAAGGTCTCATCCGGCGACTCTGACCCGTTAGAAGCCATGGTAGCGATTACTGTGATCTTTGGGGGTCGAGGAGGGATCGTAGATCCACGTTGAACCAGAGGACACCGCCCCCGCGTAAGCACGGTTCAGACGGATTGGGGGTCTTCTAGCTAGCCACAACTCTCGTTTTTATTGCGAGATTGGGTCAAACCTACGTCGGCGGTACAACGGTCGCTTACTGTTGGGGTATCGTTGTCGGTGAAGGGGATCTCGAACACGCGTGAGTAGGCAGCGACGGTTGGCGCCAGCACTAGGAACGCGGTATGGCTCTAAGGTAGATGCGAAAGTAGCATGTCAGAAGTGTATTCACTAGCGGGCATAAAATGACCCATGGCTGAGCTGCTCTCATCTGTGTGGTCTCATCTGCAAGGCCGTCCGCGCAATGCGTGCTGCCTTAAGCGTGATGCAAGACGTCGAGCATCTGGACTAATAATGGCGGATCTCCCGAGCTTTCCAGCTAGGATTGTCCACAAGGTCCCCTTACTCGTGTTTCGCAGCTAGACACGACTACTTTCACAGACAGCTGGCCCTATGAATCCTGACAGCTGTTCAGTAACCCGAATCTTACGTGCCGTCCGACGAATGCGGGTGCCGTGTGTCTGCAGGGCCCTGAACATGCAGCATCGCCAGAGCGGCAATGTGGGGCATGAGTCCAACCGAAGATGGGTCAGAATGCGCCCGATCTTCGCGCAGCGTCTTGTGTCATCAACCCAAACATTTGGTCGACGGCTTGAAACAGGATGTCGGTCTATCAGCGGTTGCACTAGTAGTAATCACAAAATGTTGTAGACGAGCAGTAACTTCAAGATACGAATAGCCAAACTTAATACGTGATGGCGCCTTCTCCTCAACTTCCATCTCAGTGAAGCTGTACCAGTAGATCTGGTTCGCCCAGGCCAAGTGATCTATGCGGGCTGGGAAGAGGTGGTCGCGAGATTGCATAGAGCCGCAACATGGAAAGCCCCGACCACCGAGCTTGGTCGCTGACTAAACATGCTGACTGTACAGGGGCAGGGATAGATGCGACCGAGAGAACCACCGATGTACGCTGCCAAGCCAATGACCTTAGATTTGCATGAGAGCACAAAGTTCGAGAACATGTCAAACTGTCTGAGCAGGAGATACGTGTTTGGTGGTGTAATGCGCATGATGGGGTATTCGGTGAAAGGACTGGGGTCGGTGGATAAGCTGGACTCGCTGGGGAGGCTACACAGCACACAACCCATGTCACTAAATAGACTTGTGTTGACATTCACCGCAAATGCTTCGAGGGCCCAGCTGGGTGAGTACTGATGTATTGGTAGTCGGCATGCGATGGGCCACTACAAGATATAGTACAGCTCGGACCTGAGCGTATAGTACACCGGCTGCTACCCTACTTTGACCTCCGCTTTCCTTGGTTGCGTGGTCGATCTTGGACAAGGAAGGTGTGCTTGTTTCTCTTGTGTCTGGTCTTGTAACCTCCCTTTGCTGGAGTGCCCCATGGACTGACAGGATGCACGTTACCCTTGGATTTACCACGACCACCACCGTGAGGATGATCAGCTGCGGTGTGTTAGTGGACTTCACGTCAAAGCCAGACTGATCCAAGGACTGACCTGCGTTCATTGCAAGACCGCGGACCTCCGGTCGCTTTCCTAACCACCGTGAACGACCGGCTTTGCCGAGCGATGTGAAATGTGATTGAGGGTTGCTAGCAACGCCAATAGTACAGCACGCATCCCCACTGACTTTGCGGATTTCGCCGCTCATCAATCGGATGATAACATGCTTGATCTCTGTGCTGTTGCCCTTTTCGACTTCCTCTTTGTTCACGATGATGGCGTATGTACCTGCACTGCGGCAGAAAACACCCCCACCTTGTGTCTTGGTGCCTACATTGTAGACCTGAGAACCAAGGGGCACCATGTGAATGGGAAGACAGTTTCCTCTCGCCGCCGTCTTCGCGGCCAGCATACCGGGATCGATGCCGCCACCCATACTGGCAATCAGCTCTTTAGGAATACCGCTCCTGTAGCTCTCGACCTCATCTCCCGCCCGCATGCCATCTGCAGCGATGATGTACGACTTCTCTCCGGTTGCCACGCGGGTAATGAGGGCCAGGTGTGAGCTCCGGTTGGGGTCGTACTCTATTCTTTCCACCACATGCTTGCCGGGCAGATAGCGCTTGTAGTCGACAATGCGTATCCTTCTCTTATGGCCGCCACCTCTATGCCTGACTGTGACTCGTCCTGTGTTGTTCCTTCCTCCCAGATGCTGTCCCTTGCGGGCGATGGTGAGCTTGAGGTGCGGTCGTCCCTTCCATAAATGGTCGTTGACAGGTCGTTTAAGGTGTCGCAGACCAGGTGTGCGGGGCTTGTATGTGCGTAGAGGAATAAATCGCTCCTTTCGTGTTCCTTCCTGTTTCAGTTCACCGGCGTCGGCAGCCACGGTAGGCTGTATCGATGGGGGTGGTTTAACGTCGATGGCCTGGACTTGTGCGTAGGTGCGGGCAGACAGCAGCGCCCGGCCCAGTCGCGAGGGCTGGAAATGACATATCCGCGGCTGCAGCATTCTCGTCTGATGCAGCTGGGGACACTAGATGCTTCACGCTGTTGCAATGGACGCCTGCTGGATGGCGTGCAGCTGCTGAACATGTCACGAATAATTCTCAAACCCGCCGCAATTGGCTAGGCCGGCCCGGGGTGGGTCTCTCAAGCAAGGCGCGATGTCCCAGCAACAACGTGTGTCTGCTTCCCTCGCCCATCACAACACGGCATCTCGACCACCGCTCTCCCTTGCGCTGCACCTTCCAAAACCCCATCTTTAACATCTGCTTTTTGCCAGCGACTCGACTCATCTTACTGCACGGACAGATTTACGCGTTGGGACCTGGCGTCATCTCTGGTAAGTCCATCTACGCGCCTGTGGGGCGTGCACTGTTACGCTCTGCCAGCCTCGAATGCGATTTTGGCGCGTGGGACGTGGAAGCCAAGCTAGCCTGCCCTCGCTCAAAACACACAACATACCCTTCCTACTTCCCACAACACACCTTGGTGCCCACCTTTCCTTCGCCCATCCCCCCATCCACCACTTCCTGTGTACAATTGTAGCTGGACCTCTACCCCGTCCACTCAATTACCACGCATCTCGCGCTCCAAGGGTTCGTCTCCATCTCGCCCGTCACGTCACCGTCGCTGCCGCATCCCAGAGAGCGTGGCAGAGCAGCCAGCATTCGCGAGCATCGACCGTGGTTTTGCCTGTCGGACTGCACATGCACACTGCGGCTCTTGATGCTCCCGTGTTGTCAGCCTGCACACGCGCTTTTTCAAGCTTCATCGAGCTCTGCTGACACCTCAAAACAGTGTATCAAAACAAGTCCTACATACGCCATTACACACTTCAGATATACTCGAGCACCTGGATACCTCTCTAGCCTTGATCAGCATATATAATATTGCTTGCAATGCCTCCCGCTGTACGTTGTCGCCCTTTCACCTGCTATCGTCCCATCTTTTCGATCCAGCATAGCAACACGTCTGGCACCATGCATCAAACTAACGCGTGTAATAGGCTCGAACTCTCAGGCAGCGCGCCGTCACTAACGAGAACGATGAGAACGCCGCCACGACACGCTTGACGCGTGCAAAGGCCGCGAACCTCGGCGCGAATGAGTCTGCTGCCGACATCCCCAAGAAGGCTCTCCAGACGAAGAAATCAACTGCTACCCTAGGCGCCAACGGCGCTGCCACAAGGAAGCGTGCTGCTCTCGGTGACGTCAGCAATGTGACCAAGACTGATGCCGTCGGTGCTGGCGCAAAGGACGGAAAGAAGGTACTGGCCCCCAAGGGCGCAGTCTCGAAAGCAGCACAGCCCACTGGCATCAAGAAGCCATCGCGGGCCAACTCGACGCGTTCTATCCTCGAACAGAAGGACAAGAACCTTAACTCATCCGACCTGAAGAAGCGCCAAGCTAGCGGCAACGGTATCGCCGGTCAGCCAGCCAAGAAGCGCGTCCAAGTCACCAAGCCCGTCAAGGAAGAGAAAGAGGAAGACATTGAGGAGGTCGATGAAGAAGAGGAGGAAGAGGCTGAGAACGTCAAGCCTGAGGAGAACGTCACTGAGGACACCAAGCCAGTTAACGGCACAAAGAAGGAGGTCGAGGCACCCATCACAGAGGTCTTCTACGATGGCCCAGATCTAGACAAGGAGGATGTCGATGACCCATTGATGGTCTCCGAGTATGTTGTTGAGATCTTCGAGTACTTGAAGGAGCTGGAGATTGCTACCATGGCCAACCCAGACTACATGGAAAGCCAGACTGAGCTGGAGTGGAAGATGCGAGGTATTCTCGTCGACTGGTTACTCGAAGTTCACACCCGTTTCCGCCTACTTCCCGAGACCCTCTTCCTCGCTGTCAACATCATCGACCGCTTCCTCTCCGCCAAGATCGTCCAGCTGGACCGTCTCCAGTTGGTTGGTGTCACCGCCATGTTCATTGCCTCCAAGTACGAAGAGGTCCTCTCGCCCCACGTTCAGAACTTCCGCCATGTCGCCGACGATGGCTTCACCGAAGAGGAAATTCTGAGCGCGGAGCGCTTTGTCCTTGCTGCTCTCAACTACGACTTGAGCTACCCGAACCCCATGAACTTCCTTCGCCGGATATCAAAGGCCGACAACTACGACATCCAGACCCGCACACTGGGCAAGTACCTCCTCGAGATTGGCTGCCTGGACCATCGTTTCCTCGCCCACCCCCCAAGCCAGGTTGCTGCCGCTGCTATGTACCTTGCTCGTCTCGTCCTCGAGCGTGGCCCTTGGGTAAGTGATCATACCTTCTATACTGCAATCTCCCACTAACATCCACAGGATAACACCCTCACACACTACGCCGGCTACTCTGAGGAGGAGATCCAGCCTGTCCTGCAGCTCATGATCGACTACCTCTCTGGACCCGTCGTGCACGAGGCTTTCTTTAAGAAGTATGCTAGCAAGAAGTTCTTGAAGGGTATGTCACACCACACTCTGTTCTCTGGAAACCCAACTAACATCCACCAGCATCAATTGTTCTTCGCAAGTGGGCTAAGGACTACGTTGCGGCTTACGGTAACCCGCTTCAAGAAGAAGAAGAAGAAGAGGCTGCCGTTGTTCCTTCCAAGACCAAGAGCCAGCGCTAAGACGTTGGTGTTCTTTAGGCACTCCCGGTCTTTGGCTTAGGAGTCGCAAAGCTGTTCATTACCGCCATGCTTCAATAGCAGCGGTTGACGAAGTTCGGTTCCGACCGGGAGCAAAAATTTACGATTGCATCCAAGCCAACCCTTCATGTTTACATCTTGGCTAATACCATCTTCCGGTCGGCGTTAATACATGGGATGCAAGTTGGTTGCACACTTCTTTTATGGTTTCTTGTCTTGTTTTGGAACATGGAGTCGCAGGCGTTCATCCCCCATGCACGGAGGCGCAAATCAAGGGTGCTTGCTTTTTCACATCACTCTTAACTTCATTTCTCCTTGTAGCGGCTCTGGATACTCGCTCATAGCATTAGCGATCGATATACCATGAATGGTGTGATATGGGAGAGGCTATTCCTTTGTGGATCTGCATGTGGTGTCGCGTGGGAATATGGTCATTGGGGTAGCAGATGTGAGATAGCTCTCAGTGTATGAGTAGTCTGAAAGCGCACTGTTTCGCGTCAAATGAAGCAGAAATTCCATAAATGTCATCCAGAACTTCAACCAAACATCAATGAGCGAATCCCTTTGGCCTGACGTGACTATACACGATGATGGCATAGCTAGCCATCCTCCCAGCCATCTCGCGTCAGGCCCACACCAGACACGAGACGCATCGCGTGCGCGTCTGGATCCCGAAAACCACACGATACGTCACCACCGTGTCTTTCAAAAAAACGCCACCTTTCCTGGTTTTCGCGTGCGCGTCCTGTCGCCAACACGCCACGCTCTCGCTTCACGATCGCGATGCCGATGTGCGACGTGCTTAGCCGCATGTCGCGTTCCTTGCGATCAACGTACCTCGGCTCCTCACGTCAGTATCGACGCTAACTTGGATTCGGAGCTCGAATCAAGTGCTGAATGCACAGCGACCACAGCTCCGGCTGTCGATCAATCATCAATACGGGGAAACCTTGATCGCAGTTTTCATCTCATTCTCCAAGCCGAATTAGATTGAGCAGGAGTATCGTGGTTCGCGACTCAGTACTCATCGGACGCACACGCACCCGGGCATCTGTGTCACACCTGCGTGTTTACATACATCACAGCAATCATCATCGAATAACAGCAACATCGCCGTCAACGACCAATCATGCAAGAAACGGACCTCCACTATCCACCCGAAACTTGTCCGTTTTGCAACATTGCAGCCGCTTTTCCATTTTCAGCTCCCTCTTCGTCAAATAGTCCTACACTATGGACAAGTAGAAGTAAAAGCCACGAGTCCTACCTAGACTGTGTACCTAAAGACGACGAAAGCGACCCGGAGAAGACCAATCCGAGTAGTTTTGTTGTCCTGAGGAGCAAGGATGTTGTTGCTTTTCTTGACATCTTACCCATGACTGGCGGTAAGTTTCATGTTCATGTCGTTATACTCTTCGCATGGAAACTATATGTGATGGAAACAGAGATTTGAGGATTTTATGAGTTGGCGGACAATAGCTGACATGTACCAGGACATCTACTAGTCACTACTCGACAGCACAAAGTCAAAGTTGCAGACATGGAACCCGTGGAGAGTAGAGAGATTGGTAAGTTGCCTAATGGGCATTACTATGTGACAAGATCAGTATACTCATTGAGTGACTAGGCTTCTGGCTACCAGTGTTAGCAAGGACAGTGGCCAAGGTTACAGGTGTAACAGATTACAACATTGTGCAGAATAACGGTAAGTCGCTTTCCACCTCTGTCTCGCTTTTACATTCCTTCCGGAGATACACGTACTGGGACTACGTTACACATTGGCCGTCTCTTCATCGTCTAACACGGTCGTAGGAGCGCGTGCCGCACAAGTGGTACCACATGTGCATTTCCACATCATACCGCGTCCAGAGACAATGCCAGAGATCAAAAACAAGAGCTGGACAATGTTTGGGCGGGGTCAAAGAGATGATTTGGATGACGAAGAGGGCGCCAAGATGGCAGGCGAAATGCGGAGGGTTCTAAGAGAGGAGGTAGAGAAGATGAGTGGTACGAGTGCGAAGTTATGAGAGGGACGGGTCAAGCTGTTGTTTTCTGCGGATTTGGGCCCTATTCGATTCATTCAGGTCACAAAGGTCACTGGGCGCTACGTTACAGTACATGGTTGATATTCAGTATTATCGACTTTAATAAACACAACAATTATCAAGGACGCTGGGTATCATCACTTTGTAGCCGTCCGTTCCGTCAATCAGCAACATTAGGTAGTGCCCACCAAAAACATTCGCATATCCTGAACTCGTATCTCATTCCTTGGCAACACAAGAGCTTACTGGCTCTTCTTTACCTTCTTTTCGTCCGCAGGCACGAATCTCTTTTGAACAGCCTTTATCATCTGCGAAAACCAGTAAAAGTTGAGCATACTCAAAGCTGTGTTACCAACCAAGTAAACGCAAACCAGCCACATGGGTAGCTCGCCTACGGCCAGACCTCCAGGCCCCTCGAGACCCATACTGCTGTTTGCGGCTCCGTCGCTCTTCTGGGCCTCGAGCAGAGAGCTCATAAGCTCTGATTTAGGCATTGTGAGCGCCTTGTAGATGTCCGAGTAGATCATGATAGATTGATACGATCCCCACACGATGCGACAGCAGAAGAACATGACAAGCAGAGCGATGCCGTTGTAGAGCTGGAGCTTTGAGCCTGTCATGTTGAGCTTGTCGCAAAACCAGTGGATGTTGAGGAAAGGAGTAGAGAGTTCGTAGAGGACGAAGGAGAGACCGTAGTAGTTTCCGAAGGGTTTCTGGAAGGTAGTCAGCATGTGTGACACATTTGTAAGCGCACAACTTACGAAACCAATACAGGTGACTGCCAAAGCGCCGATGGCGTGGATCAACGAGCTTACTCCAGCAATGTGGATGTACTGGGCAGAGATCTGAAGGTCCCACAGGAAGTATCCAGCAGCGAATCCCTGAACCATGCCGCTAGCTGGCGTATAACCCCAGAGTCTACCCCTCCAGTCCATCTCGTGTCTCTGTTCATCCTTGAAAATGACCCACAGCGCAGCGGCGCATACGAAGACAGCCTGGATCATGGAGACCCAGTGGATGTCCCAGTTGAGTCGCGTGCGCTTGTTGAAGCCATTGTATACCTTGGGACAGACAAGCTGCGAAATGGTCGGGGAAAGGACATGGAGGATGAAATGGTAACCCAAGAAGCCGAGGAGGATCTCGTGGACATGGTACGGAAGTGTTGTCAGGCTCAGCTTGTCGGCGAATGACTTGCTAGCCTGCACGAGCAGTGAAGGTGGAGGAATAGGATCCCGCATATTGGGTCTGGTTAAGATGTCGACTAGAGACATGGTATCAGTTTCGCTATGCGCCGCAGTAGCAAGAGTAAGGATGGAGAGGATTACTGGAGTCGCAGGGCTACATTCTCCGCCTATATATACTCATCTGTGGGGCGCAGTGATCTGACCGAGAAAGTTTCCTCTTGTGTAGGGAGTGTCTCGTGTGTCCTACACTGCATGCTTCGGATGGGCGTTTTGCTTGATCCCTGAGTCGTCACATGCGGGGCTGACGGACCTGAACATCGAAGCTTGAGCAGCTACCCTGAACGCGCTAGGCGGGAATTTGCCGGCGTCCTGCATGCACCACTCCGCGCCTCTATCGATCCTCCGCCATCGTCATCCGTCTCCTCCATCACGACGCTCAATCTGCCACAACGGCCGTAACGACACTTCTCTCGACACAGAGGCCCTATACATCTCGCCCAGCGCTGTGTAGGTTCATCCGCGCCCTCCGAAAGAGCATGGCGGCATTAGAGGGCTTGCCCTTCAGAAAGACTAACGAAACATGGCGTCTTCAACAGCAACAGCGCCTGTCATCACTCGCAGAGCCCTGAACGCTCTCCAGGCAACCGCCCTTGTTGTCGCTGGCACCGGCACCGGAACATCATCGCCGCCGTAGCGCCTTCTGCATTTGTCCCGCAGCACACCTCACCGCCCAACTTTTCTGCCGCCGACATCTCAAGCTTCACGTCAACAAGCATACATCACACGATACGCCGACGTCTACACCCGTCTCTGTACGTCTTGACGAGGCCGAAAAACTCCACCCTGGCGCTTGCAAAGCTTCCGGTAGCGATCCTCTAGTATACAATGGGCGAGCTCGACGACTTCATGGACCAGGCAGGGGGCCGTCCGTCTGCTTCGGACACTCCATCTGCTACAGATCCCTCCGCGACCGAAAACACCAAGAAGCGCAAGAACGTGAAGGAGCCCGAGGCCAACAAGAAGCCCAAGGTTATGGAGAACAAGGCTATTTGGATCTCCAACCTGCCTCTTGATACCACGAAGAAGGAGCTCGAGGACGAGTGCTCGAGGTACGGCATCATTGACAAGGGCGCCAACGGCGAGCCGCGCATCTACATGTACGAAACCGACGGCGTCTTCAATGGTACTGCCATGGTTGTATACTTCAAGAAAGAGGCTATTGCCAATGCGATCAGGCTGATGGACGACTTCCCTCTCCGCCCAGGCGATAACTCCAACGGCAACATCCACGTCGAGGCAGCTAAGATTGAGCACAAGAAAGAGAGAGACGGCGAGAAGATCGCATCCAAGCTTACGCGCAAGGATAGGAAAGCGTCTGAGCGCAATCGCGCTGAGCTAAACCAGTAAGTTCGCAAGTCTGCAGACTTCTGTATCGTCACTGACAAATCCACAGGAAGCTCAACGAGTGGTCCGACAACGAAGATTACGTCGCCGAGACCTTGGCGCCCAAAAAGAACAAATGGGCTAAAGTCGTCATCATCAGGAACATCTTTGATTTGGAGCAGCTCGAAGAGGACGCGGGCGCATATCTGGAGATCAAGGAGGACATGCGCGAGGCAGCGGAGCAGTACGGTGAGGTCACCAACTGCACTCTATACGACAGGGAGCCCGAGGGCGTCGTCACAGTCCGCTTCCGCGAGTTCGAGCCTGCTGAGAATTTCGTTGCCGGCTTCCAGGGCAGGAGATATAACCACCGTGGTCTCCAACTTTCGCTCGCAGAAGACAAGCCCAAGTTCAAGAAGTCTGGCCGTTCCGATACACCAGACAGTGACGATGAGGCTCCAGCGACGGCGGCCAAAGCCAAAGCCTAACTATTTGTTACTTCCAGTCGCGCATACATTCCGCCACCGCTTCGGGCAGGAGTAGGATGTGGAGCAAAGGATCGTTGCCCAGAAAACGATATATTTCTTCATTTTATTACGTATACAGCTATAGGTAGCTAAGGCACTTGAGCTGGGAAAGATACCCTCATCAATATGAGTATAATGGCATTCGGCTGCGACTGAAAAGTCCACCAACCTCATCAACTATCACTCTGATCATGACAGGTGATGTTGTACGGGCCAGTATCCGCTCGTCGCTTTGTGTAGCAAGTCAAACAGCTGGAGTGTGTGTACCTAGATGCACTATACCTGAAGACTTGTCAAAGGTAACAAGGCAAGCAGAAAGAATCTTGCAAAACTGTGACATTTCCACATCTATACCATTATCAAACTACATTATCGAAGAAGCGACCCCGTGAATATGACCCTATACACATGCGAAAGGTTCCCAAATATTAACCCTCCCGTGTCTCTGACGAAGAAAGCGATGAGTCGGTCTTGCGACCCACCTGGTATCAAATGACAATCATGAAAAAAAACAAAAGAAAACGCCATAATGCACCTGCTGTCCAGCTTTCTTTCCCGTCTAAGCATCAACATTGCTCATCTACAAGACAAGTGCGGCGGCAGCTGCGGCGAGCAGAGCACCAGCGCCACCGGCAATCTTAGCGGCGCCGGCGGTGAACTCAGCTGGGGCTGATGAGGATGCTGCGCTGGGAGTGATGGGCAGACCAGCAGTTGGTGAGGCAGCGATAGTGGTGGCGTTGTAGAGGGGCATGCCTGAGGACTGAGCGAAGCCAGAAGAGGTGTTGGTGGGGGGCATCATAGGGTAGCCAGTAGACAGTGGGGGAGCGGCGTAGCCTGTGGATGAAGAAGCGGCGTAGCCTGCGGATGAAGGAGCGGCGCCGTAGCCTGTGGATGAAGGAGCGGCGCCGTAGCCTGAAGATTCGGGCGCATAGGAAGACGCCGGGGGAGCGCCGTAGCCATTAGTACCAGCGTCGATCATGGTGAAGTTGGCACAGCCGATACGAGTCTTGTTGCTGAGATGAACGACGAAGGACAAGGCGCCAAACTGGGATATATTAGCATGTTGCTCTTCTGTTACATTGTATGATCAAGACGTACGAAGGCAGGGTCTGAAGGCAGAGTAGCAGAGTACAAGTCAGTGTACTCGGCCGAGAAAGTCTGCTCAGTAGCATTTCCGTACTTTCCGCTCAAGTCACCAGTTTGGCATGTCTCGGGCTTGCTGGCATCGCAACCGGGAACCTCGCCGCGCATGTACGGGTCCAAGTGAGCGCCAGTGCCAGTGCAGTTTCCATCAGCGGGAACCGGCTTGGCGTGAAGGTGGTACATGAAGGGACCGCCAGTCTCGGGGAGGCCAGCGAACGAAACGGAGAACTTGACGCCCTTGCCATCGGCGCCAGTAGTGGCCTCGATAGAACCAGTGAGGGTGCTGCCCTCCTTGGGAGGAAGAGTACCAACGTACTTGGCGCCGATAGGGTTACCGGTCACTACGGGAGCGGGAATGACAGTCGAGGACTGAGCGGCGACAGCGGAGGCCGCGGCCAAGACGGAGATGACTGAGACAAGCATTTTGATTATGGAGGTTGTCCTTGTGTAAAGAATGGGGTTGAGATTCGACTGTGAGGATTGTTTAGCGAGTGACGGTGTGAGAGCGGGGTGGACAAGTAAAGTAGAGAAGTGAGTGTTTTGCAGAGATGAAGTGGGCGTGCCAAGTGTGTTTATATGAGGAGCGGCGCAATTGAGGTGGAAGAGGGGAAAGCGCGATGTGAACCTTGTGACAAAGGCAAACGAACGGAAACTTCCAGATGCAAACACGGTTGCACGGGCAGTGATGGGAAAGAAAGCGCAAACGGGTCGAGGGACTACATACCGAATATTATAGCGAATGCTGACAAGCAAAGTGGAGAGAGAACTGTTGTATGCAAACGATGAACGGTAGGAAAAACCAGTGAAGGGATAGCTTGCAAAGGGATGATTCCTCAGGACATGCGGCGGCTGGCAAACACTATATAATTTTCCTGCCTGCTGGGTAGAGGCGCAGTCAGGCACCGGTGGTTGGGGCGTCACACATCGAAAGCCGTCACAAATTCATCAACGCGCCTTCCCGAAGACGACTACCAGAAGAAGATCCACCCTGCGCGCCGTCACTTCCATTGTAACCCACTACAAACCCTCTTCAGCCGATTCATGCCCGGCTGATTGGCCGCTGGGAACAGAGGCAGTGTGCGTTATTGCTTGAAACCATGTGTTGTTTGCCGTAAATGCACTAGAGGACGCACGCCCGCTTCGCCGTTTCGAAACACCAAGACGCATGGGCGCTTTGCCGGCCAATCATTGTGGGGGCGGGCCTTGTTCCTGAGGCCAGGGCTGAGCCCTGGTGTGGAGTTTGTAAGACTTGGCCCCAGCCAACTCAGTTTTCGGTATGCGCCAACGCCGAGGTGCAGTGCGTCGACGAGGTCGGAATTTCAGAGTCATACTTCCAGGCCAACCGAAGCTGCAGGCAGTTCAAGTGTTTCTGTCGTATAGTCGCTTGTTGATGCACATGTTCTGAGGCAAGGGTCTCGAATGTCGCAGATGTTGCTTTTGCCGCCAACGTACCAAGCTTTGACTACTGCAGCGCTAGTCGGGTCTAATAGCCTTGGTACAGATCCAAATTTACCCCATACAATGACATGGCGCTTGCATGTTGCACCTTTTCCGGTAGCCGCGCCCTAAGGAAACAAACATTCCACACAAAACTCTCGCCGTCGCGCTTACTTGACGCAAATAGACCAAACATGCGTTCCTGAGGCGGGTGTAGCAGAAGATTTATTCTGTGTTTTACTGAGGCATTCTGAGGCACGGTTTCCACGAGCCCCGATTGACAAGACTGTATGACACGGCAAAGACGGGTGTGAGAAGAAATGACGGATGGGGAGCGGGAATCAGAGGAAATTGACAGAAGCGGGTGAATCGAGAAAAGACAGGGTTGCGCATCTAACTGAGGCAGAGTTATATGGAAGCATGGAGATTACAGCTCCATCTTGACCCCGCGCGCACATTGCACAAGACTTTCAGGAGCCGTCTCTTCTGCCGCGCCGCTTCCCTACGGGTCAGCATCTGTCCTGTGGAAGTCGATCCGTGAGACGTTTGCACAGTTTATTGCTGTGTCGGCAGATCCACCTCTACCGATAAAACATTGCCTCAACATGTCTCATTTCTGACCTTGTAGCTGATCCTAGATCGACACCAGCCGACAACTTGCGCTGCATCGGCATCGACTAGATCTTGACTAACAGCCTGAACGTCTTTGTATGCGTCTGGAGCTTCTTCAAAAACAAGGTCTTTTTCGTCACAGATGACCCACGTGCCTTGCAAGTCTGTCAACCATGGCTCCAGGATGTTTTGGCCTTTGTACTTCTGTGCCAATGCCGACAGTGCCTTTGCCCTAGACATGGCGCGTCCTGCACCGTGGGCAAGCGAAAGTCCGTTCTTCAGACCCCATGCGTTGGAGGTTGAGAACGTTGGCTGCAGAATGAGCGTCGGTGTGCCTCTGGATCCGGGCAGTGGAAGAAGGCTGAGCGGTAACTGAATCTTCGGATCGTACGTTGGTGCTGCACCTTTCCTGTGGATGTACACACAATCACAAGGAACAATATTGTAGATACTAGAGGCGTATTTTCCAGCTGACCAAAGTTCTGATGGAGGCCATGCGATACGCTCAACGTTGTTGTGCCAGATGTCGATCATCCTGCATTTCCTCAGTGCAGTTTTGGCAACTGCGATCATCTCGATGCCTTCTCGTCCAATGCGCTAGCACCCGAGCTGCCCAAAGTCCAATCTTCATTGCCAGGTTCAAGGCATGCAAGAAATTGCAAGGCGATTAGATCTCTACTTGCTTTTGCACACTCACAGGCCTGGTTATGCTCTTCCATGTATCCGATTGTATCTGCACTACCCTCTTCGAAGCTAGTGCGCGTCTCTGTCATACACTTCTTAAGGATGTTGCCTCCCAGTCCTTGAGAGCCCGAGTGTACTAGGAGAACGACGTTGTCTTGTTGCAGACTATTGTCTATGTTGGCAAGTGATGAAGCTTCAACAACCTGGACTTCGGCAAAGTGGTTCCCGGCTCCTATGGTACCCAATGCAGCATCCCATTGCTCACCAGCAGAATGGCTGTGTTCTCACTCGTCCAGTAGCCATGCTTCTCGGTACGCTTGGATCCGCCATACTCCCTCTAGCCCTCGAAGCTTCTCGGCGACTTTCTTGCCCTTGTCTCCATCAGCCTTACGTCGAGACAACGTAGTCTTGTACCAAGCCATACTGCACCCAATCTTGCCACCGATCAGAGGATGACGGATCCATCTCTTCGAAGCAAAGACGGTGCTAATGGGAAACTTGGTGCCAGGTGGAGATCAGGTTGGCCGACAGCGTGGACGATACCTGGAAGTGTATGGGCAGTAGTAGTAAGCCGAGACACAGAGAGCGAATCGGCGGGTGCTTTGGAGGCTAGAGCTAGAGCTTCAACTGGACATTATGGGTTTACGCCTGCTGTTATATCTAGGTAGGGGGTCGGTGACTGATGGTTACACCGAGGTGGGAAGTGCGAGTATTAAGCGCAAACTTGCTCAAACTTTATGTTACTTACCATGCCCGTTTGGTTCTTTGTTAGCACCAATATGTTCTTCTCCCGCTGAGATGAGCAATATGACATCGCTCTTGACATTGGTCTTCCAGTCTGCCTCTGTCAATACTTCTTGTCCAGTACCCCCGACAAAGACAGTAGTAGGCTTCTTCAGGCGTAGTTGCGATTGTGCATACTTGGAGACAAGTCCTCGAATAGACGAAGCAGCTGCAAGATCATTCGATGCAGAAGCTGGTATGATGACTGATGCCCTTTGCGATTGCCTGGCGTTCAGAGCAATGGTCACACGTAGCAGGCATGTTTGTATGGCGGTTGGACCTCGGCGTCTGATGGGGTGATATGGGGTGATGTGAGAATGGTTTGAACTAAGAGTTAATTGCTGATGCAGCGAAAACATGACAGTAAACGATCTCAACGCAGAAGTGACAATTCTCTATTTGTGCAGCCCATTCATAGATGCCTCCACTAGTGCGATGCTGCTCATTTCGACTCATTTTGGACTACTAGAATATAGCCACGACACCTCTCACCACAAAAAAGCGATAGCTCAGGCGATGCTAAACTTGTCAAACAGTCGTTGTAATGTTTCGTTCTTGTACTTTCATCATGGCGCTGAAGGTGTGTGTGAATGTTTCACGTGATTGCATCTAGCCAGCTTAGCATCCGAGTTATGGGTGGGATGGTGATATTAAACACACGTCGAAACTTTGGTAAGCGGTGTGAGGTCCAAAGCAGGGCCAAAGTCAAAAGGCAGAAGATCATCAGGGCCCGCATACCCGCATCGCGGGCCTCAGTGAGAACGTGCAACATGCATGACGTATTACAGTCCGATTGGACGGTTAGACCGCGTTGCCGTTACAACGCAGCTGGCTTGGCAGCATAGCACAGCCGCACCGACTTTCATGCCCACGACACCTCGACACTTGACAGCCCATAGCACCGAACCATCGATTGCGTCTTGTGTCTATTAAGCGTGAGTTGGCAATTGGCGCACATCGGTCCCATACTCACACACCCATAGCCACCAGCCTCCCGAGGTCCCCTATATCGATAGCCGTCCCAACAATCAACCCGGCCCCGAACAACCTCACAACTCTCAGGCGCAAGCCGCGTACTCTCGTTCACGACCGACCAAGACGTCCCTATTCGGAAAATGCGCACATTCCTCGCTCCGCTCCTGCTTGCGCCGCTTGCAGCGCTCGCCGCACCAGATGTCTTCGCCGACTTCGAACCAGCCGTTGCGCCATTAGAGAACCCCGTATACGAGGCCATGGAGACATCTCCCGCAGGCAGCGGCGCCGAAGTCCTCAAGCGACAAAACAACAATGCATGCGCAACCCAATACTTCAACTGTGCTGGTCTCGGCGCCCCGGGACTCTGCTGCCCACGAACAGCCGTGTGCTCAGCCGACCAGGCCGGACATGTAGCATGCTGCCCCCAGGGCGCAGCATGCACAGGAGCAATTGGTGCCATTGCCACGGGCGCAAATCCCTCGGCCACATCCACCGTCTCCTTCGTAATCGCATCCACAACAGGCGACAGCCCCTTCGTGCAGGAAACAAATGGCGCAAACCACGGAAGCACGGTACAGAACCAATTCTACCCTTTTCCGTACATACCGACGACTTACTCCAACGCAGCTGCCTGCTCGTCCGCTTATACAAGCTGCCAAAGTGATGCTGCAAGCTGTACGACTGCTCTAGCCAACGGCGCGGCTGGCGTCACTATATCGGCACCCAACGGCGCCGGTGCCACCATTACCGCAATTCCGAGTGTGGGCCTCCAGTCTGCTCAGAGCATCTGCTCGAGCTTGAGCAGTCTGGGATGTTCGCAGCTTACTGTCGAGGCTTGTGCGGCTTTTGACGGTCAAGGAAACGCAGGCATGAGAGCCCGCTGTGCCGATTACCTCATGACAGCAGGTGTTGCTGTCGGCATCGCAGGACAGCTTTTGAGATGAGCAAGAGATGTATTCGGGGCTTCGTTTCTTTGTCGATAATATGGTCGATGTTTACGTTAATGAGACGAAAATACGATATGTGCTTTGGCACAGCCTTACTTTTGTGGCTCTTTGCCTTTACATGGCGTTCGTAAGGAGTTAAATAGGCATGGCATGCGGCCGATACCTATGTCTGCTTGCATTTGTATATGCCTTCAATGAGATTATATAAATTTTTCCGATTCTAAATTGTTACACTGCCTCTGATCCTTTTCCGTATTAGATCAACGTCCCGGTCAAGCTTACAGACCACGTCTTGCATCGTCTCTACTCTGATATCGGCACGTCATAACTCAACACTCTCGCCTGCGAACTTGTAAAGAGGACACGTTGAGAATAAAAAGGAGCCGGAGTTGACCAGATGATAAGATGAAGACGAATAGGGGTTCGGTTCAACGTGAATGACAATAGTGATGAACTGACAATTTGGAGTTCGCCCTCAACATACATCTAAAGCAAGTATGTGTGTATTGGAAGTATAACAGCTCATATCTTCTCGCAACATCTACAACCCATCTTCTTCACACACACACCCCAAGCTCAAGCAAAAAAGAAGATGTCTTGAACGCAGCTAGACTCGAACTAGCATCTCCCACATTAACCACGCTGCGGCTTCTCGCCAACTGCGTCCTGCCCGTGGTCCTTTCGGTCCAATCAGCGCAAGCACTACTTAGTAGAGGGTTCATGGAGTGGGCGTCTTAACCCTTGGACTATGCGTTCTCGCTTTGGCTTGGTTTGATCAATGGATATATGGATAGTTGGAGGAACTATATAGACATATGTGGAGTGAGACTTGGGTATGATAGGCAAGACAAGAGACAACATATCATGATATGTAAGTGAATGGGAGAAAGAGATGAGAACTTCAAAAATGCTTGAATTTCTTGATTCGTAAAGCGAGTGTCGTCGTTATAGTAAAGCATAACTTTCAATGGCATCCATAGAGGAAAACCGGGTATCAAGATCGTACAAAGTGAAGGCCGACGGGTCCCTTCCTCTCTTCTCCTCTGGATATACATTCCATCGTCGTGTCATAAAGAGCGTAACAGAAAAAACAAAAATTTACCACTCAAATCTGCCCATCTTTCCTGCTCAAGAAGGTGCGCAACTTACACACGGTCATGCGACTCAACCCCTCTCGTGGCAACAGCATCAATCGCCTCGAAACTGCTCCTCGGACTCGCCTCCCCAATATCCTTACCAAACTCCTTCTGCCTGAGTTCCCAACTCCCAACCCTTTCATGCCCCCTCTTATGGTCTCCACCAAAGCTAACGATACCTGATGTAGCAGTAGCTGGCGGTACCGCGTTTCTCGACAGACTAACATCAGGATCTGATGCCAACTTTGCAGATCCTTTGAAGCCACCGAACTCTGATTTCGGACTGTGACCAAGACGTTGTTCGACCCGATGGAAGCGGATGCCAGCGAGTAACATGGCGAGTGCGAAGAATAGACCGGCTACGACGAGAGAAACAACCGCGCCGATGACGCCTCCAACGACAGGGGAAATGGCATCCTTCTTCGGTCGTTCTTGTGGTGTGGGAACTACAAGCGTTACACCGCTTCCATCGGCGCCGATACAGAAAAGACTTGGACTGCTGCAGCTTTTGCACCAGTCACTCAATCCTTGCATGCCGATAGTGCTCAGTATAGTGTAGAATTCCCCATACGGCATGTCTGTCATCGACCTCCCGCTGTTGAACATGGAGTATGACCGGAGTGGCTCGTTGTCAGAGTCTGTTCCATTGTGGAAATAGAAGCGTACCCAGAGGTCGTTGGGATCACTGGGCATCTCCGCGCTATCGCCTGTACTGAAAAGCTCAAAGATCATGGCTGAGCCGTAAGGGGGAATGGATTTGAAGCCGGGTGATTGGGAGTCGAGCATCATGAGTGACATGAGGCTCACCATGGCGTCCTGTTCGCCAAAGAAGAAGGTAAGCGGGCTGGGCTTGTTGGTCTGCCCAGCGTTGTTAATCAAATTCTCGCTGTCTGTCTTTTCTGGGAGGAGTTGGTTGAATGAGTGAAGGATTGAGCCTGCGAGTGTTTTGCCACCGATAGCTCGGTCGTCGGAGTCTGCAGTAGATGCGGAAGTGTTTCCGTAGAGATACCAGGCTACTTCGTCGGCATTGTATCGCAGTTTGTCATATACACCTGCATAGTCGGAGTCGTTTGCCAAGGCTTTGTAGATGCTAGAGTTGTGCGCGTATTGGTATGACAGGTAATCTGCGAGTTCAAGTGCGAAGGTGTAAGACAAGTCATCTTGCTCGGCGAAGCCTTCAAACCAATCCACTTTCAGCTTCTTGTATAGATCTTCGTTGGCTCCCTTCGCCGCCTTGAACTCTGGAGTAGTGAAATACTTCAGTCCGTCTGCCTGTCCTTGAGGGCAAGATAATGTTCCAGATACGAGTCTCGAGTACGGGTCATTGGGGCTGGCAGCGTGAACGCTAGCATACTGATATCCATTGAGCGGGTAGTCGACAGAAGTGCCATCTGCGAGCACTTCCGTTGCATTGCTAGCTTCCCGTGGTGGGTAGAGCCCCTGCATGAACGCTTGGGCAGACGATACGAGGTACGGCGTATCCAACGTTTGAACCCAAATCTGATCGTTGTCCAGAACGTCCTTTGACACACCCGCGATGGATCCGGCACCAGTGACATATTTTGATCTGAGCTTCTGCCCTAGCGCATGCATTTGGGTTGCGCCGACAGTGGTGAGGATCTGGGTATCATTGCGTAGAATAGGTGTTCTCTCTCCCGTTCGAACAAAAGCGAAAGCAGCGTGTGTATGTTCCGAGTCCGAACTCTGAGCAGCAGCAAGGCAGGCAGAAGCTGCTGCGGCGACGATGGTGCGCGTGAACATTGCAAAAGGTTGTTGGTGTGGTACCTCAACACCGAGACGGTGACGATGTTGCTTGCTGGTGAGATAGAATACCAACGATAAGGCTGAACCCACTGGATCCTGGGATCACATCTGTACTTATTCCCTGCGGCAGCTTGCATGCAACTAGAAACCCATGCTTATTTCAAGGCAGCAGCAAGGCACCTTACCCGCCAGTACGAAGAAGCGAGCAGTCCGTGGCCCCCAATAGCGATAGCGGCTGAACGCCTGACGAGAAAGTGGCGCGGACAAACTCACGATTCAATACGCGCCGCTGCATGTATGAGAGGGGCATTACAGAAACCGAAGCCTTACTCAACAGCTATAGCATGTCGATGTTCGCCTTGAGCCAAAGATTGCGAGCGGACACACATCCGTGGGAATACATCATCACTGGATCATCGATGCGTGAACCAAGATGTTGTAATTCCTTAATTGTACGGCATCCGTAACAGCCGGATTCAACCACACCATGGTGGATACCAAGACAAGAAGTTTTGGCGCATCGAATGATGCCAAAATCGACGAGGTGGCTGGGAGCTGACAGCGGGAGCCCAGGCCCTATCGTGACTTTGTCCTTTCGCACGAATGTGTTGGCCGCTATACCATGTGCAGTTAGCCCATAGCTTTTGCTAACGCTTCTCGTGGTCGTCACCGGGAAACCGGTGAGCGGGACACGGCACGTTCAGGTACAGTGTAGAGCATGGGATTCTTCCGTGTTGTTTCGGTGGGTCAATGGAAGAATAAGAGACGGCTACCTACATCCAGGTTGTCTTTCGTACGAGTGGATTTAATTCTCACCTACTCCGGGCGACCTAATGTTCCAGAGCTCATTCTTTCAAGTTAGATGTTGAATGAAAATCGAAGCGAGCCGAGGAACGCTATTTTGCTTGTTCAAACAACCGCCGTAGATGACGCTAAAGATAGATCACCACACTACGTTAGACCGCCCACGGGCTGGAAAAAGTCGCTGCCGACGCATCCGTATCAACTTGAATCTATGAGATATTGCACGCGGAAAATGAATTGCTTGTTCGTTTGACATTAAATAATATATGTCCGCCAACAGCGGGCGGGTATTGCTACAGTGGCCCTAGGATGCTGTGGGAGGCCTTCGTCTACCACGCTCAAAACGCCAGTTTGGGTCCGCCATCAAGCGACTAGAACCGGATATACCCTTGCCTTTTCCAAACATGACTCTACAAGCTGACCTCAACACGGCCCTCAGCACCCGGCGCACCACCAGCCTGCAGCGAAGGCAGGAGGTAAGTGATGTCGTCCCAGGGATGCCTGTAGAGACCAGTACGCAGCCTCTTCTGGTCAAGGAAATGGGCAATCAGACCGATACTTCGGCCAAGGACGAAGAGACCGTTGAGGACACCCATCTTCAGGTAGTCCTCGGCCTCCTCTTGGGTGAAGGCACCACCGTTGCGTACAAGATCGACGAAGCAGACAGCGATGCAACCGTCAACGTTGAGAATCAAGTTGTCCTTCTTAGATGTTGTGACCGACTCGACAGCCAGCGCGTAGTCGAGCAGCTTGGTGCTGGGGAAGTTCTTCTTGACGTACTCCTTGACGAGCTCGACACGGAGATCGGGGTTGTTACGCGACTTGATCCTGTGACCAATACCGGGGACTGAGATGTGTTAGCTGCTGCGCAAATGAAACTTTTTCCTCAGGCAACTTACTGAGCTTGTTCTCCTTCCTCATGGTGTCAACGAAGTCACGAGGGCTGAGACCCTTGTCGAAGGCCTTGCTGAACTCCTCAGCGGCACCGTCGAGCGCACCACCGAAACGCGAACCAATGGTCAAAAGACCAGAGACCAACGCACTGATAAGATCCTTACCAGCACGGGTGGTGATAATGGTGTTCATGGCACCAGACACAGCTGGACCGTGATCGGCAGTCAACATAAGGACCATCTCAAGGAAACGGCTAGCGTAGTTGGGCAGGCGGCGACGGAACCACAGCAGTGACATGACACCACCGATGCCAATCTCCTCCCGGAAGACATCGGAGATGGGCATACCGGCGTACAGAAGCTCTTGGCCACGGTCGTCAGAGATGGTGGAAATGAAAGCAGCAGGCTTTCGGATGAGACCAAGCTCCTGCGCCCATGAGTAGTCAATGGGGATCTTGGGCACAACGGGCTCAGGCTTGGGCTTGATGGTGCCGTCCTTGACGAGCTTCTGGTAGACCTGGGCAAGAGTGCCGGGCATCTCCTCGAAGGTCTCTGGCACGTAGATGCCAGATTCCCTCATGGTCTTGTTCTTGGTCGCCGCAGTCTCAAGCTGAGAGTTGGCGAAAGAACCAGCGTGACCGAATTGAACCTCGGTCTTGAGCATACCAGCAACGGTACCGATGGCCCAGGCAACAATGGGCTTGGTAACCTGGCCAGACTTGACAGCCTCAATGACGCGGTATTCCTCGACACCACCAACCTCACCGAGCAGCACAATGATCTTGCAGTCGGGGTCGGCCTGGTATCGGAGAACGTGGTCGATGAAAGTGGTACCGGGGTACCTGTCACCACCAATAGCGACACCCTCGAGCACACCATCGGTAGTGTTTGCGATGATGTTGTTCAGCTCGTTAGACATACCACCGGACTTGGAGACGTAGGAGACGGAACCGGGGCGGTAAAGCTTGGAAGCAACAATGTTGTCCATCATACCACCAGTGTTACCGATCTTGAACGCACCGGGCCTGATACCTCCGACGGTAGCGGGACCGATGATGGTGATGCCCTTCTTCTGGGCAACGTGGAGGATCTCACGGGCACGGCGCTCAGGTACACCCTCAGCGATGATGGCAATGCACTTGATTTGAGGGAACTCCATGAGCTCCATGGTGGACTGATAGACTGAGCGCGACGAGGCGAAGTTGACAACAGTGTCAACATCGTTGTGCTTGCCGACGGCCTTCTCTACGTTCTGGTAGACGGGCAGCAGAGTTTCGCTGGTTCCCCAGTACCTGCGTATTGTCAGTCGAGCGTTCTCAGGGGCTAGAGCATTTGCCGGGCACAAACATTTTGCTGACGAATTGACCGCCGAATGTGTAGATGATACCGGCGACGGAAGGCTGCTTGCGCTTGCAAATGAAGTCGAAGTCAAGCATACCCTGAACGGCACGGGGCTGCAGTCCGCTGTTCACATTTGTTAGAGCCCTGCTCTCCTTGTATTGTAGTCGCGGGGGGGTCTCTTACTAGACGAAGCATCGTGTCTTGGGGTGGAAGAGTGTGTGGGCGGCCGGTGGTGACATTGGCCGGCTGGGGGCAGCGAAACGACGGATGTTGTCGTTTGCTGAGAGGCCCTCGCCGGTCGAGGTAGCCGCCTGCGAGGGGACGTCTGCGGAAGGCATGGTGGCCGTGTGTGCGTCAGTTGTCGATCTGAGGCTTCAATTTATTCTGGAAGGGCAGAAATGTCAGTCTGAAGTCCAAATTGGCCGACGTTGATGTCGGTCGGGGGATATATGGTTGGCTGACGTGAGGGTTCGGTCTGCGTGGAAAAAATGCTTCGGAGCTGTTGGGGCAGGCACGCGAGAGCGGGCAAGGTGGGATGGAGCTCAACAACGTCGTCCCAGTCGGGGCTCGGGGACTACTCACCTTATGGATGCAATGCCGTGTCGTTGGCAAAGCAGAGATGCTTGGATGGATGAGGAGAAGGTTGCGAAGAGGGAAATGCGATTCTTTCCGAAGATTGGGCCCTTACTTTTGGCGGTGTTGAGCTGGAGAGTGATGTCCCCTGCACGAACTAGATCCGTGTGGCGCTAACCCCAAGTCCCGAGCGGTGAACGGGGACCCGAATGTCTTGCACCGCCAGTTCGCACCTCGGAATGGGGGTAATGGTAATAGATGCAGCCTCAATGCGTGCAATAGTCACACTTTGGGTCCTGCTATCGCGGAATATGTGTCGGAATCGCCTCTCTTCGGCTCGTTGATGGCTCGTCGTGGGTTGTGTAGGCCATCCGCAGCTCATGTACCCCTGGTGGGGTGGCCTCGCTGTGATAGGCCCGTCGTGCGCCGAGTGCCTTAGCCCTGCATCTGCTGCCCGCCCTCATTGCTCAACACGCAGAAAAAACATCAGACCGCTTTCTCAAGCTCCTTTCCAAGCCGTCTGACAACTCAAGTCTTGCCAGCAATTCCTCTTAATCCTCTTACAGACCGTGTGTCAAGCCTCAACAAATACAGGTACGTCTCACCACCCCGGCCTGCCATTTTGCATCTTCTTGTGCCGGCCCCCTCATCACCTTCTCCGAACATCTTCGTCTCCGGACATCGCATAAGGCCCCGTAACCATTGCCGAGACTGTCGTCGGGATTGATCCTGCGAGTTTCTTGAATCTTTCTGCTGCCCATTGCCTCCACGCGAGCCGCTCTTCTTGACATTGCAATACTCATCCTTCACAGTTTGACCAAACACCACAATGTCAGCCAAGTCTATCCTCGAGGCCGACGGCAAGGCCATCCTCAACTACCACCTCACCCGCGCTCCCGTTATCAAGCCCACTCCTCTTCCCCCGTCGGCCACACACAACCCCCCCTCCAAGCTCGCATCGCTGCACTTCGCCGCTGATGAGGACGTCAAGGGCGTGCTCGACCAGGCCGAGGCCACATACCCATGGCTCCTCACTCCCGGATCCAAGTTCGTCGCAAAGCCAGACCAACTGATCAAGAGGCGAGGCAAGAGCGGTCTGCTCGCGCTGAACAAGACCTGGGCTGAGGCGAGGGAATGGATCGAGGCGAGGGCAGGAAAGGAGCAGCGCGTCGAGACTGTCGATGGTGTACTGAGGCAGTTCTTGGTCGAGCCCTTCGTTCCCCACCCCCAGGACACCGAGTACTACATCAACATCAACTCTGTGCGAGAGGTATGTTCATTTCCACCTATTTCTGTAATCTTTTCTTCATGTCGTTTCGGGCGAGCGCGTCGTCTGGCGCATGCGAAAGCGTGCAAAAGGCATATTCGTGTGCTCTGAGCGGCAGGCTGCAGCTAAGTGCGGGCGGAGCGGGAAGTTGGCTCAAACTCGCGGGCGCACTGCCTGGTTTTGTTTGAAGGCCGGCCGGACGAAGGGAACGATGACCGACCCACTTCTGCAGAGCACCTACTCTTCTGCGATACGCACGTCCACTTTCACATGCCAATGTGGCTGCATTTTTTTGCGCTTTGCGCCGCTACCTATGCATCGTCAATCTCCGGGCCCATGGTGTTGCGGCTCTACTTAGCCATCGGCTACTGCGCGATCTTGCCAATCATTCGCCGATCTCACCGCTAACTTTGCCGCTTAGGGTGACTGGATCCTCTTCACCCACGAGGGTGGTGTCGATGTCGGTGATGTCGATGAGAAGGCTGAGAAGCTTCTCATTCCTGTCGATCTGAAGGAATACCCCTCAAACGAGGAGATTGCCGCTACTCTTTTGAAGAAGGTTCCCGAGGGTGTACACAACGTCCTCGTTGACTTCATCTCAAGGTTATACGCCGTCTACGTTGACTGCCAGTTCACGTGAGTTGTCTCGATACGTCTTCACCTTTCCAGTGCTGATGCAACCATAGCTACCTTGAGATTAACCCTCTCGTTGTCATCCCCAACGAGGAGAAGACTTCTGCTGAGGTTCACTTCCTGGATCTTGCTGCCAAGCTTGACCAAACTGCTGAGTTCGAGTGCGGTGCCAAGTGGGCTATTGCCCGCAGCGCGACAGCTCTTGGCATACCAGCTGCTCCCCAAAAGGATGCTAAGCAGACTATCGATGTCGGCCCACCGATGGAGTTCCCCGCTCCTTTCGGTCGTGAGATGAGCAAGGAGGAGGCGTACATTGCCGAGATGGACGCTAAGACTGGTGCTTCCCTCAAGCTGACTATCCTCAACTCCGTCGGCCGTGTCTGGACACTCGTCGCTGGTGGTGGTGCTTCCGTCGTCTACGCCGACGCTATCGCCTCTGCTGGCTTCGCTAGTGAGCTCGCCAACTACGGTGAGTACTCTGGTGCTCCTACCGAGACTCAGACCTTCCACTACGCCCGTACCGTCCTCGACCTCATGCTCCGTGCTCCCCAACACCCAGATGGCAAGGTTCTCTTCATCGGTGGAGGTATTGCCAACTTCACCAACGTTGCCTCAACATTCAAGGGTGTCATCCGCGCCCTGAGGGAAGTCGCCCCCCTTCTCATCGAGCACAACGTCCAGATCTGGATCCGTCGTGCCGGTCCTAACTACCAGGAGGGTCTCAAGAACATCAAGGGTGTCGGCCAGGAGCTCGGCCTCAACATGCACGTCTACGGTCCCGAGATGCACGTCTCAGGTATCGTGCCGCTTGCTCTTATCCCCGGTAAGACTAGCGACGTTAAGGAATTCTCTGGTTAAGCGTGTGCTTTGTATATTAGGGTCGCGGGTGTAGATTGGGACTGCTTACGGCTCATGGCTAGACAAAGAGTTTAACGTTGAGAGCTATGCATGGAATGAGTGTTCGACGAACCCATTACCTCGCCTGCCTTGCTTACGCATATGGCTAGCGAGGAAGGAATATAACATTTAATACTTCCATATGATTGCGCTGTTCTTGTGCCTGGGTTTGAGTCGAGGTGAGGTGAGGCTTCCTGTTGTTGTTGATGGTGGTACACTGTCGCTCCTCCCCTTGGGGAAGGCACGACCAGCGACCTCACCTCCCCACAATACCGCAACTGCAACCGCGCAACCGCGCGTTCCCTGGACTCTGGTTTAGAAATGCAAACTAAATCACGCTCTGCTTGCCGCAGAAGATACATCTGAAGTATTGCTCTCGATATAATACATATTATTTCCCGCTCGTCCATCACAGAACAAGAACCCTCAGGCAACACAAACCCAGCAACAACCAAAAGTCCCGCATGTTCTGATGGTAGACTTCCTGAAGAACGTTGCAGACTAAGTGCTTCCGCGAAGTAAGACAAGTTTCAGAGGCCTCTGATGCGTACTGCAGTACCAAAACCGCAGGGACATGGGTTCGAGCATCGATTCTTACTCATGTTCTTGATATAAGGATATAGCATAACAGCTTGGTCACGATCCGAGCGTTGTGTTTCCTTCATCCTCATACTACAACCTTCAGCAGAAAGGGTGGTTATAGGAAGATTCCTTGAGGCGTGAGTTCGTGCAACAGCAGAACTTACAATTTGAGATCTCAAGACTACATCCACACAAAGATGTTGAGAGAAGATGTTGACTTGTGGTTATGGGCTAATGGGTTGGTTGTTCTATCTTTTTGCCTGGTTCTACTTGATATTATTGCGGATAACTTAACCCAGGAGTGCTGACCACTACCAGAGGTTGCAGACGAGAGACAACCGGCCATAGCGTTATCATGTTGCCGAAGGTATCATGGCGCCTGAAACATAGTTATGAGACTAGACTAAAAGGGCAGCGTAGGTGTGACCGTGAAAGAAACGCGGAAGATTTTCGTATTTATATGCCAAATGTATCGAGAGCCTCCCTAAGTCGACTACCTTGCGCCCCTCTCACGTAATGACTACATTACATCGCATCCTATTGCATTCGAACAATTTTCGGAAGGCCCTCATCGCATCCGACTATCTTTGCTCGTAACATCCGTGGAAAATGATTATTTGGCCCTTCTCCTTGAGGACAAACAAGGAAGCTGGTCCGCCTGTGCTCACACTCACCTTTCTACACAAAGTCTCTAAGAATTGACAAGACGAGAGGCAAGAGTGGTCACTGTCCATCCAGCAGGATAAGAAACTCAACAGGGAACATTTCCGTTTCCTCAAGGTATTCCATCATTATTGGATTCTAGTATCCGTTTCCAGCAGAGTGGTCTCGTTACAGAACACAATTGCTAATCCAGGTGTGCAGTTTCGTTTTCTGGCATGATCATAAATTTGGCGCAGAGGCCAGCCGTTCCGAGCAGGGCGGCCGCATTGTCACCAAGAATGCTGAAAGTCTCCGCAAGAAGCATGGAATTTGCTAAAGGAGGGGAAAGCGAGCGGCCAAAGACTGCTGATAACACTCAACATGCAATCACTTCACACAACTTGCCGATATTCGCACACTCGATCGTTGTTTATACTCTTGTTAGCCGCGCTTCTACCGTTGTCTGCACCATTGACGTGTTATCGCAAAGAAGGTCTCTGTATAGGAAGCTTTTACTTCTTGCTACCGCAAATCTCATCAAACATGTAAGCTCCGTATATGCATGAATATATCTTCTCCTTTTTACCATCGCAGAGTAAGGTGACCAGCACCTACACTCCTGTGACAACTCGTTGACTTATATCATCCTCCGCATCCACTCGTCCATGACATCAAATAGCGCACCCAACCGAACTCCATCCTCATCTTCTCCCGCAGTCAATACCTTGACCACATTTCTCTTTCGACCATGCCTCAATGTAAGTTCTCTCAATGGCGGCATAGAAACCAACATGTCCCTCCACGACCCCTCCTTCGCCCCCATGACCTTCTCGTTCTTAATCCAAACATTAAAATCCATAACCACGGGATGGAAAACAATCTCCTGACTGGTCCGTATAAGGCCCAAGCATCTCCTCATTAGGCTGATCTCATTGCGTACGCCGACGGAAAAACGCGTTCCAGAAGGCTGGAATCCATCCTCTATGCTTTGCGGCGTAATCTCGAGCTCAAGGTCAAAAGTAGTAGGGACCATATTATATATTTGTAACCCACGGGACGGCTTCAAGTAGAGCATTTCCGCTAGTAAAGGAGAGTCACCAGGGATGAGTTGCCGCCACACGTTGCATACGCGCTTGGCACGAAGCAAATCCCAGAAATCGAGGTGGATGAATATGGTCTGGAGTACTTCGGCGGGGAGGTCTGTCATACCCTTTCTTTGTCCGTTTCCGTGGTGTGTGGTGGATGTTCTGTCGAACATTTGGCGTACACGGTCTGCGTAGTTGCCTATGCTGCTGCGGCGACTGTCTCGCGACATCTCAGAGTCCCAGGAGCGCATTGATGAGGCGTCTGCGTCTACGGGCAGAGCTGTGATGGAAGGATTGCGGATGGAGTGGCCGGATGCGCTTTGTTTGCGCCGATTAGTCGTGTCCTTGAGCATATCGGAGAAGCGCGTAAAGGCAGAGAAATGGGATTGATGCTGAAGATCCATCATGGTTCCTGACTGTTTGGCTGTAGCTGTTGTTGTGACTTGGAGTTCAGCTTCTGCTTGGGGGGTTGATGTAGCTTCCTTCCAGTGCTGCCCTGAGCGCTTTGATACGAGATATAATTAGATCTCAGCCGCGATGACGATGCGGGGTGATGATGTGTAACGTAGTCTCCAGTGCAGGTTTGTATCTCTTGTGTCCTAGCGATACTTTACTGGTGAGAAACTCTCTTTGATTGTATAGGAAGCGGTGTGAATAGCATCGATCGAGAAACTGGGAAGTAACGACGTGGAACCGCAGCTGACAGGTCATTTCCACTAGCCTGTTGTGGCTTACATGGCACGGGAACCACATGGGGAGGCCGGCAAAAAGCAACTAAGACATATGCCACATGGGAGGATCGGCATTGTTTGCTTGATGGCTTGCGATGCGTATCAGGGAAGGTGAGGTTGACGGTCTGTTCTCATGATACGCTACAAGGGTACAGTTCCACTATTCTGGCCGATGTTGACCATTGAACATACATCATGGCGCCGTCTTCCCGTGTGTAAGACCACATGCCCACAGATTGCGATTGTTTCAAGATGGTATGTTGCGTTGTATTGATCTACGGTTACATGGCTTTACAAACCAATATTCTTATTCTTGAAAAATTATCTCTCAACGCGACAACAGAGCACTGCAGTACGTATGGAGCGGCGCAAAGCACGCTCGTCTTGAGACGACTATTGTGCCAAATCTCCCGAAGATCCTCTAGGATCCCTCTTGGCTTACTCGTGGACGTGATAAGCCTGGTCTGGCACGAAGTCTCTAAAAGTGCCCACCGAGTCCGTGATTGAAGGTCAATGCATGTTACCCATGCATCACGCTCTCTTCAGCCGACCTCAATCGCAGCCAATGCGCCGATGACTTCTTCGGCAACTCCTCCGTTTTCCACCACCATCTTTGTGACTTGCGATATTAGTCCTCTCTTCATGCCGCCTCGGGGTGGTGTCCAAACGCCCGAGGTCGCCAGCAGTTCGCGTTGAGTGAGCGCGTCGGCACTGGAGGTGGGAGCTGTACCGCCGGTGGCTGAGTTCATCGAGTTGGGCACGCCGGGTGGAGTAAGATGGGACGGGGGGTCGATGGTGCGTATCGAGACGATGCGCGCGCCTGTGGATGATGTTGTTGAGTTTGTGCATGCGATGGCAAGGACTGCGTCTGCTACTGCGAGTTCCTCCTTGGCCGGGTCAAAGATGATGTTTGATCCTACTGCCATGGCAATAATGATGACTGGAGGCTTCCCTAGCTGGGTAGCAGTCTTGTTTGTTCCAGCCTGCTTGGGGTATAGAGACACGGCGGCATCCCAGTCGTCGTTGAACAGTGGGTCTTCGTCCCTTTCCGACTTGAGAGCTGGTAGGAGCGTGGTGAGCAGGGCGAGATGGGTGGTCATGGACAGCAGGGCGAGCGGGTAGGAGAGTGGGGGTGACAGCAGCAGGATGTCGACGTAGAGCTTCCAGTGGAAGCGTGTATTGATGTACAGTCGGTCCTTTAGCTCTCCACTGGCAAGCAAGCTCTCGGTGAGCATGGAAGACAGAAACACAGGCAGCGCGTCGTCTTCACGGAAGCCTGGGACCTCGACGCTCATCTCGACCCACGCGTTCTGGCCCTTGCCCTTGGTGTCGTCCGTCTCTTGGCTGTCGCCCATGTCTACGTCCTCTGGCTCTCCCAGGGTCGGGCGCTGGCGTGACCTCTCCACCTCGGCCTTGACGCCGACGAGGGCCTCGGTGCCATCCTCGAGGGCGATGCGCGCACTCCCGTTTGCGGTGGGCAGTACGTCATACTCGGCGCGCATGGAGCGAAAGTCGCGGGGCCCTTTGGTGACATCGAGGCGGATGGGCGGCGTCTGGGAGAGGGTGGAGCGCAGGAACGACAGCTCAGCCGGCGAGAGGTTGACGAGGGCCTGCTGAGGCGCCATGGTGGTTGGGTAGTGGTGCGGCTAACGGGACGGCGACGAGGTGTTTGCTGCTCTCAAGTTTCTTGCGCATTTGTTTCGACGGGCGAACTAGCGGCCCCGGCGATTCGGCTGCAGCGTCACTCCCTTGCAGCCCTGGCGCAAGCTACTTCGCGCGACAACACCAACCTGCAGTCCAAGTGCCGTCCGCTGACCGCTGGTCCTCGGGACGCATTATCTGGGGAATCAATACGTCGGTGTCGCCTGTAGTTTGCCTTCTTTCTGATATATATTCCCAAGTGCACGTTATGAGAGTTTAATCCAGCCACCCGTCCCTTCGTCACACGTACCGACCGCTGCCGCCAATGTCACCCCCGTCCTCTAAGCGGAACAGCGGCAATGGCAATGGCATCACCACCATCGACAAGCTCGACTACCCACCACCAAACTCGCCCCGTCGCCTCCTCCTAGCCCCCGACAGCGACACCGACTCGCAGCGACGCAGCCAGGACACGAGTTACGCCGGCAGCTTCTTTGAGCAGGTCGCCGAAGGCATCTACGAGCAGGACCGCGTCAAGATGCAGCGCGCCGTGCTACGATGGCTGAGCTTCGCGTGGGCCATCGTCATCTGCCTATGCGCTGGTAGCATCACCGCCTTCTCCCTGTACGGTCATTTGTTCCAGTCCAAGCTGCACTACACCCAAGTCCAGGTCAACATAGTTTCCATCGGCGCCGAGCTCGGCCTCTACCTCCTCGTCCCCATCTTCGGATACCTCTGCGATCGCATGGGCCCTGGTGTGCCCGCCGCTCTTGCAGGTCTGCTCTTCGGCTCGGGATATCTGTTGGCTGCCTTCGCCTTTAAGAGCGGTCCTCCGCCCTCCGCCGGCGGTCATGGTTGGCCCCATGGCGTCATGGTCCTAGCCTTCGCCTTCGTCGGCATGGGCACAAGCTGCATGTACCTGGCTGCAGTAACAACATGTGCCAAGAACTTCGGGCGAGGGAGTGCAAAGGGCGTGGCTTTGGCAGTGCCCATCGCAGCCTTTGGACTGAGCGGCATGTGGCAAAGCCAGGTTGGAAGCCGACTGCTATACGTCAGGAACCCGGATGGTACCAAGGGGGACGTTGACGTGTTCCGCTTCTTCCTCTTCCTCGGCATTCTTCTGCTCTGCGTGGGCACCATCGGCTTTTTTGCCCTGCGCATCATGGACGAAGAGGAGATGATCGACGATGCAGTAGACGAGCTCGAGAGATCTGGTCTGCTGCAGCGTGACGAGTTCTTCACCCAGGCTGCGACCCATCACGGCTACGGAACCATGGAGACTCAGGACCTGTCCGACTCGACCTTTGACTTCCTGCAGTCCGAGGCTGAGCGTCTCAAGGCCAAAGCAGAAGAAGAGGCACGGAAGAAGACATGGCTGCTGAACGAGGAGACTCGTCGCTATGTCATGGACCCCACCATGTGGTGGCTCGCAGGAGGCTTCTTCCTCGTCACTGGACCCGGTGAAGCCTTCATCAACAATCTAGGCACCATTATCGAGACTCTCACACCCGCGCACGTTTCCACCAACACCTCGCCAGCAACCCATGTTTCTATCGTTGCCATCACCTCCACACTCGCTCGCTTGATCACCGGCACACTCTCTGATGTCCTCGCTCCGGTAGCTCCTTCGAACCAGCACCGCGTCGGACCAGATTCCGTTGCAAATTCCATGTCGTCTCTCCCACCTCTACAACAGCCACGCAAGAGGTTTACTATCTCGCGCATAAATTTCCTCTTGGCATTCGCTTTCATACTCTCCCTTGGTCAACTTCTCCTAGCGAGTGGATGGGTGCAGAACCACCCCTCTCGCTTTGCTGTTGTGTCTGCATTTATCGGTGCCGGTTACGGAGCCGTCTTCTCGCTGACACCCATTGTCGTCTCTGTAGTATGGGGCGTCGAGAACTTTGGTACAAACTGGGGCATTCTGGCCATGACACCTGCTGCAGGTGCCACCCTCTGGGGTGCTGTCTATGCCACTGTATATCAGAGAGCTGCAGAGAACGGCGAAGCCGGCGTTCAGAAGGACCCTGAGGATGTCCTTTGTCATGGAAAGGCTTGCTATGCGTCCACCTTCTGGGCCATGACCATAAGCGTATGGATTGCCATAGGCCTCTTCTTGTGGGCTTGGAGAGGCCCTGGTGGCTGGAAGAGGAGGGGCGTTGCTGTATGATACTCTTGTCTTTCTTTTGCATGGCGAAGGGTGTTTGTGTTTTTGTTGATATGAAGCGTTATTGCATTGGTCCCATATTGCTCTGATGGCGTTGCATACTCCTCCTTCCTATCTATATCAATGCCATACTTGAATACTATTTTGACAGCTCTAAATATGACAAAATCAATCGTGCATTTATATCAGGACTAGAGATATTCAAAAGAGTGAACAGAACAAGCAAAGTCGCGGAAGCTTAGGTGGTTGGCAGCAGTGGTGGTAGCAGCTGGTGAGGCGCAAGGTGGGCAAAAAAGGTCAGTTAGGAAACAAAAAGATGCAAAATGTAAGTCAACACACCAGCCCGCCGATCGACTTCCAACCCCAATAGGAGTAATCCGGCGCCGCCGTTCCATGGTGGATACCCGATTGCGGAATTGCTTCCCTCATCAAGTTGTATCCATTGCTTAGGTCCCTCCAGCATCACTGGTTACCCAAGTGAGTGGATTAAAGGACACCACAGAACTCGAACCGGGCTCCTGCTGAAGTATAGACAGGAAGTTGAGCGGGGATGACGGAGCGCTTTCTTACGAAGACCCGTTACAGGTGGCAAATTTTCAAATTACATGCTTTATATAGTCTTTGCAAAAATTCAGGTGTCTGATCTCGACAGTCGCGTCCTACATGTCCTCGCGCTCGATGTTGTATGGAGTGGGGAACTTCCTGCAGCTAAAACGGGATTGCGGGGTAAGAACAACGCTGGTTAGAAGGACGTCTAATCCATGTCCTGACCGATAGGTGCATCACGACCGCAACACAGATTTAAGCAGCCGTCAATATGATATCACATTGTAATAATTCTTATATACTACACTAACCCAAGTCACCACAAATGTGTGGGTATCTATGTATCGTACGCCTCCCAGTGCAAAAACCACGCTTAGTGACACCTCACGCCTTGAGGATATGCAATAGCTTCCTAATCTCACTTCGCACTTCATCACAACCCAAACGCTTTCCTTCATCACCTTGAACCATGTCGCTGATCAACTGTTGCACATCGGCACCCACATCGCCTAAGCCTTGCGCGAAGCCACCTGGAAAGACTCCGCGACGAAGCTCCACCAAAGCTGCTATACGCTCCATACGCGTGCTGAACTTCTGCACCATCTCAAATGCTACTACGCCAAGTGCAAAAATGTCAAGTTTCTCGTTGATGCCACTACTTGCATGTGGACGGTAGAATTCTGTGCCCACTGGTTTGAAGGTATCCGATGCAGTACAGCTGTCGCTCAATGCCGCCACAAGCCCAAAGTCTCCGATGCGTGGCGTTAGGTGCAAGCAGTCACGCTTTGGGCAAGACTTGCAGCTTGAAACGTCGACGGAGCCATATGGGGGATACCGCGCCCTTGAGAGCGATAAGAAGACGTTTGCTGGTTTGAGGTCGCGATGGACTACACCCTGTGCATGCAGATACTCGACTCCGGAAGCAACATTGTCCAGTAGCTCCAGTGATACGCAAGGATGGAAACAATGCTGTTCAACTGCCTGTGTGTTGGGGGAGTAGTCAGATGAGAGGAACGCGGCAAGGTTGGTCTCGCAAAGGCTCATCTGCACGTTCAGTGTAAGGACTGGTCCGAGGCTCTGGTTCTGAATCAGATGGTGGGGCGCATCGCTGTTAGATATCATACTGTCCGACATCTCTGACAGTAGCTCTGGTGAATACGGCATGTGTGACCTCGGTATGTTTTCAACGTCATCCTCCTCGTCTTCATCAACGTCCTCGACTGCGCTCATCCGGGACTTCGTCGATGATATTGTAGCGATCGTGGTTTGACTTGCTTGGCTGCCCCGACGCTTTGTGCGTCTGGTCTGCTTTAGTGTTTCTTTGTAAGACGAAATGATGGTCTCGCTCTTTGTTTCGTTCAATTGTGGTTCAGACTCGCTGAACTCGAATATGATTCCGGCGCTGTTGCTGTTCTCGGTTCTCGCGAAGGGATCTTCAACTGACATGCTTTCTAGCTTGGAGTTCAGGTCGCCAGATCCATGCGAGAAGGACGGAAATGCGGGTCGGTTATCCAAAAGGTGATCCTCTCGTAATACTGTGACTTCTGGTACAGTCGCAGTCTCTGTGTTTACTGTAGTGAATTCTAGCCAAGCGTTGTGATATCGAACGATATTGTTATGGTCGAACCGAGCCAGAGAACGAACTTCCTCAAGCATGCTTTCCAATTCTTCAGGCCCATGCTCTTGTATCCTTGCAACCTTGGAAGGGCTCACTGGTATCCTCTTTACGGCATAAAAAGAGCCGTCAAGTTTATGCTTGGCTTTGAAGACTTTTCCATATCCGCCCTTTCCCACAATCTCAAGTTCTGCAAACTCTCGGATATAGCGGTCCGTTTGAAGATGAGGATAGCCTCGCAGTTGTAGCTCTACAGGAGCTGACATACCAGACATTATATCAAAGCCAAGAGATGGCTGTTGAGGTAGAGGCGTGTGGACGCCAATCCCTGGGCGTGCAACGAGCGCCTGTGAGGATCCTTCAGGTATTACAGCAAGTTTGCTAAGGTTGCTTCGGGTCAACCGATGGATTCCCTGATTCGCGGTTGCTCGATGGCCTTGCATCTCGTCGCTTGCATACGCATCGTCCACATTGTTGGAGATCTGGCGGGCGATTTCTTTATAGGCAGCTCTACCCAATCGTTGGACTTCCGGATCGGAAGGATCTTTTCCTAGTTGCTCTGCAACTTGTCGGATAGTTCGCTCTTCCAGTAGAGAGTGTAGCAGCAAGTCGCGAACATTTTGCGCAGAGTTTTGGCGCAATTCTAGAGGAGGTCGGTGGGGCTGAAGAGGCTGCCGTCTCGAAGCAGCAGAATCCAGAGTCTGTATTCTTGATAGAACACTATCCTGATGTGATTCGCTCGCCTCTTCATACTCGCTTTCTTCATCAGAGGTCTCCGAGCTCGATGATGATGATGAATCGCCCGGTCTGCGAAACATAGACATCGCGAGCGGGAGGGGTTGTTGTGAGTCGACACAAGACCTATACAGACCAGCTGTTACCAAACAACGGTTTCCAGACCAATTGAAGGTCGCTCTATTGTTTGAAGATCTCCGGACGAAAAGACGCGACCGCGGTTATGCTCTTAAGACGCTTGTAACGGTATGTTGTCCGGTGTAGCTGCAGCGCCGAGTAAAGACCAACTCGATGCTAACAGCTGTACCAGCAAAGCACCCATGAGTACGCGTTGTCTAGGCAAGCATCGAGCGTCGTAGAATCTCATGGAAGTGAAACGTGTCTCCTGAATTGAAGACGGAGAACACAGTAGCAGTCACGTTTAGATCGGAAGGGCGCAAGCCCAAGCGAACCCTGGAGTGGGTCTGCCTGGCGGAACCGGTAGGCACAAGCGCGTCATTGCACGTGGCCAGGCGATCGTGAACAATTCACTTGCGTGCACGCGCTTCTCAATCACTTTAGCAGCTTTTGCGGAGTGATACCATTCTGTGTTGCTCTAGTGTTTCTCGAACATTATGTCGTGTTCTAATCGCTCCCTACACCCTCAAATTTCGCCAATACACGGCTGATTGATCAATCTTCCAGGCACCATGCCGCGTCAACTACCTTGGGCGAAGAAGAGTGGCGGAAGTCGGGCACAAATCAAACCAGCATCATCGCAGCAAACGACAAAGTCACACAATGCGACTGATACAGATGACGGTTTCTTCGACGACACGGTTCTGGCAAGCAGAACAGGAAGATCAGATGAGTCGGACGACGACCTTCCCGGGCTTCCAGCAGAACCATCAACGCCCCGAACTAAAGCCAGGGCCAAAGACGCACTGCGTAAGAAACGTGAAGGCTCATCGTCTCCGCCTCCAGTTAACGACCTCGAGCAGCCATTTGTGGAAGGCATGCATAGAGCTGCATCTAAGTTCGATTTGCGCGACGATGAATGGATGATGGTCGAAGATGAGTTTCTGGAGACGGCAAAGCTATTCACGCGACACTTGCATATCGCCGAATACGAGAGGCTCAAAGCGACCATCGAAGAGAAGAAAAAAGAAGCGGCCGACATTGCAAGACCAGTTGTTGCGAATACAAAAAGGTCGACTACTGGCGCTATGAAAGAGAAGGCCAGGGTTCAAGAATTGAAGCAGAAGAAGGCCATTCGTGATGTGTTTGCGTCCAAGGGAGAAGAAGAGGACAACAAGGAAGAGCAGACCATGCCATCTAGTCGAAGCAACCTTGTGTCTACATTTAGGTCCTTATCGAACAATGCTACGGTCGCATGTAAAGGAACACCCGGGACATTTGCAGCACAAGATAGCGATAACGACAGCGATGATTTGAATGCACCGCGCCTCTCAGCTAAGCCACCATGCAGAGCCACCACCACGCCAACCCTAGCCCGAAGGGGCAGCATAGTGGGAGGGCAAGATTCTGCCTCGCCTGATCCGAGGCCATCCAACCCTACCTTCGCTAAGCCTGCGCCACCTAAAGCCGTAGCAAAACCTCGCTCAAGATTGGGTCGCGCAACGCCCTTCGATATGCTTGATGACTGGGATCCGAAGAAGAGTAAAGCATCGTCACAGTCTTTGCTAGAGCAGCCTGCTAAGACACAAAATACATCGCGCTCACCATCTCTTAGCGGACACTCACAGCCACCTGCTCCTCTCAACGATAGAGGCGACGCTAAAGTGAGACGATCGACTATTTCGTTCGACGAAGACGTACCTATCAGGAATCACAGCAGTAATGATAGTGGCGGTGTCAGCAAGGAAACCACGGATCGTCTTGCAAAACGAAAAGCCCAGCGGGAGAAAGATGAGAAAGAGAGGAAGCGGAAAGCTGCAAAGTTGGATGACATACCCACGTTTTTGTTCTGAGTTGTTTGCCGTCATTAACAGATCTTGAGCTCGTCGCTGCTGTGTTGGGAAATTACTTTGAGAATATACTTGATACCCTTGGTTGCGAGTTTCTCTAGGCTGTTTGGGTACAAGGATGCTTGTCTTTTAATGATAGGATGCACCCCGAACATTAGACCATACCCTAAATCTATACACTGTTACTTTGTTGTTTGGCTTGTCATCATTTCATCATGTACACTCTCTAGGTTCATTGAGAAGGGATAGGCTTCTCCAGGACCCATCGTATTCGTTATTGTCATGAATCTCATACATTTTCATAAGTCTCATGTGTGCTACCCTAACGGGCACATGTATGGCTCCAAAAAGAGAGACATATGGTCTCAAGAGCGAGCCAACAAGTAGGGGCTTCTCCGACCCCAACAGCAGCTGTATCATCCGCCGCAGGAGCCTATCCGAACAACTTGTCCAAAACACGGTTGAAAGCATTGGTCTCTGGCTTCTCCACAAACGTACGATGGTACTCTTCGATCTCGGCGAGATCAGTCACAAGATCCGCTTCGTGTGCTGGAATCCACTTTGTTCTCTTAAGAAGCTTCCAGAATATGAAGAGGACGGGAAACGCGAACACCCTGTCCCATAGATCAGCACTTCGCCATATTGATGGTGGAGACAGCCACGAAGGTGAATACTTACATCAAGTACGAGAACAGGAACGAAGGTACATCCCACATTCCCTTCAAAAACACAGTATAACCTAGATGTGGGTGTAAGCATTAGTCTATGTCTCACATGCACTTCTTGTGTGGATAACTAACCTCCAACGAACGTCATAACGAAAGTCGTGACGAGGCCATACCATGCCGCGTAAGGCTGTGCCATACCTTTGTATGGCAGTGTGTCTCGGTCCAAACCCTGTACCTTACACGCCTTGTAGAACTTCAGGAAGGTAAAGCACATGACGCTGAAGTTGATAAGCTGGGACGCCGTTACCAAGCTGACGAACCAGTTTAACACAACAGCAGAGTTTTGGCCAAGCTGAAGGAATGAAAGGAGGGCAATCATGAGGACGAAGAGGACACAGTAGAAAGGCACACCTTGCTTTGTGCACTTTGTAAGAAATTTAGGTGCCTTTCCTTCCAAAGCAAGACCGAAAAGGGAACGAGATGCGCAGTAGACGTAGGAGTTTCCGGCGGAGAAGGCGGAGGCGAGGACACCAGCATTGACAACGTGAGGTAGGCCTTCGATACGGAGTCGGTTCATGGCGATGACGTAGGGTGAAGCTGCCGCACCTGGCTTGCCGTCACGGAAGGCGCCAATCAACTCTGGGTCGTTGAAAGGCACGTTGATACCCACGGCTAGCGAGCCGAGTACGAAGAAAGTGGTCAAACGGTAGAAGACGGCGTTGTAAGCGCGAGGCATGACTTTGCGTGGGTTCTCTGTCTCTCCTGCAGCCATAGAGACATAATCGGGTCCGGCAATTGTGAAAGAAGCCTGGATCAGGCACTGGAGGAAGCCTAGGAAGCGACCGAGCTGGCCTTCGTAGTAAAGTTCTGTGAAACTCCCCGGGTTCTTCCAGTAGCGGAATCCGTAGCGGTCTTTCTCAGGGTTGCCTCCCAACATGGAGATGAAGGTAAAGATGAGCAGGCCGATGATAAGAAGCACTTTACCGATGGCGGCCCAGAACTCCGTCTCACCGTACCATTTGACGGCCATCATGTTGATTACACTAGAATTTTGTCAGTACTTGGTTCAATTGCATTGCCTAGAGAACTACTAGAGGGCAAAAGCTGAGCACAATGCTTCACAGTTACTCTGAAGCAGGCGCCAAAAGCATGCAAAAGTCGGATTGTAGAAATGGAGTCGTCGACGTACGCGTAGAGCACGAGCACGATGGCGATGATGGCGCCTGTGGGCACTACATCAGACCAGAACCCGATAATGACATTGCAAGCCACGATTTCAAAAGGCACGAGAGCAGCTTCAAAAACGAAGAAGTTCCAGCCAGCAGCGAATCCAAACGCATCGTCCACGAATCTTCCAGCAAATCGAATGAAGGGCGAGGATATGGGGAGAAAAGTAACCATCTCTGCGATACCTGTGGAACTGCATTAGCTGTAGCTCGGCATCTTAGCGCGAGCGGTAAAGAAGGGTGCTTTGGGATATTGGATAAAGTGCTTGGGCTTTGTCGCTATGGGAAGGACTTGTCGCTTTGGAAATTGGGAGATGGAGAGTCTCACTGAGCGTCACAGCTAGAATGACAGTACACCTGTACAATATTAGCACTAGCTCGTCGCCGTAGACAACGCGATTGAGATTGCATACCATAGCGAGAATGCAAGGAACAGACTTCCAGGACCTCCATTCATCAAACCTCGACCAATCTGCACATATAGAGCTGTGCCAATAGTTCCTCCAATACCGATAAGCTGGATATGTCTGCTCTTGAGCTTTCGGTGCGTCTGGTCGGTAATTGCTCTCACAGACCCGACTGCACTAGGGCGGCGAGGGCCGTCATCGTAGTGGTTCTTCTCTTCATCGGCGGCAACGTAACCTGGGTTCTTCACCTCGTAAGGCCCACCGCCAGTTTCAAAGTCCTTGCCGTACGAGGTCATTGTAGTTCAAAGTCGTAAACCTCAAAGCTAGACTTCAGAGTATGGTTTTGAGAAGTAGAGCAAAATACTGCACTACGAAAGCCATGTACCAAGAATCAGGATATGGGGCTGTGTTCTTATGGGTTGTAAGCAAGGCTGATCGTCGTCGTGCGAGATAACAAACGGAGTTGCGGAGCGGGCTGTTAAATACCTCTCAGTTACTCTAGCGTGAGCAAGTGGAAACCCTGCATAGGCGGATTCCTCGTGGTGAACGCTGTAGATCGCGCTAGGCTGACTGGGCATTCGCAACTATCCCGCTTCTTTGAGGTTTGGGCTGAATGTTAGTGGAGGGCGAATTGCAGATGAGCGATTTGGCGTTTGCCATGGTGGGGCTGCGCCAGGCATATTCACATTTCCTCTGTCCTTCACTGGCCAAACGGCTGTTCATCTGGGGGAATATTCAGGGCTGGTGAATCCTTGTCTCGTGCGCCGCGTGTTGGGCAAAAGACCCGATAACGACGTTTTTGGTGCAGGGGTCGAGGTACCCGGCATCGCTAGCTGGACATTGTTGGTTAGGAGAGCCCCCATGCGGGGTCCTGCGTACACAATCAGCGCTGGCGCAGCCCACTGTACTCTCGAGACCGTGAATGCTTCGTATGATGCATCTAGCAGGCTCTTTCGCATGTCCAGCTCGCGCAATTCTTGCTATCGGGCCACATCGTCTTCCCTGTCGGCTTCTCCGAATCCTTCTCACCAGTTTTGTGGGACAAAACCCCTCCATCTCTTGAGTGTATCTTGGCCTGCGATTGTTCTCCAATGACCGAGCCCGCGTTGTTTTTCGAACGGCTGAAGCTACCTTGGCGTTTCTAGGCTGGTGGGTTGGCTCCAGGCTTGCTTCCTTGCCTCCGCTGTATGCCAGAGGCTTGTCTATACTTCGGAGGCGGCCACTAGCTCGGACCCAAGCCAACTTCTAGTCCTCACTTGACAGCCCCCCCGCTGCATCGAAAAGGACTAGAAGCTGCGTGCCGTAAATCGAGACTCTTGCTTGGTAGATACGTAAACTCGTGTGTCGCTTTCCTTGCCTATGGGGAATGACGATGTAATGCTGAAATGCTGCGATGTGACGCTACAGCGCCACGAGATAGCGTGTTGGCTGTCAGGTTGTCAGCCTTAGGTCGCTTGAGCCAGCCTCTTTCTTCATTTAAGACATAAGTCATGATACCTCTACCAAGCAAGCTTCAGCTTACCGGTGGATGTAGAAATAACGCACCCCACGCTGTCGCTGACTCTTGGCGGGAAGTCCTTGCTCATGCTTCGCCTCCCCGAACTACACAGGACGATAGCTTTCCATCTGCAGACCTTCCTACACCGATGTGTTGACAGTAAGGTTATTATGGAGGACGGTTGGCAGATACCATGCTTTGCTGATCTGTGAGTGCGAGTCGCGCATAGTAAAGCAGCGTATAGAGACTTCCTCCCATCATCCTACACGTTCGAAATACCGCGACCAAGAAATCCACAAAGCTTGGGATTACGTATACCGGACAGGCAACCAGGAACATCGCGTCTGCCATCACTTTCTGGCTTGTTCATATATCCTGCGCTTCTGCAGTACGGATCGTCGGGCGACCGGCCGTATGCTAACTCGGGGAACGGTGCGACATTGCGATACTGGACATCGCGACAGCGAAACTTTTGCATTCTGCAGGCGGGTCGCGACAAGTACTTGAGAAGTTGAAAACATGCATAGGCGCAAATACTATGACAACAGTCGGGGCAGCAGGTGCTTAAGAGCTTTGAAGTTATCTTGGGATCCAGAGCTGTGAGTGGCTACTTTGAGAGCATGCGGTTCGTAGCCCATGAGTCGAGGTTCCGTTGTAACAACCGACCTAAGGATTGAAACTTGTGGTGCGCATCGTGCTCGGGCGATGATTTGATGATTCTGAGGGCGTGTTTGGTGTTCATTACGGTGCTCCGGACACTTCAGTGGTTACGGATAGAGAAAGGAAGGCACGACGCAATGTAGTTGCACGATCTCGGCGAGCTGGTGACGGCCAAATGGCCACTTCGTGAAGAGATGGGGCATTCAAGAAGTAGGGGTTTGGTCATGAGGAAAAGCAGATTACGAATTAGTCATAATGTGGTCACTGGACCCTAGATATACATGTTAGAGGTACAGTTTATGAAACCCACCTCCCCCGATGGCGCCTTCGCTGAACTGATGCATGCTTGATAACCGATAGCGAGTGAATCGCTAGAGAGAGTCGCGACCGACAGGCTTCCGCTTGACAGAGGGACTTGATGAAACTTTCGGCAAATCTGCAGTAATGTCCTTCATGGTCATGAAATCCTCGTCCTCTGTACGCTCCAGCTCCCGGTTCAACTTCTCAACCGTCGTTACTTCTCCCAACCATCGCTCTCCAGTTTTGTGATCGAAATGCACTGGCTGAACCAGTCCTTGATAGCGCGACATATCTGCCAGCTTTGGTGGATAGATGATAGTCGTCTCCCTACGTTCGAAGCCCTCTTCGGTTATGTACGGCTTTCCCTCAATAATCTGCGGCTCCGTGCGCCATTCGAATGGAGTTGCTGGAAGGACTGGCTCCTTCTGGACTATGTCCCACCATCTGTTCTTACCAGTACGATTTGGCAACTCGTCGGCAGAAATCTCGATCAAGCCCTCTCCATCAGGATTGGGAATGAAGTGACGAGGGGGGAGGACCTCGGTCTGAAGAACCGGCTGTAGCCGGTGGTAGTATGTATAGTTGTGGATCTCGCGGTGGATGCGCTGCTGTATAACCTCGTGCTCATGTGGCTTGATAACTTCGTGTACAACGGCTATCGGTCTGTTAGACATATCGCAACCATTGAGTGGGACGGAGCTTACCTGGGGCGACGGTGACATCTTTATCCGTATCCACAGTATCTTTCAGATTCACAACACCTTCAAGCATAGCTTTCTGCTTCGTCTTCCAGTCATGACTACCGTCCATGCCATGTTGGTCCTTCGTAATTGCAAGACCTGGAACAGGCTTCACAGCCAGCGCATCATCCTCGGCAGACCCTCCCACCGGATGACCACTCTTCATCAGGCCATGGTTCTCATATGGAGAACTCTCTCTGTGCGATCGAAGGCTATCGTTGAAGCCGGCGTTGCTGACTTGGTGTCTGGAGGGTTCAGACGGTACTGCGCGTATTGTGCTGCCAGGGCCAGTACTATCGATCAGGTGTTTGGAGCGATCGACGCGATGATGACTTGAAGAATCTGCTACTACGTCAATGTTTTGTCACAATATTCTGACTGTTTTCTCTGGCGTACTTGGTGTGTCGGGAAGAGGCTTCAACCGCCCCGCATCAGTCGATGGTCTATATCGAAGATGTCTGTCTGGTACGTCTGCCTCGGCCATTGGGTCTTCTTCAGAAGCTAAAGCTGGAAGGTAAGATCTGTAATCATCCGCAATGGATCCATTGAGGTCCGTGTTCGGAGCTGCTGCCGCATGACTCGCTCGTCCGTCGTGGTAGGCAGAGTCCCGTGGTTGACTCCTCGTGTCCGAGTGAAAAGCATCGTTTGCGATTGCGGAATCTTGCTGGAGACGGCTGCGCGGTGATGCTGGGTGCTGCTGGGTGCGCGGACTAGTCTCCTCGGACTGTTCGTACGAGGCTCGAGGGGATTGCGTGGGCGTAGACTTCTTTCTCCTATGGAGAACGGACTTGAGCTTCTCTTCGATTTTTTCTTTCATGTCGGCGGTTCAAAATGCAGAGGAGTGACAAACGCAGGTGAAAGCTAGGTGCGACGCCGATCTATTGTCTGATTTCACGAAGCACGGTGACAAAAGTAAGGGTGAATGACCTCACAGCACCTGCAGGCAAACGAAACCTTCAGCACCGTCCGGCAAGAACGAAGCCGAAGCCTGGAGAGTGTGCATACAACTAGCTAGGATGCATATTTGGAGCTTCTGGAGTCTGGACATTTGAGCAAACGGTCCGCGAGAAATAATAGCTTCGCTGATGCCGTGTCACAGACGACGGAGCCAGTGCCTTGAGTCTTACACACGGCAACTTTGGAGTGCTCTCGCCCCGTGTTCGCGGCGTCCGCGGAGCGGTCTAGACTTGATCCTCTCGTAAAGCTCTCTTTCTCTCTACTCGACTGAGTCTACTCGAGCTGGTGGCATATTTTGATGCAGTTGGTTCACGACAACGGCACGAGTGGCGACTCAGCATGACGTATTCCGCGGTACTTGTGTTTCGCAGCGTACGGCTGGTTATTCGGAGTACCGGAGGCATGCATGATAAAAGCAAACTGCATTCATTGCCGCATCGGTATGTCACAGTGGAGATCAGAGCGGCATGACGACAGGGAGGGGGAGTCTGGTCGCGGGCGGCTCCACTGTTGATCAACTTAGCGTACCAAAACAATGGCGATCTTGCTAGCATGCTCCTAGTCGCAGCCAGGCCACCGGGACTTCCGAGACATCTGGAGGCGCAGACTTGGGTGTGACGGGGGTTGATGGAGTTGTTGATGAAGAAAACAGCATTGTGTGATTCCTGAGATGTGCTGAAGCTGTTCGCGGGAAGCTGCACGGACCCGGTGTCACCGAATGGCAGGAGCACGACCCTAGCGCCGATCCCTCCGATCACTTAGATGTCGGGTCGCTCCTCTCCAGATTGGTCCAGCACTTGAACATTTTGAGAAGTTCACCCAGAGAGTGTTGCGACGCTTTGAATCCTTCGTGATACCCAATTCCTGTTTGGACACGCAGCATGACTACATCATACCAACTAGGCTGCGGTAGGCGTGGAACGACAGCACCGGCTGCATCATAGTGCCAGTATGCATTGTCAAGCGTACCAGCATGGGGCGCCATGTTAAGCGCTACCCACTGAGCTAATGTCCCTGACGTACATCAGGTGTTTGTGGCGCGCTCCCGGCCAACCAATCGACTCTCCTGGGAGCATCGATCGAGACTCAGATAGCTTCAATCCACTGTTGCTGCCCCACGATGATGGCTTCCTGCCCTGTGAACAAGGAACGCAGTCAGCACCTGCCGACGTTACCTGGAACAGAACTCCTCCATTACGTCGACGTGCATTTGTCCTACTAGCGTCCTCTCTGTATAAGAAGGCAGTGAAGCAGCGCCTTGAGAGCATCATCATCACACCTACCACAACTCTTCCACACCTCACCAACAACCAATCCACCACCCACACCAAAACTACCACCCAACAAACAACCACTACACAATAATCAAAATGGACAAGGCCAAGGCAGCTATCACCGACTTCATGGGCCGCTCCGGTCACCACGACACCACTGTCCACGAGGCAGTTGCCCCCGCTGTTCAGCACGAGGTCATCAAGCCTCACGTACACGAGGAGATCAACACTGCCATTGACAAGGAGGTTCACCAGGACCACTACCACCGCACTGTCCAGCCCGTCCACGACCGTGAGGTCCTGCCAGAGCAACACACTGCTAAGCTCGGTGCTGTTCAGCACCGCGAGTTTGACCACCGCGATGCCGATGCCACTAAGAGGGCCTTGATCGACGACCAGGCTCGCTTTGCTGACGAGCGCCGCATTGAGGACACCACCCACAGCCAGAGTGTTGCCCCTACTGTTGGCGGAGAGCACGTGCACCACGTAAGTTGAGCAGCAACACGTCAATACCCCACCAAACACTGACGTCATTTAGCACATCCACGAGACTATCCAGCCCGTTGTTCAGAAGGAGACCATCCAGCCCAACGTTGTCCACACCACCGTCCCCATCCATGAGGTTCACCATAACAAGGCTACCCACCATGAGACTACTGCTCTCCCAGCCATGACCATGGAGCAGTTCAAGGCCAAGGGCGGTGCTCTCACCGGCCGCGAGGAGCGCTACGACGAGTTTGAGGGTGTCCCGAAGAACATCGGTGGCGCTGGTGGCATCGGCGCTGCTGCAGGTCTCGCCCACAAGACCACTTCCCACGGCCACGAGCACGCCCGTCACGGCGACTATGACGCTACCCCCAACCACCACAGCGATGCTGGCCTGAGGGAGGGAGGTCTTACTCACAACTCTACTACTACCGGTACACACAACCCCCTTGACCGCAACAACGACGGCAAGGTCAGCGCCAAGGACTTGACTGGTAGCCACTCCAACACCTCCCACACTGACCGTGGCGTTGCCGGCCAGGGCAACCTGACCGGCTCTTCCACTCAGGGAGGAGTTGTTGGCAGCGGTGTTGGTGACCGCAACCACGACGGCAAGATCGATAGCCAGGATCTCAGGGACCCTGCACGCAGCGGTAAGTAATTCTTCTCAACACAAGCAGGAAACATTATACTAATTCAGACCAGGCAACCACGGTGCTACAGGTACGAAAGACCCCAGTGGACACGTCGTGGGCGGTACCGACAAGGGCCATATGGAGCACCGTCCCAACGAGGATGGCAGCTTGCCCAAGGCCCTTACCGAGGACCGCTCAAAGGCCATCCCCCACTCCCAAGCATCCGAAGAGGAAGCGCGAAAACTAGAATCTGAACATGAGGCCAACAAGAAATAGGTCAACACAAGCCTTCGCTGATGGACAAGCTCAACCCTAGTAAGTGTCATGTTCACATTACTATTTGTTGACATCTACTAACCATTTCCACAGAGGTTGACGCCGATGGTGACGGCAAGGCCGGTTTCATGAAATAGATGCATTTCACTACGCACAATCACGACGACTGCATGCGAGATACCAAGGAAAGCTTTCCTATGACATTGTATAATTAGCCTAGTAATGAAGTAATCACTACAACCTTCAAAATAATGTCCTTCATTGTTCCATGATTCATGATGTTAAAGTGTCCTTTCACCTATAGGCTGCCACTGAAGAATTGATCTGTCAGTGGGTACAAGCACCACCCTTCCGCCTGACCAACCACCTAATTCTCCTCTCTCTTCAAAGTTGACTTCAAGCGTATCAACTGATGCTAACCCGGTTTCGTCGACCTGGCTACAGTCGTGGCTGTGACAGTCAGCATTGACACGTGTTGGAGTTTGATAGACCTACTACATCAAGCTAAGATGTGGCATGTATTGCTCTTCAGCCCAAGTCTTCGAGTTTGTTTCATCTTCAAACCCATTGACGTGGCTTCTACACTGTTGTGCTAGTTGTTTGATCCCTGCAGCCTTCGCACACTTGATGTACAACTTCCGGAAGAAGACATCTTCGCTGCCTAGACGTTCGAATTTGATCTGTATGCTCTGTCCAGATGGTAGATCGAGTGATTCAAGCCAGGCCTGAGGATCCGATCCATACTTGGACGGCGATATCTCTGAAGTCAGAGTCACATGAGGAAGGAAGCGGTGGGGTGAGTTGAACTGTTTAGATGTTTTGTCGATAAGGCGAGGAAGGACTTCGTTAAGGGGATGGTCTGCTGGCGGAAGCAGCCATAGAGACGAACCAGGCATCTTTAAATATTGTCTAGAATCTCAAAGGAGGATGCAATGTCAAGTCAAGCATTACATACTCTCGTAATGCCCCGCACGGTGGTTGGGCACTAACGCCACGTGGCTAGTGTCCGAGTCAGCCACATCCTGACGTCTGCAGCTGACTTGCATGTGAAAGTCCGCGTCAAGTCCGACAAGCGTTCCCACATGCTCAACGGCACTACATCTCCGCAAACGCGACGAATGAACATGCGACTATTGACACAGCGGCGCTATCAGCCGATCACTATCCGAAATAGCTCTACGCCATGAGTGAAGCGCTGAACGTCGTGTCGGGAGCGCTGTGGAGTTTCCTCCTGTGCTTCTTCGACGTGGCTTTCTTTTGGCAACGAGTGCGTCAGCTTCCCTTTGCTACTGAATGGCCATTCTGGGTCAATTACTACATCTTCGGATAGAATGCTGATATGTTGAAGAAACTATACGCGTGGTGGGTGCAGAAGAGCCAGAGAGATCTACTTCTGGAAGCTATCGGTGATGCGCGGCTATTCGAGGAATGGGAGGCGGCTGCGTATAAGCTCGATGAAGTGCTCGACTACGACATGTGGTAAGCAGACTTGCCGTTCAATTCTAAGTGGAAATACTCGCACCGGAAAATTGCTGATAACGACTGCATAGGCGACAGACCGCCATAAGCAAAGACTACGACCATCGCCTTATCCATCAACGTCTCTCCGCCATCTACGAAGCTCAAGAGGACAATGACATCCTTGGGCTTATCAACCTTCTTCGCAGCGGGCTCGTACGCAATCTCGGCAACATAACAGCGCCGAACCTGTACAATCGCGCATACGCCGGCACGAAGCTATTGATCGAAGACTATGTCACGCAAGTCGCATACGCCATCGAGAACCTCACCCAATACCCTACGTCGCGAAACTCGGATACTGGCTTAACAAACCAGGCAAAATTGGATGTTCTCCATGACACAAGGCAAGCGTTTGGTAGATCTGTGTTGGTGCTGCAGGGTGGACAGGTCTTCGGCATGTGTCATCTTGGTGTAGTAAAAGCGCTCCATCTGCGTGGGTTACTACCTAGAATCATAGCTGGGACTGCTACGGGTGCTTTGATAGCGGCACTGGTGGGTGTGCATACCGAAGATGAGCTATTGGAGTTCCTGACAGGCAACACGATTGACTTGACGGCATTCACAAACCGTCCCTACAGGAAGGGCGCTGGAGGAACCGCTTGGATAGGCACACTGATACGCCGCTTGAGGCGATGGTGGAAAGAAGGGCACTTTCTTGATGTTGGAGTCCTGGAAAATGTCCTGAGGGCAAACGTGGGAGACTTGACGTTTGAAGAGGCTTATACGAGGACGAAAAGAGTGCTGAATATCACCGTAACGACAGCTAGTGGTGGAGGAATACCGAACCTTCTGAACTACCTAACCGCTCCTAATGTCGTAAGTACTTAGCCCTCTCCATGTGTACAAGCAGAGAATAACTTTCCTAGCTTGTCTGGTCTGCAGCTCTTGCCTCCAACGCCACAGCCTCCTCGACCCTCTACCATTCCGTAACAATGATGTGCAAGGACGATGAAGGCAATATTGTCCCTTGGTCTCCAGCTTCAAAAACCACTTTCCGTCCCTACACACACGCCTCGTACCGAGACCGCGAGTCCCCCCTTCATCGCATCGGCGAGCTCTTCAACGTAAACCACTTCATCGTCTCGCAAGCCAGGCCCTACCTCGCACCTTTCCTACGCTCAGACTCACATCATCCTAACCCCAAACAAGATGGCCGCTGGCGACTGAGCATGCCGATCCTGCGTCTGGTAGTTCTAGAGATTCAGCATAGGTTGCAACAACTCGACGAGTTGGGCCTACTGCCCCCTTCCATCCGTCGTTTCCTCTTGGACGAAAACATTCCAGGCCCAAGTCTCACGCTGGTGCCTGAACTTACTCCAAGCGACTTCTTCAAGCTGCTCGAGAATCCCACGAAAGAGGCGATTGACTATTGGATATTGAAGGGAGAACGGAGTGTTTGGCCGGCAGTCACAGCGCTCAAGATCAGGTGTGCGATTGAGGTGGAGTTGGATAGGGGATACCAGCTTGTGAGGAGGAGGAAGCCTTTTGATCCTGTTCCACCAAGTGGGGGTTTGAAGAAGAGCGGGAGCAGAGGGGATGTACAGACTGCTTACGGGTTCGAGGATGATGGAAGAGCAAGGGAAAAGAGACAAAGAGCGAGGGCTGCGAGCTTTGGGGGAAACGGGTACTTTTGAGCAAGCACGAAGATGCTCGGTTTTGATGCGTTGTAGGTTGGCCAGAGAAGTTACCTGAAGGTATACGCAGTACTTTACATCAACATACTGTGAAACGAGATACCGTGTATGTCTTCAGGGCAGACTATCATCGTGGACTCAAGTTACTGGGTACAGCTCAAATGGAACAAGCTTCTATGCACTTCGCGGTAACTTTTCCTTGTTTCTTCATGGCCACTGGCTGTACCTGAAAGTGATTGAGTGGGCCCCATGGAAGCATCGCATTAGTCCTACCTATCTAGACATAGTCTCATGTCTTGTGTGAGGAATGTTTTCCGCTCTCAGCCTTACCCGCTCATGAGTGGACCTGTATCGCGTCATTAACGCTAAAAGAATTCGATGTTTCTCAACAGCCTAGAGATCGCGTTTGAAATACTGGTCGTCCGTTCACCCGTCAATTGTCGGCATAAGATACCTTTACTCTACAGCAAACCTCATTAGACTTTATTTTCTCTCACTTCCTTGTCTTCCTCACCAGTTCTGAACCTCCATCACAGCTTTCAAAATGTCAACGTGAGCCCCACTATACCTACCCCGCGTCAACGCGCAACACAGAAAACACGAACTGACAATCTGAACAGCAACATCACATGGCACCCATCGCTCTCGCGCGACGAGCGCAACACATACCGCAAGCAGAAGGGCTTCACCATCTGGTTCACTGGACTATCTGCATCTGGCAAGTCGACCATTGCGACAGCACTGGAGCAGCATCTCCTCCATCTTGGATTCGCGGCATACCGTCTTGATGGCGACAATGTCCGATTCGGACTGAACAAGGACCTTGGGTTCAGCGAGAAGGACCGAAACGAGAACATTCGAAGAATTGCTGAGGTACGACATTTTGCGCAGAATACGCCTGCGAGAGAGTTTGCCAGTTGACATATCCCTTTACAGGTCGCAAAGCTCTTCGCTGACTCGTCCACAATCGCCATCACATCCTTCATCTCTCCCTTCAAGGCCGACCGCAAGCAGGCGCGCGAACTGCACGCTGTAACCACCGGCTCAGACTCTCCCTTGGCTTTTGTCGAGGTCTTCGTTGACTTGCCGCTCGAAGTCGCTGAGGCGCGTGACCCCAAGGGTCTGTACAAGATGGCAAGGGAAGGCAAGATCCCGGAATTCACAGGTATCAGCTCGCCCTACGAGGCACCTGAGAACGCCGAGATTCACATCAGGAGTGACCAGAAGAGTGTTGAGGACAGCGTCAAGGAGATTGTCGAGTACTTGCAGAGCAAGGGCTTATTGGAGCTCCAGAAGTAGGTCTCTAGATGAAGGGACAACAAGGCCTAAAGCGACATAGGATCACGAAAGTTCCATTGCTGCTTGGATTGAATAAATAATCGAACAAGATTGGCAGACTCCTACGTCGATGCACGAAGGATGATCGAAGCTGACCAAAGACTTTTGCAAACTATTCGTCTCTTCACACAGACTAGGATGGTTACACATACTAACGCCCAGGTACCGTCCAGACTCCATACATAAGTTACAACCACGCAAAAATCTCCCTCCTAGGAGTTGATAGCCATAAGCAGCTGTTTCACTAGCCGCCCTACGCGCGCATAACGTAGTCGCATCAATCTCTACAGCCATACGTATACCGCGTACTCTGCTCGCTCAGATTACTGCATCAGTCCGTTCAAGCACGTTTGGGGTCATACTGGGATGTGTAGAGGAAGGGATTTCCAACAGTTCATACGGCACAGTCTTAGTCGACGTGAACGATCCTGATGACGCTCCATGCCGCAATGGCAAAGCCACCTGATCCCTGCCTCGAGGAACGAAACCCGAGTGGCTGGCTTTGGGACCAGATAGCGTGTTACACATGCTATTGAATTCGAGACTCTGTATAGCCGTGTCGACGGACATTGTGCGTTACGTGGGATATTCTCGAAATGAACACCATCGGACGAATTCAAGTCCGCTTAAGACAACAAATTCATGCCCAGCGACATTCAAATTGGCTTACCCTATGATTGCGCAATATGCTGAGCATCATCTCCGAGCACACCTCCGCCATCCCTTCTGCCCATCATCCGCCTGCGGAGCAGACCTAGAATCTAACGGCTATCGCAGTCATCAGCCCGCGAAAGTAGAATGATCTCAAATATTCAATCTTTCAGGACACGCCATAGCACCTAACCTCCGAGCACGGTGGGACATCGGCATCCTTCGCCCAATGAACAGCCCCAATCGAGCACGAAAAGTCAAGTAGTCCTACAAAATTTCATCTCCGCCATCAAGGTAAATTCATTTGGCAACCATTGGCACCGGTATATCAATCCGACATTTTGCGCGCGACTCCACATGTGGTGCTATATGTGAAATGGCGCTAAGATCTCAATGATGCCGCGTTGCGTCTCTCTTTAGAGATAATGATCCTCGATCCTAGTCCTAATATCTTGAACTCAATGGGATGGCGCGTTGCCACTCAGTTGTTTCCCCATATTTTCGCGGAGTAGGGGTATGCGATGGGAATGGTATGAGAAAACCTTATTGAAGCTACGCGAGGGGCTGGGTGGACCTGGCAAAGTCATGATGAAGGGGACGCTGTGTCATTGTGAACGGGGGATCCTTGTGATAGCACTTCTTATCGGCATCGGCATCGGTCCCGGTATTAGTCGGTGTTCCTAGGTTGACTTTCATGATGTTGACGTTGATGATTGAGGTTGCGACGGCTGGTGATGTGGGGCGGATGCTCGCTGTAGGATATTGGTAGAGGGCGTCGCGGCTCGGCAGCGGGACGATGGAGAGCGGTCAGCTGTACACGTGTTTGACGACCTGCATAATAGTAGACTATGGGACGACAGTGCCAAAAAGAAAAGTAAGGCTGTCAATGCAACCTGAAACGCTGGTACACCGTTGACAGCCATGACGGGTGGCGTGTGGCGTATTCGTGCGTTAAAAAAGCAACTCCAACCGGGCCGAGAGATGACGAGTTCAGGGAAAGCAAGTATACAAGCAGGGTATTGTTCCGGTTGGGGTAAGAGGGGAAGAAGGACCCTGGTCATTAGCGACTGGAAAGAGTATTGAAACGTTGGAAATGGGACGATGGTGTTGCTCGAAAAGGGAGAGCCGATGTGATTGTGATAACATGGGAGCAAAGCGCTTCTGCGACAAAAGGAAATACTCCGATTGTCTATCTACCTGCCGTTTGTGATCCGATACCTCTATCTGCTTGCTGGCACTACGTATCCTTCTTAGTGCTAGCTGTAGTGGATTACTTTCCGGTAACTGCGCCTCTCGGTCCGCAAATCACAACCTTCCTCCTAGATCCTGCTTGAGAACGTCTAGTATCTTCTTACTATCGACATCCTCGTCGGCTCTGTCGTGCATCTGTACATTGCCATCGCCTTCTTTCAGGCGTCGCAATATCTCAGGATCGAGCTCCTTCATCATCTCGTCAAACTCTTTCTGTTGCTCTCCCTCCAACAAGGCATATTCTGCTTCTAACATGAAGTCTTCTGGCAACTTCTCCATCTCAACAGGGAATACATGAATGGTTGGAAATTCAAGGATAGTGCGCCCGTGTAAGCTTTCACCTAGGGTGAGAGAAGGATCTAGAGGTATGAGGACGTGGCGATTTGTGCTCGTGCGTGGCTTTAGCAGAAAAACCCTATGTTGCTCATCGCCCATGGATTGGGTGCTTGGCTCACCATCACGATTGTCTCGAGTACGCGTGTCTGTCATGTCCGCTTGTCTTTTGGAGGCGCGTTCCTTTTGCTCTGGAGCAGGGGTTCCTCGTGCGGGGGAGATTACCTCTGCCTCCGCATTGTTGACCTGATCCGTTGAAGCGGGCGCAACGTCATCCTGCGGTTGTGGCGTAGATTTTGTTGGTGAACCTTCACGACGAGGGGCTTCGCTGTTCAGCTTTCTTTTCTTACTTGTACCGTCTGTGCCATGCTGTACGAAGGGCAGTGCGTCCTTTATCGATTGTGTAGAGGATGTCTCAGTAACCACACGTTTCTTGGTTTCATCAAACCATTCGACGGTCCATACTATGTTCCGTGAAGCCTTTCTGAACACGTAGATCAGCAGTGTCATGTGAGTACGCTGGTGCTAGGAGACTTACTTTGTTGCAGACATGTGTGACTTATTCTCCTTCTGTCTACTCATGCCTTTCGGCGCCTGGATGATCTTAACGCCAGCAGCATTTTCGAGTTTACTATACGAGACGCCCGCTCGCTGGCGGCTAGATAGACCATCTTGAGGAGTGCTCTCAGCTGTAGCGCCTGCAACCCTCTCGGCCTTTTCAAGATTACGTTCTATACCCGAAAGGAAATTGTAATCGTGATCAATACCCTTTGGGGTTACCAGATCAGACTTTTTAACAAACTTTGTTGGATCTCGCTTGCCTGAGCATTGCGCATTTTGTTGATGACGCTTGTAGCATGGCAGCGAGCATGTACGTGCGCTACACCCAGGACATTTGTACTTGGACTTGCTGCTATGGCTAGTTGGTTGTTAGCTTTCTGTTCCGTCTCGGCTGTGTTGTGTTGGCTAATTTCACAGGCAAATAGAGCAGAAATCAGGTCGATTGCCAGTGAATATGAACTTCTCCAACTTATTACCCGTAGTACGGGGGGAATCCAGCTAGACATACCATATACTGCATAGTTCATTCAGCAACATTGCATCTGTCATATCGCCCAAATAGTGGAGACGAATAACGTGATATCAGATCGCCAATACTTAGGCCCTCAGATCTGGCGCGCGATGGGGCACGACGGGAAGTCGCTTTCGCACCAAGGGCGGCGGAGAAGCCGTAGGCGTGAACAGGCGCAGGGAAGGTCTGGCGGTAGGTGCAGTTGATCGATGCGACGCGTGTTGTGGCGTGTGAGGCAATGATGGGTCGCGAGGGAAAGTTTCGTATATCGGCGTTGTGGCTGTAGTCAGATATCGTCCCGTCTGAAGATGCGACGACCGGCACCAGAATGCAAGTTTTACAGTAGAGTGACAATCATGCAGATCTACTCTGTAAGCAATTTCGCAACGTTGCTTAGATCGATGCTGCACGCAAGACTGCAGATGCTAGCAGCTATGAAAGTTTGTGTGGTTTGGACTAGCGCGACATTCAAAAACTCTGTCCGCTGCTCTTCGCTCGTCTAGTGCAGATCTATTGCGACGCTTTCCACTCTCTCGGTCACTGTACCCCTATGCGCAAACTTCCCATAAACATGGAAATTGGCGGCTTATCCGTGGCCTTTCAACGAACGATGGTCGGAGCAGGCGCACGCCGCCAGCACACTCGCCAGGCTTCGGGCGACTGGGAACCCTTTCCTTAAGTGCGTCGGAGTATTCTCCACGCCAAATTACATCGAGGTCCACCAGGCGCAGATCAAACCGACGTCGAGAGCGCCGATTTATGCGCTTGCGCTCGTCTACTGCTGTTGAGAGGCAATCGAGTCGTTCTCGTCGTGTCCGGCTGCAGCCAGTCCTGTCCTTGTTTGCGCGACCGAACCTGGGCGAAGCCGCCCGATTTGCCAGATAACATTACTGCCCGGTGTTTCAGCCTCACGGATTGCAGCTGCTCTCCGCAAAGCTCAGCAGACAACGAAGTCTGGTTCTAGAGGGTCCACTACACGCGAGACTACTGTACGTGGCCACCACACTTTACCGGACTGTGGAGCCGATCGAGTATCTGGTCGACATCTCGACGGTGCATCTTAGACGTAACTCTCCTGCAGAAAGGGCCTCCCGCCTCCCAGCTACTACGCAGGATCAAACGTGCCTGGCGGGCCTGAAAGCGATCTTCATGTACCGCGTGCTGGGCAGCGACCGATAGCCACCAGCCGTCAGGGGTATGGCTCGCCAATTTCTAAGCACTTCCATTCGCGGTCCGTCCGAGCTGCAAGTGCGGGAACTCTGCTCATGCATGCTGCTGCGAGGATGCACGCTGCAGACGTGCTCATCGTGCACAAGGCTTGCGAATGATTCGAATCCATCCCAATGCGGTATTCAGCATAAGACCATTCCATACGGCGCTATTGCCACCAGCGGGGGTTCTCTGCTGAGGCCGCTGCACGCTCTCGCTGACCGAGTCGTGGTACCAGAGCTTCGGGTGCTTGACGTGGCTGCAGGAATCCTCACAGCATGTGCAAAGAGAGAGATATCACAACAATGTACATTGTACCGCCCGTCTCTTTGATTGCGGCCCTTGCTGCCGTCGCGCCGCTCGAGGAAGTCGAGCGAGCCGTTATCCAGGAAAAGCGCCCCTGACAGCGCCGTGCACCGTGCCCGGAGACGGACCCTGCGAAGGAGCAGGGATATGCTTCTCATTTCCTCGAACCGAAACTTGTGAAAGCCACCCATGCTAGTCTCCGGGTCGTTCAACCCCCAGCATCCAGTCCGCGCGCTGCGGCAGAGCTCCCCAAAAGCCATCATTCCCCCTTGCTGCTACCCTCCTCTACTGCCCGCAGCAAGGTGACCTCGGAGCCCTCAATTGACGGAGTGCGTAAAAGTACTCACGGTCCGCTCTCTCTTGTCCTCGCGGGTTGCCTATCCGACTCCTCCACGCATAGCCTCATGTTTTTACAGTTATAGCTGTCATAATAATTACTGGATTCTTCCGCCTGCCGCTCCCTACAACCGTACCCGAACGGCCACCTCGATAGGACCGACGTCGACGAACCCGCCAACATGGCCCCTTCTTTAAGTTTGCGACCTCGTACTGGCGCCAGTGAGCGTCCTCCCACCAGAGACAATGCCGACCACAGCCTCATCATCCCAAGCCGGACTTCGTCGCTTCACTCAAGGATAACCCAACCGCTTCCGTCAACTCTCAACGTCAAGCAGGGCGCGAGGAGCCCAAAGACTCTTACTCATGCCTACATGGTGTGCGGTGTTGGACGGGAGCCGTCGCAATGGGTGAAGGCACCTGCACCATCTCAGGGCAAGATTGGGCACATGAAGGGTGCAGTGGGTACCTTCTGGCTTCCTGAGATCTTGGGCAGCAGCCCAAGATTAGAGCAAGACAACGATATCGCGAGATCTCTGCATGCAGCTATGCGAGTATGTTCATACAACAACGCCATTGTTGTCGCTCTACTGACTAGTATTACAGGCATGTTTCCCTCACGACGTCGAGATTTGCACTGGCAGGAGCCAGCCGCATTGCGTACATCACTCTTTTGTTCTGCAACAAGATTCTTCACACACTCTTTACGGCATTGCGCTGCGCGTCTGGTCTCGCGCTGATGAGAAGAGGGCTGAGACCATCCGGGACCTCCGCAAGCGAATCGAGCCCGACTTTTTCGATAACCCAGACGAGACATACTGGATTCCGTACTGCCTTAGTTTCCTCTCCCGATACCCTTTGTACAACTTGCTCGGCGACTACCTACGCGGTATGTGGATTCACTGGAACAAGGCTACGAATCTGTTCCACGCCGAAGAGGTGTCGCGCATCCTCAGCTTCCCCGCCCCTCGTCTGAACGACCTGGTTCGAATCGACATGAAGGACTATGCGCTGTGCTACCAGTTCCCGTCCTCGCCTACTGGGTTCCAAAATTTCGCCATGTGGCCACTCTTCACGTGTCTGTCAATCCCCAACATCGTTGGTGTGATAGAGGCTGCTGTGTCACCAACACGACGAATCATCTTCACCAGTCATTACCCCGCGATGCTCACGATCGCTGCCGAGACTATCCGCTTCTGCGTGAGGGTTTACGAGTGGAGCGGTCTGTACGTACCCGTCGTACATGCGCGTCACGTCAAGGATCTGGTCCAGGAGCCGGGCCCATACATTCTTGGTGTAACCTCAGAATGCCGGTCGCTCTTCACAGCCCCTACAGATGCCCTCGTTGTCGATTTGGACCGCAATTTTGTCCTGACCTCCAGCCCGCCAACTGCCCTTACGGCGGGCCAGAGGACCAAGATGATCCAACGTCTGACGCAGGCTCTTAATGGCGAAGTATCACCGACTGGTGTTCCACAGCATCTGCGATCCGCGTATGGCGGTGGCAAGCTCATTCCCGCGGGTCAAATTATCGTGATGCGTGGCGAGGTTGAGAGCATCCAGGATCCTGACTGGTGGACCCAAGACGCGGTTATGTCTGTTATGGACCACGTGTGCGAGAAATTGGTATGTATCCAGCCGCGCGAGTACACATTTGACCACATGCTAATACCACATCAGGGCCGCAACACTGGAGTGAAGGCCATATTTGGAGGCTCCGTCAAGAAGCCATTGATGACTAAGGTGTCGATGCGCCACTTGAACGAGATTGTCCGCGAGCGCAACCAATACTCGCGTGACGCACAAGAAGCCTGGACTGACTTCATCAACCTCAAGCAACGCTTGGACAGCGAGCTCGGTAAGGTTACTAAGAGAAACAACTTCTTGGTCGAGGAGCTTGAGAGCTGGAAGCAGCAGTTCCTCAAGTTCCAGGCTTTCGCCGAGCAGCTCACCAAGGAAACCCAGGATCTCAAGGTCAAAATTGAGAACCACAAGCGTGAGAACCGCCGCCTCACCAGTCTCATCGATCAACAGAAGGACGATGCCGCAAGGCTTACTGTCCGACTGTCTGGTACTGAGAAGCAGCGTGATGATGCTCTCGAAGCGCTTGTGCTTCAACAAGAGATCGCTGAGGAGCTCGAGCGTGAGAGGAAGAAGAACAAGAAGGAGCTTGCTGCACTGCAACACACTAACGGCGCCATCATGCGCCAAAGAGACGAAACGCAACGTGTTGTGCTTCACCTTCGTGCCCTCATCGAGGGTCAAACCCACCACATGGAGCACATTGTCAAGTCGCTCAACCAGGACGACATGTCAAATTACATGGATGCTGGCTTTGAGGATGTTCCTGAGGAGGACGAGGATGAGTTTGAGGACGCTGAGACACAGACTCAAACCCCGAGCCGCCGTTCTATCAAGGACAAGTCTGAGGTTGGTACTATCCGCGGCGTAGCCGGCGTTGAGAGCCGCCAGGAATCAAGAGCGAGCACTGCACAAGGCAAGCATCTCGACGGTGAGGACGTAACACCTGACATGGAACAGCGCCTATTCAACAACCCTGCACGCAACTCCAAGCGCTTCTCAAACCAGTCAATGGTCGACGTTGCCGACCGTGTCCTTCGCGACAAGACCGACGCGATTGCCTACATCATTCGCAACATCTCAGAACAGTGTGCTGCAGCTGTAGAGGGCCTTCAGCTCGCCCAGCGTGCTGACACTGAAGACGATAGCCACAGTGATCGTCGCAGCAGCGTCGGCCAGATGTCTTCAGCTGGAGGTCGCGCGCAGTCAACCATTGGCAGCGAGTACGGCGATGAGGACAACATGCTTCGCCCCAACCGAGGCTCAAGCATCCCCCCAACTCCCGACCTAAGCCACAGGTCTAGCACCTCCATGTCCATGGCCAGCGCCAGCACAACACCAGACCGTCACAGCTTACAGCACCGATCGCACGACATTCCCGTCGTACCAACACGTATCATCGAAGACGATGACGATGTGGATGGCAACGATGTCCACGCTGACATGATCCCCGTGTCCAAGTACGCGACACCACTCCAGCGACCCAACACTGCTGTACGCCACAACTTGCGATAAGCTGATTGTCGCCGTTGCTTGTTCCGTTCTTCCTCTACTTTGTCTTATCATTAGCGATCGAAACGAGATTAGCATTGATGCCCTTTTCCTTACCATGTTATCTACCCTGGCGTTGAACGGTCAAACCTAGGGACCCTATCTTCTTGTTTTGCACTTCGCTACTCTCCTTGAGAACACTGTTGTCTGAGACGACCCCCTTCTACTTTGGGTCATTCCTTATGTTTCTATGAGAAGAGTTGTCTTTGTTGTGGTCATACCCGAAGAAAGACGGATGGATGGAAGCAACTCCAGTATGTAGGTATAAAGCCTGAAGATAAGTGGTGGAAGAAGAAAAGTTCCTTGGAGGAACCCAAGGTGTTCTTTCTTCCATTGCGCTAGGCTGATGAGCAGATAGCTCTTGTGTATATCTGCTTGTAATTTGTTGTTTTGTTAGGATAATACCACTTTCTCCTTTTGTTCGATATACAAACGATCCATCTACATCATGCCTCTTTACCATCCGTGAACTTTCTATGCTCGACTGCTACCAGCTGGCTGAGATTGGTACCAAGGTGAAGGTGTCCTTCCCCGAGCGAACTACAAAGCAACTCTTCACACCTACATATTAGAAACCTTCAATACCGACACTACACTTGCGCGAGTTGACACACCCATGGTCACCGTACCAATTGCTTGGGTAGAAAACTCCCGCGATTGTCAGCACATAAGCTCGCTTTAATACCGCATACGTCCTGTACCCAAAATGCTTTAACCTTCTCCGCCCTTAGCACCACTATTGTCAAGTTGACTTGCCAACGATCAAGCCAATCAATCTGTGCGCCCCGGACTGAATTGGCTTGATTGATTAGATTGAATCCTATCAATCTGATCAATCAATCTGGCAATTTTGAGCTTGATTGACTCCTATTTTACGATATGCTGGATTGGATTGGCGTGCAATACGAATTGTCACAGCTTGATTGATCAGATTGATCTAGATTGATTGTTGACGAGTCTGCTGTCAACCATGAAAATCACCAACAGCCCGTCTGCTACCCTAGACAAGAACTTCACAACCCTTTCCAAGTCCGAGAGCTTCACCGACTAGATCAAGGTATCGCGAACATATATGACTATGCAGACTACTTGAATGAAGATGCTAGATTAGTCACAAAACAAAAGGCGCTCACATTGCTCACAAACCAGCAAACCTGGACGCCCAGGTTACCATACGAGAGACTGTTCCAGACAACTGGGCGTTTCTTTTTGCCATCTAAACCGTTCGGCTACAAGACTGGAAAGACTGCGACAAGACTTTCGCTCGGTCCACGTCCTACACCATGCGGCTGTTGAGCACTCGATATGAACAGAACCCAAGAATCGTTTGTCACCAGTGTTCGCCATGAAGTCCTTGTTCAAAAATGTTAAAAGCAAGACACCATCTGAAGATTTATTCCACTGTCCCTGTTAGAGCTTTCAATCTATCAGCCCTTGCTATATACATGATCCCAACGAGATGCGCCAATTTCTTGTCGACTCTGAAGAGCTCTACAGCAACATACCTTACAGAGACCTCGCTTCATCCTAGCGGATTTGAGCGATCAGCGCGTGCATGCCTAGCGATCATTCCACGTTCTCCCCAGAGTAGGTGAACATCGGTCACGGCCATCACACCGCTGTCAACAAGGATAACTTTATAGCAAACCGACTTCTCCTCCTCGAACATACAGGAAAGCTTGTTTTTCGGTGTATACTGTGCTAATAGTTAGTAGCTCGATTGAAAGCTTTTTGTAATGGAGGTTCAATCTGGTCGTTATTCAACAAGGCTTATTCGTAGATGCAGGCATTCTTGCCTTTCCAGAAATTATGTGGGGACGTTTGCACCCAGTTTCAGCAGCAGAGCGAAAAAGACGGTGTTTGCTTTGGTCTGGATTAAAGTTCGCATGCGAATTCGAGAAGCCTAATCAAATTGATCGAAGCTTTGCTCGAGCATTAGCAGTACATTTAACAAATGTGGTTGGATATCTTAAATCAAGTTGACCAAGTCTGCCAATCATGATTGCAATCCTTAAACAAGTGAAACAAGTCAATCATGTTAACCAAATTTATCAATCGTGATTACCGTCTTCAACCCGATTCAAGCAAGCCTACATAGTGTGGTTGTTTATTGACAAGTCTTCACAGGACAATGGCGACAACAAGGACTCGCTGAGGTGACACGCCCACAGAAATACGCCATGTAGTTGTCAATAGTCAAGCCAAAGCCTTTAGCTCGATCGATTTGACTCGATTTGAAGAAAGTCTCTCTCACTGTGCTTGGTTGATATGACGGCGAGATTAAGGGTTAGTAGCAATGAAGCCTGCTTGGTAGACCCATCTGACCTGATTAAAGAAACCCCATGTCGGTCCGTATAACGGAATCTTATTGCGGGTTCGGTGTGATTACTCTGCATTGTGTGAATCCAAGTGACTGAGTCGCCAACTGCATTTAGGCTTCATTTGCTCCAAACATAATATTCTTTTTTGGAATGGGACTAGATAGTGAGGTAGAAGGCATAGGTTTGAGACTAAAAAAAAAACACGTGCACGGAGTTGTGTGAGTGACCATATGTACCGCTGGGTTAATAGAAGATGGCATTATTATTGATGCTGATACAATGTTGACTGTAGTACCTATACCCGGAAAACAGCGATGGCACAACCTCCCATATAGAACATACGCTGATACACATAGATTTGGAGCGGATTGACAGATTGACCCGTCGTTAACGGGGTGATGCACGAGGATCGTCATTAGATTGGGCGCCAATTCGACAGTATTGCCGCAGATACTTAAAGACAGTCTTCGCATGCATGATCCCGATGTACGAGTGCGAACCATACCGGTTCTCCTGCACTGGTTGACGTACGAAGAGAGTACAACGCACGTATCGATTTGATCCAGCGGACAGCCACGGAGAGTTTCTGACACCGAATCCACAATCTTACTCCAAAGGTAGACAGCGGCTGCGTTCTTGCATGAATCTAGTGGTAGGACTTACATTAGCTGCACGTAACGGTATGACCGTTGAGGTCTGAGTAGTGTATTGAGGGGCAGTCCTGTAATGTCATATACCTGTGCAAGTCGAGCCGAGCTTTCGTCCTATGTTTATGGAGGGCCAATGGCGTCTTCAAAAAAGTCTAACTTTAGAAGATGACGGGCCGGTAGTGTGGCGGATGTTACAGGTTACATGTTTCCGATGTTGACAGTGTCAGAAAGCCGCGTAGCTAGATCTGTTCTGACAGTCAAGTGACGGTTTACCTGCATGAAGCCGGCTGAATAGAGTTTGTAGTTTTACGGTACCCGATAGCCGTTGGCGTGATCCTTGTTCAAAAGACGCTCAACCGGCTGTTCGCATGTTGCCGCGGATCACAGTGGTGACACCATAAGTAAAAGGGCCGGGGGGCGGGGGCGAGGCCTGGGACGGCATTGAGAAGGACCGTAATGTGTTGACCGCCTATCGAATGAAGACGGCAAAGCAACGGGGAAGCGAAGTGGCGAGCGATGAATCTTGACTCGGTCGCAAGCTGCAGTCGAAATAAAGTTCAGCGTGGGGCTACACCATGCAGTAGTCAACATCTCGCGTGTAGCGCACGTGTAAGAGAGAATGTCGAAAGGTACATAGTACTTGATAACAGTTTTATCGTTCTTACCCCGCATTTTGTCGCAACATTGAGATCGAGCGAGTAGATTGTATAGTTACCATACCTTGATCTCTGATACATTATGATGCAATTGCGTTGAGATCTTCGACATTCCCGGTCTGCAGAATCTGAGACGAACTGGGGACCAGGGTTGGTATGCGGCTAGGCTTCGCATCTTGGAGAACTCGTGGCTCGCGTATATAAGCTAGGGGACTTGTAACGATGGTGGGTCCTGATTTTAGTGCGGAAGAACGACAGGCGATGAATTCAGTAGCTCTTTGTGTGCTCGACAGAGACCTGCATCATCGACCAAATATTGCTCGAAGTATCGTTGCAATGATACTGGTGACGATTGCCTCTACCCTCTTCTCTGGTCGTCAACGATGAAAACCTGCAATGACATGCAAGATCGGCGAGGAAACAAGGCATGTCGTGCATATGGTCCCGTAGTCGCGTGTTTAGCACCTATAATAGCCGGCTGTTATTACACTGTGGGTAACGTACCTAGTACGCGAGTGGTTGGGCATCATCCCAAACTTGCTGGTGGCCTACACCATGCTCAGTTACTGCTGTGGGAACGAAGTGCCGGCAGAGCCTGCGGGCATGCCTGAGTTGTTGCTATGGCTTCTGCTCGAAGATATGCCGCTGGACCATACAGATTGACATGTCCGCTCATCTCCGGTCCTACCCTGTTACAATCTTTTTTGGCGAGAGGAATGAAGCGGACCATGCGGAAGCAGATGGTGCGTCGAGATTGAAGAAGACAAGGCTCCGCGCTCAAGGAGGAAGTGACGTGGGAGAGGATGCGAACATGTCTCAGGATTTTCAAGGTTCGAGGATGCGCAGTTGTCACAACCACATTGCTTAGGGCGGGGTCATCTACTGGCTGAGGAAAGCACGCGCGAGGTGCTCAACTCATAACGTGCGTGATATTGGTAAGCTTCGTCTCGAGGTGGTTGCCTATGTGGTTGGCTGTTGGCTGCCTATCACGTGGGGGGTCACAACGTCTTCTGCACCAACTTTGCTTTCAATTCAAGTTTGATTCCTGGCTAACCTGCACACATGCTTGAGGTACAGTGATGCCATGTGTGTAAAGAGACAGATAAAAAGTGGCGATGGAGTCTGGTCGATGTGACTTCCTATCTGGGGAGTAGTGCGCCTGCGCCGATGGACATGAATCACTTAGGCACAGGGCGTTGATGGTGGCCAGATGGCAAGTTCCACCGCGCGTAGAATTGCAACAATCAGGGCGAGGGCCGGAGGGACTACGCTAAACTAACGGACAGTACTCGCGGACTTTTGTCGTTTTCGCAGAAAGGGGCTGCTATAGGGCGAGGAGGCAAAGCCACATGGCGTTGGTAGAGGGCGCTAGAAACAATCACGTTCTCTCGAACAACTGCTGTGGCTTGATGCAGTTGTAGAATAGGAGCAAGGGCAAGGGGCTCGGCACTTTTGCGTATGTGGTGGAGGCGGCCTTGCAGTAGATGCCCCTCTTTGCATGCGGTTTCCACAGCGTTTCTGCAGCTTCGTCACCTGTGCCAAGAGCAGGGACGGGTAGTTCGCTTACGATTGACGGAGCTGAAACGCGCTATCAGTCGTGCTCGAGAGGCTGGCGACGGCGACGCGACGCGAGGCGGCATGATGAGCTGAAATGTTTCCTCAGCAATGAGATGAGGCTGAGGGGATCTACAGCCGCAATGGCTGCGTATGGAGGACAAGGCCGGGAGCGGACTGCCGGTGCATGAATGGCATTGCGCGTGCTATGCTCGGGCTCCTTTGTGGCATGACAAAGCTGCGTCGCCTGGTTCAGGTTAGAGATAGGCCAGGAGGATGGGAAGGAAGGGCCGTCGATCGCTAGTGAGGCAAGACTAGATGGTGAAGGCTAGTGGGGTCCAAGGCAGGGGCGAACGACACGAAAACAAAGTTTACAAGTCATTATTCCTTGGGTAGCGGTCCAATTGCAGGACGGTCTACCATAGTATAACGTTGAAGGGGTCGCTGTCGACGCAGGGGAAGACGCTCACAGCGTGCATCCGTCGCCCGGACAGGAGTGGGACCGGCGAGCAGTTGACTCGAGAGTCAGGCAGTGGACTTGACGCCGAGGTTATCTAGGTACGGTCTTAGCCAGGCACACAGACGCCGATACAGCACAGGTACGGCACACTACTTGGGCCAACCTGCAGCAATTGGCTGGGGTATCCAAAGGCGGCCCCTGGAGACGCTAAGGGGCATCTGGCGCGTTGGTAACCCGCAGTAAGCCCTGCTTGCTTGCTCTCAAAGGGCCTTCACAAGCAAAATAATCCGCGTCTTCATTTTTTATCCTGGGGCTCTTCTTTTTTGTGCCCTTATCCTAATCGCTGCGAACGCAACCCACAGCCTGCTGCCCCGACTTCTAGGCGGCTAATCTGCGCTCGCACCAACCACCTTCACCACCACGGCCAGCATTGCTTCCGCGGATGAAGGCCGCTCCGACAACGCCCAAGTCACTCTTTGCTGGATCCACGTTCCTTCCACCGCAAAAGCATACACAACACCACATCCAACGGTCGGCGCACATACACCACTCGCACACAACGGCGCAGCCGTAAGCCGCACCCATGGCCACCTCACCACCAGGTTCGCCCGCAAACGGCGTTCCGCGGCCCATGAGCGCAATGATCCGACCGAACCGCAGCTCCAGTCGCATGAGCGTGAGCAGTAAACCCGGTGGCAGTAGGGCTTCAGATGAAGACAGCAGGACTGCAGTCAAAGTTGGTAGGTGCATTCTCAGGGTCCGCTGAACATCACCCATTCTAACCACAGTCTAATGCAGCTGTACGAGTGCGACCGCCACTGCAAAACGGCGAACCGGGCTACGAACTCATTCCACAGCGCTTTCGCGGCGCCCTCTGCCACGTCACATCACCCTCAAGTCTCACGATAGATGCTCCTGGCGGCAAGAAGGTCTTCGTGTTTGACCGCGTCTTTGGCGAGGACATTGAGCAGGAGGGTGTCTTTGAATACGTCTCAGACAGCGTCAAGTCCTTTGTTGAGGGCTACAATGTCTCCATCCTCGCATACGGCCAGTCCGGCGCTGGAAAGTCGTATACCATGGGTACTACAGGTCCGCGAGACCAGGCGGACAACGATGTCATGGGTATGTCGGACATTGCCTTGCCAAAAGCAAGACAGTCGTGCTAATTCACACTAGGCATCATTCCTCGCGCAGCGGCGCTGCTATTCGAGAAGCTTGAGGGTAACAGCAATCGAGGCTCATCAGGCATCCGCGCACCAAGCAGCCGTCTGTCGGGCATACACAACATTTCCACCAAGTCGTCGTCATCGTCATCAGCGAATCGCAACTGGCAGCTCAAGGCGACCTACGTCGAGGTAAGATAAGCCCTGATCAAGTGGAAAAACCAAGCAACTGACGAATGCAGATCTACAATGAGCAACTTCGCGACTTGCTGATCCCCGAGCATGTGGCTCCCAATGACAGGCCCCAAGTGAACATTCGCGAGGACCGCGACGGTCGCATTCTCCTAACTGGCCTGACCCAGATTCCTATCAACTCAGTCGATGATATGCTCGGCGCGCTCAACTTCGGCTCCGCAATCCGGCAAACCGATGCGACGGCGGTCAACGCCAAATCTTCCCGTTCACACGCAGTCTTCAGTCTAAACCTAGTCCAGAAGAAGTCGTCACCTGCCGCACCTACCTCGACTCGTGAGAAGCGCCGATCCGTCCCAATCGAGATGATGTCGGGCTCCTCGAGCGAGAGCTGGGTGACAGTCGACAGCAAGTTGCATTTTGTAGATCTGGCAGGAAGTGAGAGGTTGAAGAACACAGGAGCGCAGGGTGAGCGGGCTCGGGAGGGTATATCCATCAATGCAGGGCTTGCGAGCTTGGGCAAAGTCATCTCGCAGCTGTCGGCACGTTCCCATGGGGGCTACGTCTCGTACCGCGACTCTAGGCTCACGCGCCTGCTGCAGGACTCGCTTGGCGGAAACGCCATCACCTACATGATTGCTTGTGTTAACCCAGCCGAGTTCCACTTAAGCGAAACCTTGAACACCGTCCAGTACGCCCAGCGCGCCCGCGCTATCCAAGTCAAGCCCCAAATCCAACAAATCCATGACGACAGTGATAAACAGGCGGCCATCGACCGCTTGCGGGCCGAAGTCCAATTTCTCCGAGACCAGATTCGACTATCTGAGCGCACAGATAGAAAGAAAGCAAACCCTCAAGAGCGTCACGAGCGCCAGGACGAGCGCGAAGCTGAGCTTCAGAACCAGTTGCTTGACGTTCAAGAAAACTACAATGCGCTCAGCGCCCGTCACGCTAAGTTAATCTCCGAGATTACCAAAGCCCGCGACAACGAAGAAACTGAAACGCCTATGCTCAAGGATGCTATTGGTGACTCTGCACTTGAGAGGCTGAAACGATCCAATTCTTTTGCCGAGGCAGTCGAATCCGTAGTGTTGGAATACGAGAAGACGATCCAATCGCTGGAAGCCTCCCTTTCCAACACACGATCATCTCTGTCGAATAACGAGAGCGACCTTCTGGAGAAGGAGACACGCATTGCAATTCTCGAAAGCCAAAACCATCACCTGCAATCGCGCATTCAGAAGGCAATGGAACGGGACGCGAACAACGAAGAGTATGTCCAATCGCTCGAGCGCCAAATCGACAACTCAGCGAATGGCATCGAAAAGAACGACACTATCATTACTGAGCTGCGCGAGAAGCTGCAAAGGGCTCGCGAGAACGAAACAAGCAGCGAGGAATACATATCAACATTAGAAGAGCGTCTGGCCGAGAATGAGCAGGAGACTGAGATCATGACCCGTGAGATCGAGCGACTGAAGCATGTCGTCGAAAGGCAACGCAGCGTGGCCAAATTGGACAATCTCCTCCACGAGCTCGACCATAAGGATCCCGCTGATGACTCCTACGTCAACGGCCACTCCAAGACACCTAGTGATCCCTTCATCGAAAAGCGCCCTAAGCTGGAGAAGCGGGTTACTAGCGAGAGCATGCACCAGTTCGGCACGCCCGTGGATGCCATTCCTGAAGAGAGTGAGCGTCCACTCACAGCCAGCACATCTGCCCAACATGACGGTGCAGACGAGCAAAAGGATCGTTTTGCTGTCAAGGCTGCTTCAGCCGCAGGCGACGAGCCTTCCAGCCCGGCGCAAACTCGCTTTGTCAATGACAAACTCGACACCGTCACTCAAGAGCTGCTTGACCTACGCGTTGAACATGAAGGAACGCTTCAAGACTACGAGAAACTTGCCAGCAAATACCAAGAGGCTTTGCGGACTTTGGCCGCCCTTCAAGACTCTGTAGATGAGGCGCGCCGTAATGGAGTAACGTCAGTGGCTTCTTCTCGACCAAGCTCCTTCTTAGCAGAGGCGGGAACGAATGGTGTCACACCAGAGGATGGCCCACTATCGTCCTCGCGTACATTGTCTGCGGAATTGTCCTTAGCGGAGTCTGGCAACAACAATATTTCAGAAGAGGAGACGGAGGTCGGTCACGATGAGACCAAGGCTCGACGGACATCAGTCGCCTCCACGAACCAAGAGCAGCACATTCCTGACACCGTGCTGATCCAAGAGCTGAAGGCACTGAAGCTACTGCACAACGAGAAGGAGGAACGTATAGAGAAGCTTCAACAAACTTACTCCGACCTTCAAGAAGAGCATCAAGACACACTCGACTACGTCGAAGAGCTCAAGTCGGAGGTTCAGAAAGCCCAGATGCAAGCGAATCGACCATCTTCCCCGTCTGTCCACATGATTCGCAGAAAGTCCAGTCAAGCAGTTCTCGCGAACGACCGTTCTAACCGCGCATTCGCCTCGCTTCGTAACTTGGCCTTGGATACTCTAGAAGAAGACCCTGATGCCATCCAAAACTTTGAGGTCAACCTCAACACTATCATGTCAGAGCTTCATGTCCGGTCTGAGCGAGTGCAGGATCTGGAGATGGAGTTGCAATCTGTACGCAAGGAGATGGAAGGCAAGATGACTTTGATCAGTGGCCTGACAAAAGAACGTTCTAGCTTGAAGGCTGGGTCTCCTCTCGACATCTCCATCGTTGCTTCGATGCAGGATCAGATGAAGCAGAATGAAGAGCACATCAAGGAGTTGAAGGATTCCCACACACAGCGCGAACAAGAACTCAGAGAACAAATTGAGACCCTCAAGGCTTCTGCGAAGGGCATTGATTCATCTGATGATCTAGCATCGCCGCGCCGGACGCCTGAGGCGACGCCGATGGTGAACGGTCACGAAGAACCTCAAGATGAGGCTAGTCGCCACACTCAGCTTACTACGCTCAGTGATGAAGCTGCTCACTGGCAGTCCAAGCACCTCGAGGCCATTGAAGCTACCAAGGCCTCCGAGAAACGACATCTTGAGACAGTTCGCGAACTAGAGTCTGCGAAACAGCGACTCGAAGTTGACCACGCTCTACGCGTGTCTGAGATCGAGCAAACCCGAGGCGCTGAGTCTGAGGCAGCTCTAGAACAGGAGAGAGCCAAGCACTCTGAGCTTATTGCTACCTTACAAGCCGAAGTTGACCAGCACAAATCAACGGCTGTCAACAACGCTGCTCGCCTTGCTGAGCTTGAAGAATCTCATGCAAGCATTATCCAACAGATTGAGGAAGACTCTGAAGCCCGGGCGCTCACCGAGAAGGAACTGGACACTCACCGGTCGCTTGTTTCCAACTTGGAGAGGCAGATCGAAGAGCACAAGGCAGCGATCGACTACCATCAACAAGGCATGGATTCTATCCAGAAGACACACGCAGTCGAGCTTGAAAAGCTTACGCTAGAGCTGACAACTCATCGAGAAACATCTGCCTCGCTCGAAGCGGATCTTTCCCAGGCCAAGTCCGAGATGGCGACGCTGCTTGAGAGTGTTTCGACTGCACTAGGCGAGGAGACAGACATCAGCAATGTGCAGTCTCATATCGAAGCACTGGTTCAGGAACGCAAGTCCATCACTACCAAGCTGGAGGAGGCTTTAGCCGACCGCGAGGTGGCTAGGAAAGACCTCGCGGAAGCCGCCAACGAAGTCAATACACTCAAGGGCAAGATGAAGGAGTTCGAAATCATCAACGCCGAGACATTGAAGGAGCTCGAGAAAGTCAGCGAGAAGGAGCATAAGAGCGCCCGTCTCGTACAAGAACTTGAAGATCAGCTCAACCAGAACTGGGACCAGCATGAGGCTGCCAACAACCGATTGTCGGCTCTACAAACTGAGCGCACTCGCGAGCTTCAAGATGCCATGAACCATGGTGAAGAACTTGAGAAGGAGGTACAGGAGTCGCGCATCAAGATCGCACTCTTGGAGGTAAGTTTGTCTTAGTCTCAACTTCGAACAATGAGCTAACATGATTTAGTCGCAACTGGTTGATGCGAAGCGAAACTCTACTCGTGTCTCTATGGATCCTCGTGAAGACCTTCAACGATCCAACTCGAACAACTCTACTGCGCGCAAGAGCACCGCGCACACCTCTTTGCCGTCACCACCACCTGCCATCCCTCTCCCTCCTCTCCCTCCTGGCAGCCCACCACCACAGGCCAGTGCGCCTTCTCCCCCTACCTCGCGCCATCAGAGCAAAGATATTGCGCATGCTCAGTTGGTCGAAGACCAAGAAGCTCGCATCCGTACCATCGAGAAGCACTTGTTTGCTGAAAAGCAGCTCACAGCTACCCTTGAGGATGCTCTGACTGACCTGGAAGCTTCAAGCACCAAGACCAAGACTGATCTGGATCAGTTTAGAAAGAAGTGTGCTACTCTGGAAGAGGAGTTGAACGTGATGCGCAAAGAGCGCAGCGCAGCACGCCACTCTCTCCAAGCCGTTGAAGAGGAACGCAACGCCCGTCTTCGCGTTGAGGCCGAGCGTGCCCACCTCGAAGCTCGCATGGCAGCTCTCAACAATGCGCAGAAAAAAGGCAAGAAGAAGGGCACCTTAAACTGCTTCTAAGCTTCTCCGCTTATCCACTCACCCACAACTTTAACCTTCATGTATTTGCTTCTTTGCTACCTGCTTATACCGGCGTACTGGAAGGGATCTTTACATACCACGCGCGACATACCCCCGATACACCTGCTCTACCTAGTTTGCCCTCCGAGGCTCGCAGTAGCGTCTTTTCTTCGACATGTCTTTATGCTTTCAACGATTTGCAACGCTCGCATCTCTGGCACACATCTACCGTTGGACGCGCTATGGTCGGTTGGACATAGAGAGGTCCTTGTCCGATACCTCTCTTCTTTCTTGCCTTTTATGTTTGCATGCCCCATACCCCCCTTACTTCACCTTACTTTACTTTACTTCACTTCACTTCACTTCATTCCAACTACTTTCCTAATGTATATTTTCACGGCAGTTGATGGCTCGAAAGGGCATTCAGTTTGAGATGGAACCAGGGCCTTGGATTGTCTTCATGCTCATCGTCGGATGAGAGCTTGCGTGTGCATAGCGAAGAGAGCGAAACGATCAACTTTTTTGCCTTTCTTGTTTTTAATTTGGGTTCTTCTTCTGGGACATTTGCGAAAGCAGATCAATAGGATCTATGAGAGGGTTTTTGATGGATGATCCACTGTGACAAAAAATATCATGCCCTCTTTCTACCTACGACACGCCATTGTCTCGACCTTCCCGTGATGAAACACGAGTCCGATACGCTCATTGCACTACACCTTAGTCATCGTCGACGTAATTACTGGAACCAACGGAAAGCTATAGCAGGCAAGCCCTTGACATACTGCATCACATGACCCTTCATCATCTGCACCTTCATCACACCATCACACCACGAATCACGGAACTTAATCGTCACACTACGTCGATAACGCGTAATCTCGCTTTGCAGGTTTCAAACGCACTATGCGACGAGATCGCGATAATTTGCCTACCTAGGTAAGCAGATTTAGACGACTTACGCTAGGTCAACCGTGCCTCATCAATGGATTCTTCTGTGCCGCTTCCTTCTGTTCCTAACTGTGCCTCCGCCCTTCTTTACTTGCAATATATCCGTGCCGTTGTGTACGGCACAGTCGTGGTGCGGCACACATACGCGAGGGATGCGACGAAGCGTCAGTACAAGATTGTGGTGCGATGTTGTGTGAAGGATTTAGATGAGAAAGTGATATGTCGGGTACTTGCTCCGAATCTCTTTGCGTTGCGTTGTATAGATTAGGAAGGAGGTTGCAGCATATGGATCAGGGCACGGCTTTGAATGTCCGGTCGTTGTTGGTTTCATTGTTCTAGAATGTTGAGAAAATAGAAGAGACGGCTTGAGATTACATTGATATGATATCTGAACTTGTGCGCAGGTCCGAGAGAATTATGTGAAAGGTGGATAATTATATGAAAGATAAAAAATGGCAGAATGTTTACGCTGACGACATAGTTGGTATACGAGCGCTAATTCTGCTTGAGGGACATGCTTGTGTTTTATCACTGCGAGCGAAGAAATGTAGTTCGCGAAGTCTCATACATTCCGATCAACAAGCTCGTAACCAGCGAGTGATTGTCTGCGCGACTTCTTCTGACCTTTAGACCTAGCGTTCACGGTATGCAAAGCCCAAGCACCCTCATCATACCAGTAGCGTACCCCCAGAGAATCGAGTTTGTTCTTTGCCCCTTCACTACGCCACGCTGATTCCGCCGCTTCTCTGAGGTCATTGGACTGAGAGAACGTCAAGATCTCGCTCAGCTTCGCTTGCTGATAACACGGAATCTTGGTTTGCCGATATAGTCGTGCGTTCCATAAGACTAGGAATGCTGCGTTGATGAGTATCAAAACAGGCAGCACAAGCAAGAGTAGTGGCCGATTTGGATCCAGTTTGAGTGTGTGGGCGCTCGAACGCATTGTGACGGGATTGGCATCGGGCGAAGTACTTGCGCGAAGTGCAGTGGCCCCGATTGAAACACTGATGAAATGTCGAATTTTCTCCATTTCCCAACCTTTGTTCAAGCCTTCGTTGGTAGAAGTAAATCGGAGTGGAATCTCGCCCCAAGGAGCATCATACATCGGCATTGTCCCGAAGACGCTAGCCCCGTTCCCAACGGGTGATATAGCAAACCAGAGCGCCAATTCGTTCAAGCTTTTAGAGTTTCTCAGCTGTGCAACGCTTCCTAATTGTGCTCTCGCTGTATCGGGAGCCACTCCGACAGTGAGGATGTCATCCACAAACTCGATAGTTATTTGACACGCTATACTGGTGATTTGTTTGCCGAACCCCTCCGTAGTTGTGGTGTCACCTCCGACGATTGAACCGTTGATCGCAGCGAAAACAACCGTCGCCCGGGTTTTTGTTGGTGATTCAAATACGTAGTCGTCTGCCCGGACAGCAAGTTTGTCCTTGTTTCGAACTTTGACAGCAGTAGAATGTTGATCGCCCTCAGATCGCCCATTTTCGGGATTGTTCATCCTTGTATTGAATGTTAGAATCCCGTTTTTCCACTTCTTGGGTCTCGCTTTCCACCCTGTGCAGCTGATCTCCTGTTGCAATCTTACAGCGTTTGCAGAGAAGTTGCCGCGTTCTGACAAGGTCTTCCGGTCGAGAATCCAACTGCGTTGGTCTCCCATTGGCTCGGTAGACATATTCCACGCCCATGAAGTGTACCAAGCTGCAGCTCGTTCCAGCATGACACCAGGAGGGTTTCTTTGTATGAATATTGGACCGATCATGCCACCCGGGCGTTCGTACAGACTCTCAAAGACGCTGGATTGATTTTGCTGATTAAATACACGTCCCATTAATGGAGCGCCGGCAAGTGGAAGCAATGTGATGTTAATGGTCGCAAACAGAATCAGACCAGAGTTGAGATTGCGTATCGTAAACACAGCAGCCGGGGAAGAAGCAATAGAGCCACCGCTCGCCTTAAGGTATATGTCCATCTGATTCAGTGTGAAGTTTTGTCGATACAGTAGCGGCCACAAAGCTGATTCAGAGAAAGCGTGGGCAGCATAGGCTATTGCTGCCAATCCGATGGAGTAAACTACTGTGCTGATTCCTTGCACGGTCCCGATGTTGTCCGTAATTTCTTGGGTGCGGCGAGGCACTGTGCAATTACTCGCCCATGCCGGGCAGTGAAGGATTTGTTTGCTCAACCACGAAGCGAAAAACACAACTGTAAATATACAGCTAATTCCAGCAAACAGGGCGAATGGAACGAGAGGACTGCGGGCAAGAAAACTCCAAAATCCGTGACGCCGAGCCAATTCCGGTCTTCTGACGAGGTTCTCAGTACTACTCGTGTTGATGGGAGGATGCAAGGTTGGCCAGAAGTTAGTCACCATAACTTCAATAGACGAAAGTCCAAAGTGGTATCGTTTACTGGTTACTGACGACTCTGATGATGTCGGAAACAATCGCTAAGTTCTCTCCCTCAATTCGATGCAAGACTTGAGTTTGTATGTTACCAGAACAAGCCACAAGGCTGAGACCTGGCAGAATCAGAAGGAGGGTTGCCCGAACATCTACTGGAAGCGAGTGCCACTTGCTGCTGCAACTGTTGGGTGATTTTGCCGCATCCGGTCTCTTCAGAAGGCTGAAGTGTCAGCCCGCATAGATATCTATTGATACCGGCATCTTGATTTGCTCCTTCTGTAAGTTCGGGTATAAGGCAACGAATCTTCGTCATCGCCGCGCCAAATGCTCGGCGATGAATTCATGGCGCTACCTTGCGGCCTGTTGAGAATCGAAGATAACGCATATAAGGCACTGCGTGGCTTCTTGTAAGCTGCTAATGGTAGCCGGTGCGGGGTAATGAATGCAGTCAACGAACTCCTGTGACGATCATAGATGATACACCATACAGTACGGATTGCTGGCCGGTGCGATCGTTTAATCGTATAAGTCTCACTAGATCAGTAGAATGGAAAGATGACTAAGTAGAAGAAGCCGATCTTCTGGATAGCAGGCTGATTTTAAAATCATGAATCATTGTCTCCATGCTGTAGATGTTTCTGTGGAGGTGCGCTAAAGCAATGTTGGAGGAAAATAGATGATCTAGGAGGTACCTAGGTAGGGGTTGAATACCTGGGTACCGCAGCAGAGGCTCTCAACTGCCATGAAACAGTCCTGGGAGAGGTTACCGACATTGCTGTAGATGCATATTCATCGAAGGCCTAGGCAAACTAGAACACATGCTAGGTGCGTCGACAACAATTGTCCCAAACATGCATCACGCTGAGGGCAGGTGGGGAACTGGTTGGCTGGGTTGGTTACATAAGCGGCGCTACGGAGGCTCGGCGCCGGAGCAAGCTAAAATTTCTGGAGCTCAAAACCAATCCAACATCATTCTCATCACCTACATCGCAACGCGCTTCATTATGCGCGCCTCTAAGTACTCATCTTGATCAATACTAACTCAAAGAGCGCGCATGCTTTACATTTCAGGTAAGCTTTTTCCGTCCCCGCGACTCCTGCAGAAGATTATCACATACGAACAATCCAAATCCTACAGCACCGTGAAGGACTACACAACTCTAGAATTACAATGATGCAATCAAGCGCATCAGCATTACCAATCTGTGTACTTGGACACTTGCTGACAACGTTCTAGTATCGCAGTCACCAGCGCCAGCAGTTTCCTCATCTCTTCGCAATTTCTCTAAAGGTAAGACATCTCAACCTCTTCATCCCACCACCCGCAGAGTGATGAAAACACGACACGGAAAGGCATTCCTCGACCTGAATATACAATGTCGACACCCTTGCTTTTAGTTTCAGCCTTGTCTGACACTGCTAAACCCTACCGCAATTTTGCAAGACGTTATTCGCGATCAACTTGCTAACTCTGGTACTTGCAGGTACATACTCCCATAAACACGAACCTTCCCCTCTGCGAACACTCCTGGCTTCCTGATGATACCTCGATGCGTCGGGCGGACATAACGTATGCCTTGACCGGCATCCATCAAAAGCAGGCGTACAAACCTGTGGGTGTTCGGAAGAGGCTTTACTTGTTGATAACAGCATCTCTGATTGCCGTCACATACCACATTTTGCGATGCGTTCTTGCGAACTGTTCAACTAACAGGCCTCGCAGGTATGACAAGCTCTTTCTTCCAACAGACGGTCCATCATTTCAATGATGATTCTTTTGATATTCACACTGTGTGAGCGGCGGCGTTGTAACGAGCGTCCGTCGTACTGATCACTACCACAAAATCTGATTTAATGAGGTATGTCAGAATCGAAGACTCTCCAAGAACGTTAACTAACGTGTGTGTACCAGGCTGATTCTTGATGGACTCGTACTTTCCATCCACCACGGATGTCGTATGTCTCTTTGGACGTATGCTAACATCTCGAATGCAGTTCCCACTCCGGTGTTTTCAGGTCTACTATCCTGCACTTTTTGGTAAGTTGAATCACATCCCGCTCTACACGCCACCCCTCGTATGATGAACAACATGATTTCGCTGTGTTCTTTCTTAATTACATTGAAGATACAATCACCTTGGAGAACTGATCCCTATACCTTAAAGTCGTCATCTGACAGCACATTTTGGTTGAACTGGTTTGCTAACCATGTACAGTGATTTGGTCTTGATCGCTGTTTCTGAGCAGATTCGCGATGGCAATAGTGTATATAGTAATGCAATCATATATTTGCCACATCTAATTCCCTGAACCTGGACCGTGATTGCGCAATGCTTGAACCAGTATGCTGTTGAACCGATCATCCTTGGATGAGTGCATAGATCCTATCGCCCACCGTGACCGCTCTTCTCACCGCAAAGCCATCCGGTGTATCAACATGTTCATGAACCCACACCCGCCAGATCCCCGAGACAAGACTCCCTGTACCGGCAGATTCCAGCATCTTGGGTCTTGCGTGCGTCTATGCAAACCACATTCGGTCTGGCTCGCGTCTAGACGCGCATGCGCGCACCTGCATGAAATGGCGGTCAAGGACAGGATGCCCGCTGTTGTCAGATGCAAGAGAGACTTAGCTGCAGGTACCCATTTTGCTTTCGCCCATCTTGCTTGCAGTAGTATCTGTATATCTCCCGAGCAACCAAGATTTCTCTTCAGTTTGCATCGTGAGTGGGGAAGGCTCAGGCAGAGTCACAATAGTTCTGTGGAGTGTATTCGTGTTGATGGTACGCACGGTCAGCTTGCTCATCACCACTCGATTTTGTCTGCAAAGACTGTCTATCATCTGATCAGATGACTCCTTGAGCAAAGCTTGGTTCGGAATCAATGAAAGTGTATGTTGCGTTGTCTCGTGTTATGATGAGCTGTACTGTGTAGTCTTATCAAGAAACGAGTATAGTTTGACGCTCAAGAGTATTGGTGTGGGATGACGTGGTGCATATCATGTGGGGTTTTATGATCTGTGGCGCCTCGCGTGTAAAGACACGACTAAGACCTGCATGTACTGATCGAGCTGGATAATTGAGATGTTGGGGTAAGATGCTGAGTAAGAGTGTTCATTGGTGTCGTGGTGCTGCAGCTGTATTGACCGGGTGGGGGAAGGATGACATGGCATGACACGAGACCGAGGCAGTATGCACAATGAGCAGTCTATCACGGCCGTATGAACTATGGCCTCTGCGGTGTGAACTATCAGATGAAGCAGGCGAGGCTGGATCAACAGACTGACACGATGCAATGCAGGTGACATGCAGACGTTTGTGGGGGACACATTGGTAGTTCCACTGTACACAGACCGTGTATTGCTCAGCTCACGTAAACACTAGGTCCACGTACCAAAGGGAAAATTTGTTATCGCTATAACAGTAGTCCACGGGCAGATGCAGATGATTAACACACATGCTTCGGGCCGAAGCCTTGCGGAGCCGTTCAGCTGACGTTGGATGGGAGATACCGATAAGATGTTCGGAGAGCGGGGAGTATACAATGGTCCGTACTCTGCAAAGACCTCGGGACCCTGAGATGGCATGAATGATGAAATCGGCGATATATGGGCAACGACAGGCTCTATGGCTGGCTAGATTTGATATTCGCCGAGAGCTGTTATTGTCAGCTGAGGAGCGGATGTACCATGGTATAGTAGCTGAGATGGTGCGAAACACGAGTGGCTGTTTCAACGTCCAGTGTCAATAAAGACAAATGCAACTGCGTAACTTGACTTCAAGGCCTAGTACCACCTACGTCGTCGTGCAGCAGCGACGGCGCCACAATATGAAGCTGAAGCTGCGACAGATTGCTCTGTCGTAATCGGAAGAACTGGTGGCTCGAGGCTGAGCTACCATCCCGCTAACGCGTTGCTTCTCCAACGTTTGGCTTCTTACTTCTTCTGTGATCAGATGTGCTTTTGTCAAGAGGGACATGGTACCGGAAACAAAGCAAGTTTGCCGCGATCGAGCGATGGCAACAGATCTCTCCTAAGTCTCTCCTGCGTCAGCGCCCGTCGTTTTGGCCAACTCGGTGTCGCAAGACGGCCTTAGGAACTAGGTCGTTTAGACTGGGTGCGCAGCCTGAACCGGTTTTCCTGAAGAAGCACAAAGACACAACGTTCGTCAAGAGTGACGCAAGCAGACACGGGCTGCCGCGCGGTGGGTTTTCTCCTATGCTCGTGCCGTGTCGCGTGGTTCTTTGACGCTCCGGCTGTTGTTGCATGTAATGGTGCTCGGGAGGGCTGAAGAACGATAAGCGTTGGCAGACCCTACCGATGCGGAGGAAAAAACGAATGTGGTTTTCAGACAGAGGGTAGCTCGGTGGTGCGCACCATATCCGGTACGGAAGATGACTTGCATTGCACTGTACTCGTCTCTGGTGTAAGCTGGTCGGGCTACTAGAATAGACGAACGATTGGCTGGGTATTGAGATTTCACAAACTGCCTGAATGCGCACTCATAACACGGAGTTTGCCAGATGACATCGCTGTTCATTGTTGACCTAGTGATATTGGCACGCACAATTATCGTTGGAATGAATAGAGAAAAAGATGGTCATCAATAAAGCATGCTAGTCAGTGTTGGTCGTACGTCTCTCTGGTGACAGCCGCTGGCCGATCGTGGTGAAAATTCGGAAAGCTCAAGCTCGTGTCGGAGATTCTATACCCATCAGGCAGCATTCAGGGTGGGCCGGCAATCTACTCGGACAGCCTGTGACATGCCCTCAACACGGGAGAATAATTCTGGAAGAATGAGGGCCCCGGAGTAAATCTTGCTGGTCCCTGGCCCCAACAGCTCGCCCTGAGCAAGACGAAACCATCGTCGAGTGCGCATGGACAGCAGTTCCATTGTCACTCAGGGTCCGTCGCTGATGGCGCAGGGACTGACAGGAGGAACGACGGAATTGCGCGCGTCGGGAGGGAGCGGCCAGCTCAAAGTGTCCGTCCAAAGTGTGAATTAATCATGCAAACTCTCTCGAAAGAGGTTCGGTCTATTGATGGGCAAAAGCAACTTTGCCGCAACTCCGCAAAGGTTCCCGCAGAGAATAGAGTTGGGACTTGCGCTCGCTGCCGTTTCGTCGATCACAGGAGGTTACACGACGCGTCGGACTCTCCACAACGCGCCGTGCCCTGCAGCTTCTCGAAGACGCTTGAGATCATAGTTTATCGATGATGACATGTGAAGCAGCGGGGAGAAATCCTGTTCTGTTTCACTGCTTTGGAGGTCGTCTCCGCACATGCGACGCACATCCTCATTCCCACGGTGTTGGAGGAGCACATCATCGGCGCATCAAGGACGGTCCTTTCACTACGCTACTGACTCGAGCAGGGGATGGCTTGACGGTCTATCTCGCCGTCGTGGTTCCGGACTGCCGCGGGAAGACTAGAGGCACGCCTCGACAACGAAACCACGTTGACGGGTGCCCATGACGGATTCTGCCAATGAGCGCAGCCGCTAAGCCCCTGACGGCCAATGGAATAAGGCTGCATGACGGCCATCCAGGAACCTGCCACAAATCAGGAACCGGCGCCGGAGCGAGGATGAAAGGGGTGGAAACGTGGGCCGCAGCGAAATGACAGCTTGATGCTTGCTTGTGCCTGTGACGTTCCTGACGTTCCCTTGCGATCGAAGGATGGGTGCAGCATGTGCAATATAGATGCAGGCACCCAGGGGGCGCGAAGGGCAGGCAGACGGCAGCTACTTGAGAAGTGTATATTCTCAGCGTGGCTTTGCGGTGAGGGGAGCGTGTGCGCTGTACATAGGTGAGGCTATGTCTCTCGCGCGGTGAATTAGTCGTGGCCGTACATAACACGCGTGCATGGCTAATGCACATGTATGCGCGCACGACAAAATTGGCACGGCGATGCACGTCGCATCACGTGGGGGATCATAAAGTGCAAATGGCCGCAAAAGTGAGAGCAGGGGGCCCAATGAAAGGAGACGATAAAAAAACATCTTGCAACAATTTGTGCCATGGGCTGCCCAATGTTGGGCGCTAGGCTGCTTCGGTCAGCCGAACGCTCCTTCCTGCTAAGCTTGGAACCACCTTCGCGCCGTCCTTCACCACACTCGCCCCGAGCCTGGTCTGTCAGCCCCCGTCTTCATTTCGCGCCTATCCACTCCACCCCCCAGCGCCACACTCGCATCTCCCCCAAAAACAATCGCGTCGCCATGCTTCCTGCGCTGACCGCTTCACAAATCCACACGCTTCCCCCACCAGTCTCGCTGCGCATGAATTGTGTTTCGCTCGTTGACTACTAACCCGTCGCGTCTCTCTCCGCCCATCTGCCGCCTGTGCCAACGCACGCAGCAGCGACCGCTCTCACCATAGCAACAGGCCGACTGCTGGCCCTTTGACCGCACTTGTCCCGTCTAGGCCGCCCGATCTTCATTATTACGACTCACAACGCTCCCCGAGCGCCGCTTCCACTCTAATCTCTTGGTCTGGCCTGGCGACTCGTGCAAAGACCCAGTACCGCACCCCTTGCTGTCTCTCATTACACGCGCCGTCCATCAATCACAGCAGCCTCTCAAAGCCGGCGTCTTTTCGTTCGTGTGGCTCTGACCTCCATCACATCTCGCTCCCGCTAGATCGCTCCGTCTTCTGTTGCCCCAAGCCGAATCACTGGACCTTGCCAACTTTCACCTCCTTCACTTGCGATTCGGAAGTCCACATCCCTACTCCCCCGAGCGCACAGGCACTCTCAAATCTCCCAGCCCGATCATTAAGCTACCTGCGCTATGGTCACAAAGTCATTCCTCTTTCAACCTCACTAGAACATCCTAACCTGCGGAATACTACCCGTCTACCGTGGTCCTGGGCTTGTCTCCACACGCCCTCCCAACCGTCGTCTCTCATTTTCTCGACATTCCCGCACCTGCATCAACCTGGACCCTTACAACACGCTCCTATCGCATCTCAAACCCTCGATACGCACTGAACTCCCCCTCCCCCTCAACTCTACGACACATCCCCAAGACGTCTAAGAACCAACATCACCTTCTGCAACTACAACCGTCACATGAGATGAACTAAAGCCCCCTCGAGCATCGAGCATCATCGTCCAAGGACTCCACAATAGGTACGTCCAGTCCATCGCTCGTCATGACGCATCTCCTAACGTGTACAGTCCTTCCCATTGGAAGTATCTGCTATAACAGATCTTCAACACAAAAGGGTACATTCACATCAATATGCATCCAGAATCACAAGCACAGCCACATGGCTGGGCCTCCCTTGAGGAGAGGTATGAGGTGATGAAGGAGATTGGTGACGGCAGCTTCGGCAGCGTCGCGCTTGCACGCGTACGAACTGCGGGATCTCACATCGCTCGTCGTGGTACTCTGGTATGTACAACGCTACACAGGAACTGAGGTATCGAGTCAACTGACGCGTCACAGGTCGCGATCAAGACCATGAAGAAGACTTTCGACTCGTTCTCGAGCTGTCTCGAGCTTCGGGAAGTTATCTTCCTACGATCACTACCACCACATCCTCATCTGGTTCCAGCCCTGGACATCTTCCTGGACCCTTACAGCCGAAGGCTTCACATTGCCATGGAATTCATGGACGGTAATCTGTACCAGCTCATGAAGGCACGGGATCACAAGCCAATGGACGCGCACAGTGTAAAGAGCATTTTGTTCCAGATAATGTCCGGACTGGAGCACATTCACGACCGCGAGTTCTTCCACCGTGACATCAAGCCAGAGAACATCCTCGTCTCAACATCGCAACAAAACGACACATCCCACCCCTTCCGACGTTACTCAGCAATGATGACTCCTCCTTCAACACCCCCAGCCTATACGATCAAGATTGCCGACTTTGGCCTAGCAAGGGAGACACACTCCAAGCTTCCATACACAACCTACGTTTCCACCAGGTGGTACCGTGCGCCTGAAGTGCTCCTACGTGCTGGCCAATACTCAGCACCCGTCGATATCTGGGCAGTGGGTGCTATGGCTGTCGAGATCGCAACCCTGAAGCCCCTCTTCCCTGGTGGAAACGAGGTTGACCAAGTCTGGAGAGTGTGCGAGATCATGGGCAGCCCTGGCGGTTGGGTCAACAAGCACGGCCAACGTGTCGGTGGCGGTGAGTGGAAAGAGGGCGTCAGGTTAGCGCAGAAGCTGGGCTTCTCATTCCCCAAGGTATGTCACTCGAGGTTCTTGAGACACGATTCCAGCTAACAATCACATAGATGGCCCCACACTCAATAGACACCATTCTGCCATCACCACAATGGCCTGCTAGCTTGGCACAATTCGTCACATGGTGTCTGCTATGGGACCCCCGCGCCAGGCCTACTTCTCGACAAGCTCTTGACCACGAGTACTTCCAAGACGCTGTTGATCCTCTACGCCTTAAGTCTTCGTCGTCTCGATTGTTGGGTCGCAAAGGATCCGAAATCTCTGGCAAGGACTCACCAGATGCCTCGCCCAAACTCACATCCAAGACCTCGTCATGGCTTCGTCGATCACTCGTCGCTCGTGAGAGTGCCCCAGCAGTCCCACAACACACCACACAGCAACCTTTGTCGCCTCGGCCATCTCCAGCTCACGCGAATTCTGATGTGAGTGGGTCGACCAAGCAGCGCCCGGCTGCCACTAAGCGAGCTACGTGGACAAATGGGGCTTCCAACAATGGCGCGCCTATCCCAATCTTACCTTCCATCAAGCCGATCTCACCACTTTCGGCCGAAGTTACTGCACAAGCCACTGCAGCAAGCAAGGTCGGACGACAGCTCTCCGTCAATTCACACGGCAATCACTACGCGGATGTGCACCGACAAGAGGCAGAGAGAGCCCTGAATGGACAGTCGGATGTGACATCTCCTGTTAACGGCCAGAAAGAGGGGTTCTTCTCGCACCTACGCAAGCGCGCTCGACGCCTCTCAGGCCGTTATCAGACTCCCATGTCGCCAAACTCAGACGACATCGAGGCCAATGCCGGATGCGCTCCATGGGCGGCCACTAGCGCCAGGCAATCCTTGATCATGGATCAATCACAAGGCGCCCAATCAGCCTCCACTTCCGATTTCTCTGAGCTAGACAAAGCACTGCAGCATGTCAGAGACAGCGTGGAGGCACATTCCCAACAGACTGCCTCAACTAGGAGCTCGCGTGTTGCAACGAACCCAATGCTCAAGCGCCACCACTCAGTACCTCACGGTCCTGAGCCCCGAAACTCAGAGAACGGACCTAATGCACCAATCTCCTCTAGGACACGACGAGCGCTCCAGAACAAGTCTAACCCGTCAAATCAGTACGAGGTTCCCAACGAAGAAGAAGAGTTGCTCAGCGAAGTTCTTGCATCCGCAACAAAGGCTGCAAAGAAACTGGACCAGCCGAAACCTCAAGGTCCACGCCCCGCGGTGTCATACCCGACTCCGTCTCCATCACAGAACCGCAACAGTGTGGGGTTCGGACAATCTGACTATATGACACCCAGCAAGCCTATGGACATTTCCCAACATCAGAGCAAGAACGAGCAATCTGTTTCCAAGTGGCCAACACCGCCCGATGACGGTTCAGACTGGGCTTCAAGTGTGGCCGCCAGCCTTATGGCAGCTCAAACCCGACACCGATGATATCCAACATCGCGGGACCCATACTTCTTTTCGCCTTGCCTTCGCTGCATGCTCTTCCATCCATATAATTGTAATTTGGGTCACCGCACCCGCTCATTGTCGCTTCCTATACGACCGTACGACATTGAGCTCTCCCGTCTGGAACGGTGCACGATTACAGAAAGATAGACACAGACGCTATGCGCTGCAAAGCCCTCAAAAGCAAAGCGCACTCTCTGGGATGGTGTTACTGGCGTTATAACACACCTCATCGTCCTTTTGCGCAACCACCATCGTTTTACCATTTCACAACGTCAACGTTGTCCTTTTTCTCTCTCTCAATATCAGCTCCACATTCGCTCTGTACCACCACCACATATTTCCTTTTACTGAGTCAACATCTCGGGTGGCATCTTACATCATACTTGTGGCGGATCGACACGAGATCATCGTCTGTTCATTTCGCGGGAAATTGTCGATACCTTGTCAGCAAGTTACTCGGGTCTACTACAGGGATTGTCCGTGTTTGGGGACACCCTGTGTACACCTTGCTTCTGTTTCAGTTTTTTTTTTGGCGCGTCTTGCTGGCGCTATCCCGTACTATACTAGACCGAGTTTCCTTTATGTGCTTCATCTCGTCGGCGGATACCCCCAGTTTGAGCATTTGGCGACTACATCATACCATCACCAGTATTATTTACATATATCCTTGTTGGTTAAAAGGGAAGGGGTGATCGAGGGAGGTAACCTTGTTTTCTTGGGATAAAACTTGGTACACGGGAGGTGGGTAGAATAGTTTTTGAGCGATCAACTGGCCCTGTTTCAACTCTCCTTGCGTACCATTATTACCTGCACTCTCCTTGCGTACTCTATCTTGATTTTTTCTCAGCCCCCACATACCAACCGTTGTAATATGTAATAAGACATATAGCCCAGGATGGCTAGTCATTGTATGTTTCTTGCCTCGCGTCTTTCGCGTATGGCTCATGGGAAGGAGTTTGATACCACCTGGATTCTGTTTTCATACTGCAAAGCCTCGGTTCTGGCTGGACCGAACGCGTATCTCATATGTAACATTAGTTAGCTACTCCATCATCATCAATGAACGCTGCTCGCCTGCCTGCGCCTATTGCGGCATCAGACTGCAATAACTATACACTGTTCTATCCTCAGCATCCATGCCAGACCCTGTATATCTATCCGCTTTGACGGCAACAAGTACGTGCTTTCGCCACAGGACACGCAATAATCTTGCGTCACCTTGACCAGACAACGCATCACCCGCGTTATCGCCACAGCCATGAACCCTTCTTGCGTTCACGATGACTCAACACTAGCCACGTCTTCGCTTGGGCTTTGGGCTTCAAGCATATCCCCTATGTACCACAGACCCTGATTCTCCGAGATCACCATCGGTCCTACTCAAGATCGTCAATATACCGTACCGGCCTTCCTTACGTTATCTTCACTTGGCTTGGACAGCATCTTCCTGGACATGTAGATGAAAAGACGATATCTGAGTATACAGCGATATCCTCGTCAGCGTCGGGCAGCCGAACTCCACGGCATGATCGTCAGCTCAAGTGCAGACCAAGTCCGTGTGTAGTGACATTGGTATTGTGTATCTTGCGCTCTCTCGTCTAGCCTGTGAGTGGTGGTCGTGGAGAGAAGGAAGTGCGCGTGGTACAGTAGGGGGTTAGGGCGTCAGGGGATCAGGGCCGGCCCGTTGCGTATACACACTTGCATGTGCAGCCACAGCGGAAAAGACATGGAATGACGTCGGTTCTGGCTGTGAATAGGCAATAGTGTTGCTTCTTCTACTTCTTCGAGCGCAGAGGTTGGTAGCATGAAAGGGGGATATTACCGGCTGAAAAAAAAAGAAAGCAAAAGGATGCGCTGAGGTTACAGTGAGAATGCAAGTCGTACCTTGACATGCAATATAGAAAAAGCGGCTTCAAGTGTCTTGCAGCATGCCAAATCCGATAATCCTGATCAATGATGAGATATATTTGATTTTCAAAGAAACCCATAACCGATGCGAATGCATTATTGCACGGCCAGCTCCGGTTCTATACGTGTAGAAAGAACGCCACCCAATGCTCATGCCCGTGTCTAATATGTTCGTTCTTTCGTAAACAAAGCTTTACCATCCGCCGCCAGCGGTCACGGCCAATCCAGCAACACGTTCCATATCGCTTTGCTTCTTTTTGCCAACATCGCTTTCTACTTTGATATACGATGTGTATATCAGCTTCTGTTGATCGACGCCCGTAATGCCGGCCCAATGTGCCATGAGATCCTTCATACGTGATCTCGATATACCATCAACGACATCATGCTCGGGACTGTGACCGTTCGTTCGCGCATTTGCCTCGTCTTCCGAATCGCTGCCCGAGAAGTAGGCCTCGTCTACCCTTGCGAGCCACTCTTTCTGCTCCTTCGGTCCTGGCTTCGGTGCGGGCGCATCTTCATTCGCTTCTTGAACCCCTTCGTAGACGCGTACTTCTTCTACTTCCTGAACCTTGACTTGTCCACCACCGTTTGTACATCCGCCTGGACAAGCCATGACCTCGACGTAAGCATAATCTTTGACGCCCTCTCCTGCGGCTGTGGCACCACCTGGCCTTCTGCTTACACCTGTTTTGCCGCCTGGTAACCTACTGGCTTTGGCTGGTTTAAGTCGCCGTACCAAGTTCTGGATATTCCTGAAACCGTAGAACCGTGCTGCTTTGATTATTGTTTCTGAGCCACGGACGACCGAGTACTCCACCACATCGGCATTCCGCCCTCTTGCGACTGATATCGAGGATCCCGGATTCTGAGCTTGGTATGTTTGTAGTATGTGATGTAGATATCCACCGGAGGGCCCAGCAGCTACGCTCTGATTCTTCCGGCGCGAAGGAGGGAATAGGAAAGCGTCGATCTTTGAGTCTGGGAAGGGTGTTCGATCGGCAGAGGAGAGCGGTGTTCGTGGAAGAGAAGCAAAGTTGATACCACGAGCAGCTGCAAGGTGTAGTAGCTCACGGGCTGTAATCACACAATCGGTGTCTCTTATCTTGTCCTGAGATTGATCATAGCTAGGTAACCAGGCAGCGGAGGTGAGCTCGCCACGGCTAGCCTCGAGTTTCTTGTCGAAACATGGCATGATTGCGAGATGCCATATCTGAGACGGTGGCACGTTGTAACGTTCGCTGAGTACTGACTTGATTAATGTGCCGGTAAGTGCTTGCGGCGACTTGAGCCGCGAGAGATGTGGAAGGACATATGGGTGTGTCTTCTCGGCGTAGCATATCCAGCCAGGGCAGGCCGACGTAAGAATGGGTGCTTTCGGTGTGGTATCTATTGCGCCCTCAGAGCCAGGCTTTGGAGATGCCTTGAGTGCTTCGGGAGATAGAGCATTTGTAACCTCGTCCGCCGCCGCTACGAGGCAGGCTTCGCGCATGGCATTGGTGTCGATGACCCATGTGAAGTCACTTCCCTGGTGGCCACCAGACTTCAAGCCTGAGGGTCCACTGAGGAGCTGCGCAATCATATTTCCGGCTTCTACCTCAGAAACGTTAAAGACGGCCGCCAGACTTGCGCGAGTCTGCGGTGAGATGCTGGCGACGAACAGCTTTCCTTGGGCATTGTGTCCATTTACACCGTTCGTCACACCGTTACTGGTATGTCCATTTGTTGCCCCATTTGTGCCATTATGTGCCAGCCACGGTGTGCGTAACGACGGGTAGGTATCGAGCGTTGTGAGGACCTCGGTATGCGATTGTAGCGAAACTAGTACTGCCTCTGCACTCGTTACACAGCCTGAGCACGCGAGACAGTCCGTAAGCGATATTGAAGCGGGTGGTGGCGGTTCTGCTGCAGCGGCTTTCTCTTCGGTCGTGACTTCGTATGGATCCTATGACCTTTGTCAGAATGCGCCGGCCTATGACGCAACGCGCGAGTCAAACACACCGAGTTATCTGCTTGTTGCACTGGAAGCGTCTCTATAGGCTTTATACACGCGACACCCGGCGAAATAAAATCGTTGAGGTCGTCTGCCGAAAGAATGGCGCTCATGTTGCGCCGTGTTCTAGTGGGGGAGGGGCGACAGGCGCTATCGCGATGCGACTTGAAGAATGTACGCGAAGACAATAAACACCTTACTATGCAGGCAGAATTAATGATTCAATGAAGAAAGAAAGAAGAGCGCAGTACTACTTGGAAAGTCCGTATCCCTCGCCCCGATGTCGCGGAGAAAGCAGTCACGCAACGCGCCGGCCTATCGATAGGCTCGCATTTCTAAAAGATTCCGATGACAAACCTCCGCGGCGAGTTGCCACACTAGGTATCCACTTCCTCTGCATGCGAACCTCTGTTGCTGCTCACGTGCTCGCGCATGCCATTCTCGAATGCAACAGAAACACATGTTCACGCCTGGCTACATCAGCTGACGCGATACGGTTGCTCACCCAGCATAGGAACATATAGTACGCGGGGTGCGTCTGCTCGGCAGATTGATTTAGCCAGGCAAGCCGCGCATCGAATGGTCGTAGGGAAGGCCTCAAACCTGGAAAGTGAGCAACATGAATATAGTATTTCGATCTACCTCTGACCATACTATGTCGCTGCATCTTACTAGCTGATCATGCTTTCTTTCATATCTTCGCAGTACCGCTCCTGCTACGCTACCCCTATGTATGCGACGCATTTTCATCGATACCTTGAGACCAATGTCTTCGAAGAGCAGCGCGAGATTCGAGGTTGCAAAGAGAAGGACTGCTTGGAGCTCGGCGCCTAGATTGCTGACGACACGTGTTTTCTTCGGTGCCTTGTGGTTATGGTTCAACATGAGGACGCCTGGAGTCTTGATACCGGCAGATTCATTTGCCTACGTACAAGATGAGAGCCTGAGGGACATTTTAAACACTACGTTAGGGGTATGGGAGAGCCCCAACCAACACTACCGTTCGCTAACACAGTCTAAGTTCGAAGGCATCTTGGTCCTCAACCTTCCATTCCGTACCGACCGTCGCGATGCGATGAGCCTTTCAGCAGCCGCCTCAAACATCAAGCTCGAGTTCGTGGAAGGCGTCACGGGTGGGAGCATCAATGAAAAAGCATACCCTCCACCAGAAGAGAACAGGAAGCATTCTGCAGGCATTCGAGGAAGTTGGAGAACACATATGAATGCTCTACAAAGGTACATGGTCTCTGAACTTTATTACGAGATGATAGTAGGCTAACAACCTGAAGAATAGTCGACCATAATCTTACCACCGCACTGATTTTCGAAGACGACGTAGACTGGGACATTCGGATTCGTCAAAATCTACAACGTTTCGCACTCGCATCACGCTTTTTATCAGGGAACCATGGTATCTCTACAGTGAAGGACAAACTCGAAACGCATACAAACACAGAGACAGAAGACACAGCCTTCAAGATCATCGACACTTCAAACCTCCCAAAGACACTAACCTCCCTCCCTTTATCTTCCATACCCTCCTACAGTAGCAATCCCCACATCTCACCCTACGGCGACCCAACACAATGGGACATACTCTGGCTCGGCCACTGCGGTACCGGCATGCCACGTCCAGCACTCAGTCCACACATCCCCATCAACCATCGCCACAGCACTACTACGACCATCTTAACCCAACCCAACGATTTCACGGTCCCCTCTGCACAACACCTGAAAGCTCACCCCTTCCAAGGTGACCCCGACGCCCTAGGTACCACATTCCCACCCCACACACGAATCTATCACCAAGCAACGGGCGGGACTCTATGTACAGTCAGCTACGCCGTCTCCCAACGCGGCGCCCGACGCCTCCTCCATCAATTTGGCGTAAGTGGGTGGAACGGCATTTTCGACAGCGAACTAGGCCGGTGGTGTGCTGGCAATGATCCTGACATGGGCCGGCAGGGCCAGAACTCTCATACTACTGTGGAGGGTGGGGGCATAGGTGTGAGTGGAGACGAGAGGGTGTGTGTAACGGTTCAGCCACCGATATTTGCGCATCATCATCCAAACAATGGGGAGAGTGATATTGGAGGGTTGGGTGGAGGTTATGCGAAAAGGTACGAGACAAAATATTTGAGGTATAGCGTTAGGATGAATCTTGCGGCTTTGGTTGGGAGGGTAGGGGGAGAAGGTGACACGGAGGGTTTGGTGGACCAGTGGCCTGATGGTGAGGAATGAGGATGGTTGTCACGAAAGTGTTTCTGGAAGAGATAATCAAGTTGAAGTGATATGGTAGTGGTATTTCCAAAGTCCCTGTTGTAGCTGTTGCAATCCGCCTACTACGGCTGTGGCTCTTGACTCTCCTCACTCTCTTCGCTTTCCTTCTCCCATGCATACAGCCGTTCGCAAAAAGACAAATCTTCTCGGTACCCGCCGAGGCGTTCTCCCTTTACCTTCCTTCAAACTATGATTATAATGGGAATGAACGACTCGAAGGTATCATGAACTGAACAACAAGCGGCCGTCCCATCGTCCCCTCCGTGTAACGCCAGTAAAAGCCAAGAAAATGCTCCCCTTATACAATGCACAAGCTCACTGGGTATAATGACCTTGCGCCTTTTGTGTTCAAACAGATTCAATGCGTGTTGCAGATGGCAGCCTCGATATGACTCCGGGCTCCGCTGGTTGCATGATCGATTTTGCGCCTGTGTTGTGCATAGTTCCGCATTGTTGTGCGATCCAGGGTTTTGTGTGGAAAGTATCGCGAATACGCAGTCCTTGTCGTCTAGCTGATCATTGGCAGCCTCAGTCCAATTGTATTCTGTTGCTCAAGTCCGTCTTATTCTTCCTTCAGCCGAGATAGAACATGTAGATCGTCCAACACAACTGTTCTCCACATGGCAAAATCGCATCAGTCGAAATTTTCAACTCTTCTGCGTGACTGAGACTTCACTCAATGAGCGGTTTCCGTACGCCTCCCACGATTGCAATTCCGAGTGCGCGCAAGCCTTCTGGGTCATTGGATCGAATAATAGTACTGGCGGGTAACATGGGGTTGTCGGGTGTGACGTGTGCGGCGTCCTTGGCTGCCTGCTCAATGGCCTCCATCTCCTCTTTGCAGCCAGCGTGGTCAAACGGACAAACGACGATGGGCTGACGGAGAAGAATATCCCTCGCTGACGACATTTGTGCCTACTCCCAGTCAGCAAAATTCACAACATCTGGTTTCAAGTGCAGCCTACCTTGACTGTGAGGTAATACTCTATTTTGTATAGAGTACCAGTTGTCGTGAATCCAGTAACAGCATACATGGGGAATTCTTTCTGCCCTCTAGGTATGATACCTGCGTTGTCTCGTAAATCTTTTGCGGGAAAGACCAGTCCGAGGTTGGTGAAGTATCCAGCTTCAGGCATCTTCACTCCGACCTGCTGCTGTGTTTTTGCCAACGTTTTGACCTTGCGAGTCGGTTCGTCTCCCTCGTGATTGAAGATGATCTCCTCGTCAATCCCAACAGTAATCTTTTGTATCGTAACCTTCTTTGCCTTGCTCAGCCAGTCGGGATTAGGGCTCAGTTTGATGTATACAGAGACTGGATCCATTGGCCCGTAGCTCCATCTCGGCAGGCTGATCCCAAGAGTGACCAGGTGGTCCGTTACTCGTTCGGCGCTCTCTGGTCGGTTGTACATGCCAAATGTTGAGAGGGTGTCGTATCGTTGTATGGGTACTGCGAAAGGATACTTTTTCTGTTCTTGAGGCCCTTGTTGCACTGTCACGACGAGTTCGTAGAATGTCTCAGCTGTCCGACTAGGTAGTTGTAGACTCGCGGGCGGTACCCTCCTCGCTACTTCCTCTCCACCACGCCCATAGGGTATGAAGATGACGAACGGGAGGTCCATGCATAGTATGCTCTCGTGTTCTCTTCCAGGTGAACATCGATATAGGAGCATTTCCTTGCCAACAATGTCGGTAATCTCCTTGCGCGGGGCTGCCAGGTGCTTCTTCGTGACCGAGTCGGCAGACGGGTGTATTGTTTCGCGCCGGTGTAGTGCGATGGTGACGAGGGAGACATTGACGGGCGCTGAGACTCCAATGAGTGGCCGGATCTCGACCTTGCCTTCTATGCGAGGCTGTGGTGTGTGTCAGCATCAGGCCAGTACCCTTGCTGAAGGAAAGTTGGTCATACAGCGACTCCAGGCGAGCTACTTGGAGCGCAAGAGGTCCAATGAGAACAGAAGGAGAGTAGAGACACGTACGAGTGTTGCTGATATGCCTGGATAGCCAACCAGAAAGTTACTGTTTGGCGGTCCTGAGACGCGAACAAAGGCCGACATGTTCGTTTCTCGCAGCGCAGGCCTGGGAGGGCAGCGAGCGCTGCATGGGCGTGGGTATGGCCTTTCAGGATGTGCTTGGCCCGTCCAAGTCGCGCGTCTGAGGCTTTAATGTGCTGGTGCGCCGGCCAACTACGCCGTGCTTGGAGCTAGGTAGCCTTCCGGGCAGCGAATTGTGGGGGTGGAATGATGTAGGCGCCTCGTATCTTGAACCAGCGGGGCTCTGGGTGGCAGCGACGCCGGTGGATGCGCGGCGGGCCCGTGGGTTAGGGATGCGATATGGATACGGTCGTGTTTGGAGTGAATGCGCGGCGGGAATACTGTGGTGGATTACGTCCCGAGAGTCGTAGGGCTGCCCGAGTGGAGCTTATGCGGCTGGCGCTTATGATGTCCAACGTCTACCAGCGTGGAGAGCCCAGGGGGCGGAGCGCGATGCTGGCTATAGCAATGATGATGACAGCGAATGCAGGGTGATTGCATGCAGTAAACGCAGTCGGATAGCCGCGCGATGTTCTAGGCGCGGCGAGGGTGGAGGTAGAGGAGCTTCTCGACTTCGAGGGTCCGATTCGTGCGCCATCATTGCTCCTCCCAAACCACAAACACGACCGATCGGCACCCGCGACCATGTCCGTCACGGTGCGTCCCAACTCTGTGCCATCTCGGACGCGCTGCTAATTGCACACAGCTACATACCACCAAGGGCGACATCAAACTCGAAGTCTTCTGCGAAGCCGTCCCCAAGACGGCTGAGAACTTCCTCGCCCTCTGCGCATCCGCCTTCTACAACTCCTCGCCTTTCCACCGCCTGATCCCGTCCTTCATGGTTCAGACCGGTGCCCCCGCCTCCGACCCAAAGTCCAAGACCTCCACCTCCATCTATGATACGCCAAACCAGCTGTTCGAGGACGAGATTCGGCCTGCGCTGAGACACAATGCGAGGGGAATCGTGAGCATGGCGAACAAGGGCGCAAATTCAAACGGCTCACAGTTCTTCATCACCTTCGCGCCAGCACCGCATTTAGACGGGAAGAACACCGTCTTTGGAAAAGTGCTAGAAGGGTGGGAGGTGCTGGATGACATGGAGAGCGTTCAGGTAGACAAGAAGTCAAGACCGCTCGAGAAGATGGAGATCAAGAGCGTCACAATCCATGCAAACCCGCTTGCAGGATGAACAAGGTGTGATTAGGCAGACAGTGGCTGCAACGCGACATCATCTAAGCTGAGAGCGTAACGTGTGATTGGAGCCTGAAGGATGTCGCGGCATTTTAAGAAAAAGAAACCGCAAATCAATGTCTGAGCAACGGGTACCATCACAGTGCCAATGTCGGACCAACAGATATCAGGTCGCTGTAGCCATCACAAAGCATCGGTAGAAGGAAAGAGTGGGCTGTGAGATCATATCATACTGATCATGGCTGGCGAGGCCGTGGTATCTACGAAGCGCCGACCTAATGCAAGAGGAGTCAAGAAAATCTAAGAGAGGTCCAAGTTGTCCACCCTACGCGCCGTTGGTCGTTGTTCCGTTCGACAAACTCGCCGCATGCTCCTCCTCGTAACCCTCCGTCTTCATATCCAGCAATCCTAATTCCTCCTCCTCAGCCTCTGTCCGCTTGTAGTCCTCAACCTTGATCTTAGGATCGGGCTCCGGCGCAGTAAAGCTCTGGACATAGCTGCTGGCAAGAGGGTCTTCAAGAACAAGAGTGAACTTGTCTTCGCCGTTGATGGCGGCAGAGAGGTTGTGGAAGAAGGTGTTCCACTTCTGCTTGGATTCTGAGTCCATCGAGTCTCCTCCATCGCCAGCGTCGAAGATTGAGGATCTCAAGTCATCACGTACTTGGGTCAGGAGACCTTCGATCGTGGTGAACCTACCACCAAGAGTACCGGGTTCGACACTGAGGTTGAGCTCGAGGCACGACATAGCGCACGACTCGGCTTTGAGAATGTCTCGCGACAGATCCTCCTTGCTGTCTACAGTGACTGTGATCCGGCGGCCCAGTTCGGGAACTTCGCCTCCGGTCTTGACTTCGTTGCTTCGGTCTGCATTACGTTAGCTGATGAACCCTAATTGTTTGATCAGTTCAACTTACATCCGCAGTGGTCGCACACTGTGCTCATCAGGACTACCTGCTTGAAATGGGGAATGTTGACCATCTTCATATTCGTAGTACACGACTTGGTGCATCCCGGGCAGCTGGCAGGGAACGAATAGACCTGGTTCTCCACGATATCGTCCTCATCTACATTGTTCACCATGGGAGCATGGGCGGAAGGCATCTCCGGGTACATCTGTGAAGCCTTGTACTCTTCTCGAATCTCCGTGGCAGGGGCCTCGCCGCTGGTATCGCCGAGACCGAGCGCTTCGTTCTGTGCAGCAGTTCGTGGGTATTCGTTGCGAGAGTATTTACCTGCACCAAGTACGCTTGGAGGCTCGATCGAGGAGTTGCCGGCGGGGTCGTCGATGGTGACCTTGAATGGTAGTTTCTCTCCGCTTGCCATCTGCTTGATTGTGTTGATGACTCCCTGCAACTGCTCATAGACCTCTGGTACCACCTGCTTCCTCTCTTCCTGCTTCTGCTCCAGATCTTGCGCTACCATCGCGAGAATGCCTTCTACATTCGTCAGTTGTCCTCGGCCAGGTGGTATCTCTAGGTCGATGTCTTCAACGCGGAATATCGCCGTGTCGCTCTTGATGATCTGACGGCTCAGATCGTCGGCTGATTCGACTTTGAGGGTGAACTTGATGCCCCGTTGCTGGATCTCGCCAGCAGGCTGAACCTCGGAGTTCTTGAAGTGGCAATGCGGGCATGAGAAAGACATGAGAACGATCTCGCGGAAAAATGGAATTCTAGTGAGGAGAAGGCGCGTAGTACCCTTGAGAGTGTCAGCCGAGTCGACCATTGTCTTGCAAACGCGCCTACATCTTCATGACAGTTCATACACATGCTCTCAATCTCATCGACGACCTTTGTGTCGTCGTCTCCTTGTTGGGCGCTCGCCTCTGCGACCTTGCGGCCCATATCCTCGAAGAGGTCCTTCGCGAGACTCTGTTGCTGTGCCATATTTGCAATCGATTATTGACGTTGTAGGTGGTGTTGAATAGAGGAATCGTGCGTGTAACTGGATTAACTTTCGCAAGTTGTGATGACATAACGTCTGGAAATTTTTGAGCCCCGCGCTTGCATAGCGGGGTGTCGCTAGACCCTTCCATGCAGGTGCGCTTTCAGTCAGCCCTACGGAGCTTATAGCGCAAAGTCCATGAAATCGAGCCCGCCCGCGCCCGAGTCCTGCGTCTTCTTCTTGTCAAGCATAGCTTGCAAGCCGCCCCTTCGTGCCTTTTGTCTTTGCTTGCTGCTCGCGTTTATAGTCTTTGCAGCGACATTTTCCTCTTTGTTGGTAGTAGTCGTTGCCTCCGAGATTGGATCCGTGTCCACTGGCGGCTGTAATCTCTCGGTCAATTTGCGACGTCTTCGCTCTCGTGGAAGCGATTGATGTGTCTCTCGCTGACACCGCAAGCAGGTATAGCAGATACTCTTTTCAAGCTCCGATGACTTGTTGCCAATACTTCTCTGGTTTCCTTTGTTCGAGACCTTGCATGACCATCCTGGAATCATTACATTCCCACATGCGCCGCAAACACTTCGACGAAAAGCATCCGATTCTTTGCTCGATATGTCGACTTCAGCATCTTCAATCAGCTTGTTGCGTGCATTGCCCAGAAACGCTGCCGTCGTTGGCGATGGAACTGCGAGGATATAAGCAGCTTCTTGGAGGAACTTCGCCCTCAGTTGAGTTTGGTCTGCTGAAGCCATGTGTTGAGAGGACCTAAATGATCTCTGTGCAGGTCTTGGAAAGCTTCCTGCAGGTCCAGTATCTCCACGTGCTCGCTAGTTTATCGCAACTCCGACCTCCGACGCTAGTGCTGCAGGTCCCTCGATCGTACTTTCTTCGACAACAGCCTCCACTGCAGCAAATACTCTGCGAGTATATTGTGACTTCTGCGCCTATGCACTGCGCAACAAAGATTTCACCAGCATCTCTGTAGTCGCGTTGCTGATAACGCTCGTTCTTACTAACTACCAGGTTACGAACTTCATTGAGTATGGCCGCCCCAGAGTTAATAGAACAGCAGAACCTGCGTATAGCAGTAGAAGGTTGCGGTCACGGAGTGCTACACGAAATCTATGCATCTGTGGCAAAAGCGTGTGAATTGAAAGGTTGGCCAGATGTTGATCTCTTGATCATCGGCGGCGACTTTCAGGTATGCAAACCGATTACAATGTCCACCCAGCGACTGACTTCGTAGGCTGTTCGAAATGCGTCCGATCTCAAGGCAGTATCGATGCCTTCCAAGTACTATGCGATGCACGACTTTCACGAATACTATTCAGGCTTGCGCACAGCCCCGTACCTCACTATATTTATTGGAGGTAACCACGAAGCGAGCAACTACATGTGGGAGCTATACTACGGCGGCTGGGCCGCCCCGAAGATATATTACATGGGTGCCGCCAACGTAATACGGCTAGGGCCATTGCGCATTGCTGGGTTGTCTGGTATTTGGAAAGGCTACAACTACAAGAAGCCGCACTACGAGCGCTTGCCCTACAATAGTGATGACGTTAGGAGCATTTACCACGTTCGGGAAATTGACGTGCGGAAACTGCTTCAGATACGCACACAGGTGGATATCGGTCTAAGCCATGACTGGCCGCGTGGTATGGAGTGGAAAGGCAATTACCGACAACTCTTTAGCTGGAAGCCAGACTTTGAACAAGAAGCCAAGGACGGCACTCTCGGTAGCGTTGCCGCGAAGGACGTCCTCGAGCACTTGCGACCACCCCACTGGTTCAGCGCCCATATGCATGCTAAGTTTCCAGCTGTATGGAACCACGCAGAAGCTCCGAATATGGCGCCCGATACCGACAACCCTGTTCCGACGGTCGTGAATGACGGCGAGATCGATCTGGAGGACGTAGACGAGGAGCCCATCCCAGCGCCCAAGAATGATGCGGAGATTGATCTCGATATGGATTTGGGTGACGATGAGGCGCCGCCTGTACCAGTCGCAGAGCCAAAGGAGCTCCCCAAATCTAACATGACGGAGAGCGAATCCCAAATCCCTGATGATATTCGGAGTCTTCTACCAGAATCTTTCTCACGCTCAACCTTTGAGCCAAAACAGACTTTGCCCTTCCCTGAAGACATTACGAATAAGACAACCAACTTTCTCGCACTTGACAAGTGCTTGCCCAAGCGAAGCTTTCTCCAGTTGTTGGAAATAGAGCCACATTCACCTGCTGAATTGCAAAGACCTTTGCAGCTACAGTACGACAAAGAATGGCTTGCCATTACTCGCGTCTTTGCCGATCACCTCCAGGTGGGGGATCCACACGCGCAAGTCCCTGCAGACAAAGGTGATGCTTTTTACCGACCTCTTGTGGAGAAGGAGATGAGTTGGGTTGAGGAGAATATCATTGCTACCAACAAGATGACCATCCCAGAGGATTTCACACGGACTGCGCCGGTATACGAGCCTGCTTTAGGCATTCATGTCCAAGAGTCCCCGCAAGAGTACAGTAATCCGCACACACAGTCATTCTGCAATTTACTGCAGATCCCGAATATATTTCATGCGTCAGATGAAGAGCGGGCACAACTAGCGCAAAATGGTCCGAGGCCGGAACAACAGCGGTCCAATCGAGGTGGGGGGAGAGGCGGAGGTGGACACAGAGGGGGTGGGCGTGGCCAAGGGCACAGAGGTCGTGGGAGGGGCGGAAGGGGTGGACGTGGCCGCGGTGGACGCTGGTAAAAACTTACCATCCGCGTGGGCCGATACACACTTAAGATGATGCAGAGAAAGTCGTCATTAGGCCAGCTCATTTAGAGCCTCACTACTCTATCCCAAACTCCAAGCTGTCCGGTAGCATACGCAATTTTCATGGGCTTGCGATATGTTCCACCACGCCAGTGTAGTCGTATGCTGGCCACGACGTTGTATACATGATGAGAACTATTGGTGCCCAAGACTAGCAGATTGCACACGCGGCTAGCGTTGTGTATCCGCTTATATCTGCAACTTGAGATCGAAAGTCGGCTCCGTGCACCATTTGACATGACGGATGGTGCAGAAGTTTGGGGTCTACCGTTGTCAAAGACCCACAAGGGTTCGGGCGCCGGACGTTTTGAACGAGGACCCTGCACGATGATGTCGAGACTAGTTGCCGAGTATGGCACTTCGCGTACACCGCACATCTAGCTCAGGCATTTTCGTTGGAGCTTGTACAGCTGTCGCAATCGTTCGCTGGCAAGCGCAGCCGGCAGCCGCACACACAAGGCCGTGTTTTGGAAACTATAGCCAAAGCGGTGGCTGTGGTATTGAATTGCTCTCGTCCTACGTCAGAGGCCGGCCATACACGCGATGGGCGCAGCGGACCCGACGAGAACACTGCAGGCGGGATCCCGTCGTGCGGACACGTTTTCAATATAGGTGATATGGATAAAGTGCGAGGATTCGGTCTTGTCTCGCGACTGCCTGGTGATCGTGCTGATCCTAGACGTACTAGTCGAGAGTTTATTTGACCCCGAAAGCCAATGTTCGCAAGCTGTGGCGAAAGGGTTGCGCGTGCTGCTCAAGAATAACCCCAAGGCTTCCAAGGTCGCCGCTGTTTGGTTCCGCATGACTGGGCAGAGGCGGCGGGTCGGATGCGCAATCCTTCCAGCACTCGTGCGAAGACGTCCGAAGTCTGGTTTGACACTTCCAAGCGGCTTGGACGACCCTTACAGCTGTGACAGTCCTGCGAGCGTACCTATTTTCGGGGACTCGCAACCATGGAACTGTGCAAGAAACACTTGTCGCACGCGGTTACGCGCCCGTTATGGCCACACCAAAACCGAGTGGCTGCCAGCGGAACGCTGTCCAGAACGCGTCGGTACGTCATATCCTGGCCTTAGCGCCGCCGTTATTATGCATCGAGGCCTCGCGATCGACGGGACAGACCCTGAATCGTTGGTCCCTGGCCTCTTTCTGCCGTGGACACACGGACCTGTCCACATGCTCATCCACACACGCCCTGGATGAGTTTAAAAACCTTTCGCCGCCCTTGCTTACCCAGTCTTTGTTCTATATTTCGGCATATATCGTCTACTATCGCTTCTAGCATTCACATTTCCGCCCTCGTTACTACCTATTTCCGGTCTTCGCTATAGCTTACCACCTTGGTATACTATATCCGGACATTGCCACACAGGTCTGGACCATTTATCACAAGCCGCCTCCCGCGACACATCACCTGTAGATCATAGTAGCCATCCACGTCTATACAAGTTTGCCGGTGCTATAAACATCTACATCCTCCTCATATCCATCCATCTACACACCGACCACATATATACACACTAAGATACTTCAATACCACTCTTAATACGATGGCATCACGCTTTGTCGAAAACCTCGAAGAGGTCCCAATTAGTCATCCCCATCTCAACGTCTCACTGGATGACATCCTCGCAGAAGAGAGCCGCAAGAGGTCCTCTTCCCAATCATCCGGCAGCTCGGAGACCCGTCGGTCAGGAAGCAGCTCGACACCAAGTCCAACATCACCCATCAACACCGAAAGCAAGCTCAAACGGGCTTTTACTATTGGCAGCAAGAAGGGTCGCCGAACTTCATGAATGAAAGCCGACACGTCCATCGCTTGGACCAATTCTACACATCTATTACGAATTCACGAACCACGGTTATCAGACCATAACGACATCACCAAGACTTTCTCGACCAAGCGTTGGAAGAGACTAGTCTGTCGCCTGACAAGCGCCGAACCGTCAGTTGTCGTCGCTTAGGTGACGACCGGACGATTATTCGGACGTCACTATCACGACATTCCATAGCATGGTCACTAGCGCCACGCACCACCTGCGCCCCATCACTATCATCATCATCATTACACAGCCACGATGAGTGTTTCCTACGAGGGAATGTCGCGACGGAAATTATTGGTTGGAACATTGGGCAATCAAGCACCAAAGTGTCCAAGGTCATCTTTCTCGGAAGACATTTGTTGATCTCAACGACAACATAGTTTAGTACACAACTATCTATTAATCATACACTTTATCCTTACCAATGTGTTCCTACTGCAACGATTTGGTACCTTGGAGATTCTGTCAGAGCATGTTCAGAAAGAGTGACGTAGCAATGTACCATGCAGCAGCGAAATCGCGTCTGCCAACAGTTGGCAGCAACGAGGCTAGTCACTGACTTTACGCTCACAGGCAGGTGGTAGTCTTACCCCGCCGATATGGTTCGCAACTATCTAGTTTGAGCTGCGTGCCTCCCTTGCTCACAAGCTTAGAATGACCGCCTGATTGATAGTTCTTTGATCCTTGTCCCAGTCCTTACAACATCTCTACAACCTATCATTTTGCACACCTCATTCATCACCTACCATCGATCGCCAAGAGGAAGGAGAACACAATGGCTGCAACAACACCAGTAACCCTGATCGCAACCCTAGAATCCCACCTCACACCGACCCTGGCCTTTACATCCCCACCAACATCCCCCTCCCAACCTTCCCTTCATCTGATACCCCCACCAACTCTCACCAAACTGCGCAACATAGGCCCCGGCCGGGTAAAAGACATGCGTTTCCTTGGCCAGTCGAAACAAATCATCAGTCATGTTCCCCTTGTCGCTGCGCCGCAGACATGCAGCAGGATCAACGACGCGATGCATGCAGCGGTTATCATGAACTCGGAAAAGTTCTCTGTATTGAGCATGTTGCCTTTAGAAGGCAAAGAAGCAGCAAGAGAGTTGGCGAGGTGTGTGGGAAAGATGAAGTTTGTTGGGGGTTGTATTGGGATTAGTAGGAAGACTGAACTGGAGGGTGTGGAATGGGAGGAGCTCTGGGATGCTGCAGAAAGGTATCGAGTGCCGATTTTATTAAGGGAGACGTGGCCGGTAGGATCTGAGGTATGTTGCAGCTTATATCTCGGAAACCAGACAAGAGAGAAAGGGAACAAGATGTAGACTGACATGTACAGATGACGGACTACCAACACACTTTTCCTTCTACCGTATACGCGCCCCTCTTAACACACGTTCATACGTCGCATGCTACTTCTCCTCTCCCATTGCTACACCTTTACCTCAGCTCCGTCTTCGACCGACACCCTGGTCTACGTCTCATACTTGCACATCCCGGCGTTCTTCCCTCTCTCATTCCACGCATCGAAATGCTCCTCACCACTATTCCTGCTGCGGATAAACCTAAGCGAAGTTTTCTGGATGTCTGGCAGCACAACATCTACCTGACGACGGCAGATGCGCAAGACATGTCAAGTCTAAGGGCGCTGCTAGAACAGATACCAGTAGATAGAGTGCTGTATGTGAGTAATTACCCGTTTGAAGAGAGGGGAAAGGAGTTGATGGATGAACTCAGAGATAGTGGGTTTTTGACGCAGGTGGAGTGGGAAAGAGTTGCCTGGGGAAATGCAGAAATTGTGTTTGACTTGAAAGGAGCGAACACGAAGGGAGGAAGGAGATAGAACACATCCGAAGGGTAAGTTTAGTTGAGAAGCAAGTTTGTAGCTTGGGAGATAGTGGGAACACCTAGCAGGGTCACCAAGAACGTAAAAAGTATTGATAGTTTATTCCCATGCATCAATGTGATGTGTATGTGAGCGCCCTGCCAAGTCATGACTCCTGGCTTGTGGTATCTTTCATGTCAAATCGTCGTCGTATCGCATCGCCTTTCTCTCGTCGCCCGGTCGGCCGTTGGTATGACCAGCGCTTATTTCTTGCCCGACTTCTTGATTCCCTGGGAACCGGTGTTGAGGGGTCCCTTGCCCTTGCCAACGGTCTTGGCTAGATCCTCACGCTGTTTCTTCTCTGTACGTCGTTAGCACGTCTGTCGTAGTCCTTGTTCTTGTAGTGGCGCTTCGCAGCCCGTGGCGCTCTAGGCTCCTGGTAGCAGAACATGGGCGGTACGCACCAGCAGCGAGCTTCGCCTTGTATGCGATGTCATCTTCGTCGAGCTCGACGGCCTTCTTCTTCTTTTGTTTGTTGTGGATGGGGTTGGTACCCGCTGTGGTATTTTGTCAGCCTTTGACCCCGCATCAGTTTGCGCAGAAGTTATGGCGCTCACCTCCTTGTCCTGAAGGCATCTTGTAGAAGTCGGTTGTCTTGTTGGTCCGGTCTTCGGTGTGTAGGTGAAGGTTGAGAAATTTACTCGCAGTCGTCGAAAACGTTAGGCGGTAGCAGGCGGTGGGAAAGGGTCTCGACGCCTAAGAAAAGTGGGATGTGCATAGCCACAGGTATCGCCCCATGTGGCGCATGGGCACGTGATCATATCATATGTCGTTACGCGCTAGGTGTCACGGCTGGAGCTCATCTCAGCGCTGATGAGATTCATCTATGACCGGGGATACCGCGGCATATCATATGCATCTGCAACAGTTCATCACCGAGAGATACAAGCGCGTCGCGTGCTGTTCTCCGTGGACTTCATGTAGAAGAATTATTGGCTTAAGCTCGTTCCAGCGCTGGCTCCCCGCGTGGTCTCCAAAGGATGCGATATGGTCACCGCCCACACGCAACCAGTGTGCCGACCCACCCGAACTCCACAGCTGGCTATCAAGCGATGCTCTCTAGCACGAATCATGCGATCTCTGTACTTCACCGTCACCATGAGGCTGGCCAGAATGGCCAGATGCTTTGCAACGCTGAAACTGTGGCAGCGACACCGCACTTGTGGTTCTGATGAACTACTTCGGTGGTTTTAAGCATCAAAAACACAGAAATAAGAGAACCCAGACGGCAGCCAAAAGCTTTGTTTCGCCGCGTCTTCCTTGTGTCGAGACTTGGCATGCTTGCGACCACGAGCAAATCTACCCGATGTTGACATTATCGCCGGCAAACCTAGCTGCTCACGGGCTAGATGGTGCACTAAACACCATCTCGGCATCAATCCGGCTCGCTTCTCCTCAAAACAACGGCGCCTCAACACTTAGCTCGATCTCGCCCATTCGTGGAAAAACTACAGGACGCCTCCCCGTCCATCAGATGAGCAGAATCCCTCCGTCGACGCTGAAGTCCCAAGCCCCAGATTCCCCAGATTTAGGGACTACGGAGACTGGAAGGCTGGGCGTGGATACATTTGGCACTAGAGCAAGCTTTCAGGGCGCGCTGGGCGTCTTGATTCGTGGTGATATTCTGGATGGAGGCGTTTCGTAGCGGCGTTGGCTTCGGATCCCAGATGCTGGAACTGGCGTCTCCGAGCCCATGGGGTTGATGGGACCTGACATGGGGCAAGATAGCCCTCCCCGGGGTGGCATCCCATGTAGTATGTATATATGCTCATCGCAGTCTCCGTTGTTTGCTCTCCACTCCAGAGCTCTACGAATCTCTCGCTGTATCGTTGCGAAGATCGAGCCGGAAGCCTTCGTCAATCACTACGAAGTCGATCACTATCGTTACTTTCGCTTCAGGAGAATCCCTAAGAGACTACCGTCAAGATGGTCGACAAGACTAGAGTGTACAACTGGTACATCTCGCTCGTTGCAGCATCATGCATGGTGCTCTACGGTTACGATGCGTCCGTCTTCAACGCGTTGCAAAACTCGAAGCACTGGATCGCCTACTACGACAACCCCGGACCCAACATCATCGGCGCCATCAACACATCATATACTGTTGGTGCTGTTGTAGCTGGTTTCTTCATGGTATGTCTCATCTTCGATGCTACCAATAAACCCACACCTCTTTGCTAACTTCGCTTTGTATAGGCTGGTCCTCTTGCTGATTTCGCTGGACGACGAGTCGGTATGGCTGCTGGTTCCATCTGTGTCATCATCGCTACCATTATGCAAACATTCGCTCCTCGTGGACAAATCGGTGTCTTCATCGCTGGTCGTGTCCTCATCGGTATAGGACAAGGTCTCGCTCTTACTGCTGGTTCTATTTATATCGGAGAGCTTGCTCCTTCTGAGATCCGTGGAAAGATCATGTCCTTCTGGCAGATGTTCTATTCCGTTGGCTCTTTTATTGCATACTGGATCTCCTTCGGTACCTCCAAGAACCCTAAGAAACTCGGCGAGTGGGACTGGAAGATGGTGGTCATTTTCCAGATGATGGTACCCATCATCATCCTCTCCCAGGTTTTCTTCATCCCAGAGTCTCCCCGTTGGTACGTTCAGAAGAACCGCAACTACGAAAAGGCCCGCCGCTCCCTCCGTCGCGTCCGTGCCACCGAGCAAGATGTCGAAGATGAGATTACTACCATCCGAGAGGCTATTGAATTCGAAGCCGAGGCTATCTCATCCGGCTTCTCTGCTCTGTGGAAGGACAAGTCTGTCAGAAAGCGCATGTACATTGCAATGATTGTAAACGGTGGTCAGCAGATTACTGGACAGGGCACACTCAACTCCTACAGCTCCATCATCTACAAGAAGGTCTTCACGAGCGCCGACACTATCTCCCTGATCAACGCTCTGAATGCCACTTTCAGTATTCTCTTCACACTCAATGCTACTTGGACTGTCGACCGCTTTGGACGCAAGTTCTTGTTCATCGTTGGTGGTATCGGCATGGGCGTTTGTATGCTTATCGCCGCTACTGTGGAGACTCAGACACCTACGCTTCCCAGCGGCGCAAAGACTGAGCCCGTTGGTATCGCGATTGTATTCCTCATGTTCCTGTTCGCTCTATTCTGTATGTCACCCTCTCTCCCACTACCATCTTAACAAGAACATCTACTAACATCCATTTCAGACAAGCCTTCTTGGGGCGCAACGGTATGGATCTTCACCGCGGAGATCTTCTCCATGAACATCCGTGCCCAAGCTGTTGGCATGTGCTCGCAAACCCAAAACGTTGTCAACTCCATCGTCCAGCAGTTCTTCCCCGTCTTCCTCAAGAACGAGGGCTTCTATGCTTTCTACATGTTTGCTGCTATCAACATTCTGCTTGCAGCTTTTGTCTGGTTCTTCGTTCCCGAGACTAAGAAGGTTAGTCTCGAGGAGATGGACGCCATCTTTGGTGGCCAGAACCACGTTGTTGAGGGCGCTGCCATTGAGGAGAAAGACCCGGCAAGGCACCACAGCGTTGTCGTTGACAACGACGCTAAGGGTGCTTCGGAGAGAGTCGAGAGGGTCTAATCGGCCTTTAGTGACGGGTTCTTATCGTATAGTTCGATCTGCTGCTTGTGTATTCATATAGCACATGGTACTGAGATAGCGTACCGGGGTTGAATACCAATCTTTCAAACCAACACTACAGCGTTCATCCATCGTGCATTTCGTGACAGACTTGTCTCATTCCTTCTAGCACAGCCATGGCTCAGCATAGCATATGTTCTCGCGTCATACTCGCTATGCCGTCTCGCATCGAGTCTCTTCTCTTCTTCCCTACATGAAAATATCAATTCTATGACTCTCCACATATCTCAAGATATCAAACACGACTCAATCCGCAATTGAGATTGATTCTTCGCCTCCAAGAATGGCCCCGTATCTTCTCTTCCAAAGTTTCGCACCGATACCATGCTCACGAACCCCTCTCATCGCACCCACAAACGCTCCTACAAACAAACTATCGCCACTTTCAACACTCGCATAACTACCTAACCTTGGTAAATTTATCGAAAAGCCTCAAGTTCTGTCTTCTCTTCCTCTTCCGGTCACCAGAGTGAGCCCCTGATCCATCCATCAATATTGGTACGCCCACTCATGGCGATTTGTCGTTCAAAATCCGCGTACAATTAACCTGGCGAGCTTTCTCTGAAGGAATACACCACCGCGCCGATGAAAGTCGTAATTACTCTGCGGTGAAAAGCTATGGGCGAAGGGCGTGGCAGGAGCGACGTGTAGTAAATAGTCAGGCGAAGATGGGTAAGACAGATTACGTTTGGGCTGGAGGTAGGGTCATGGGTTTCGAGGAGCAGATAAGCGGAGAAGAGTAAATGTAAGGCAGAAGATGGTTGGGTGCATTGACGGTGTTGACGAAGAGGGATGGACGAAAGAGATAGTGTTACTTACTGTGAGGAGAAGCCAACGTTTGCTCCCTAGTACCAAGGCAATTAGATGCAACTCCATAATCCTATTTGTTCCTAAACTTATCGAGTTGGTTTAATCCTTGGTTATGCTGGTTTTCTCAGACGCGACGAGCGGCTGAGAGGATGATGGTTACAAACGGCGACAGTCTGATTTCAACGTCTTCGCTTGTGTGGATGCCTGTGAGTATCTAGCGTCTGTGACTTCAACTCGCGTTATATGCTAAGCTCTTGTATATCTCTTCGGTACTACAAAGGCCACACAAAAGAAAGGATACTTATTACTAGATAATTTTTGGCTACATGTGTTCATCAATCAACTTTATCGTAAACAGCCTGTGGCACCTCAACCACTCCCTGTGGGTATCACTGCAACGCCCTTGTCGCTCATTGAATCATCCCACTAACCTGAGGCAATCTTCATTACAGCAGTATCTCACTCCCACCGCACTAAATGCCGGTCATTCTTTACTGAGAGCTTGTCTGGGTTGGTATCGACCTGTGAAGCGTCAGTAAATATGAATGAAACAAAGAGCTGATCTTTCCTGTACAAATTCACGATCTCCATCTTTCTCCACAACAAGGTGGCCTTCATAGCCTAACATACGCTTTGTTCTAGCATCCGCTTGTGCAGACCACGCGCCAGCATCCTCGTTGACGTTGTCTAACACAAACGTAGTAATCATAGATGCGTTGAAAACGACCTCATTCACCACTTCAATCCACAAACCCGTACAAAGAGTGGACTTGGCAAAGATGACAGATCTCAAGGTCTCCTTGTGTCGGGTGATCACTTGACACAAGTCTTGTTCCCTGGCGTAAATTCCTTCAAGCCTCAACGAGCGTAGCTTTGGCCATGTCGCTCCAAGACCAATAAAGTCAACGATGGAGCGTTCTTCTGGAATCGATCCGCCGTCCCACATGGGCTCATGAAGATGTTTCCAGTCCAAGATTCCGAAGGAAAGATGTCGCAGATCCTGAGCGGCTCCAAGAACTTTGGCCAGATTTTCGAGCTGCCGGGTGGGTGGATCGATGTTGGTGGGTGGGTGTAAATCCCTAGTTTGGGTGTTAAGGATAGACAAATTGAAGTTCAGTCTGACTAAACGTCGAAAGAGGTGTTTCACAGCGAGCAGATCGTTTGATTCTGGAAACCTGAACATTTCTAAGGAGAGCTCTGTGCATGAATGTCCTTCGCGAGGTGCTTCTATCGTGAGCTGTCGAATTCCAGCATACTCTGACATGAAGACAGCGCCGATGAGTTGGCGGAAAGGATGATCCCAACTAGTAGTGCGGTTCTTGCCGAGTCTGCCAGGAAGAGCTCCTCTTGTGAGCAAGTCACGCAGTGTCTTGCGTTCCACGGGTATAGCGTGTTGGTGCGGCGAGTACACGATCGATGAGATGTTCTGCATGTTTCCAAGGCCGCGTGCAATTGATTGCAGAAGAACGCCATCGACATTCATAGTTTCTTGCTCCTCGTATAAATCATGGTATCGTTTCCATCTGGCGATCTGTTAGTGCTGCTTGCTAGAACGGGGAGCCCGACCCTAAAGGTATTCGTAGATATATCTATTGTAGTTTTGATAGAGAAAGGCTTGAGCTTAGGGAGTAGAACTTAGTGAGAAAAGAAAAATGAGCTCCTTCGTATATCATCGCGTTACATACCTGGTTCGCATTGCGTAGAAGGATGACGAGTTGAACTCGTCTGTCTTCTGCTCGGATCGTTGGTAACAGCGATGATCTTTCGCGAGCACCTCATCGTAGAGTGTTCCATCGAAGATGACCTCTCTAACATAGCCTGAGTACACCGAATGTAATGAGACCTGCATTAGGATTACGAGTTTAGCTTATATTCGCAAGTTCCATGTGCCTGATACCGAAAGGTCCCCTGAAGATCTCTACTGTGCGTTGCGCTGACTTGGCAGCGACATGACAGTCTACAGACACCTTCAGGATATGAATCGTGTTACATGGATTCTCGTATACGAAGATCACTTACATTCTGAAAGGCGCCCAACGCTTGGTATCTTGCACAAGCAACAATGCTGCGAAACAGCGCAGGCGTGGCGTTGTCCCGAAAGGTTCTGCTGACAGCTCTCGCGGCCTTGACGTCAGTAGCTGGGAGATAGTCAAAGATTTCGATTTGCAGTTCGGCGGGTAGTCTATTAAAGAGACCCATCTTATGGGTAGTTGGATTCTGTACTGTTTAGCGGCTGCTAGGCCTCTGATATAATTTCACAGCGCTAACCTTTGACATGTTTGCAATGACAGAGACAAGGTGTATCGATGTGCCTATATTGAAGTATTGGTGGCGGAGTTGGAAGAGCAAGGCTGGTGTTTGCTGCCAAGTGCAGTGCATGTGGGCAAACAAAGCAGGCTCCAGTGAGGGAACCGGACTAGGGTCACCAATGAGGCGAGAGCACATAACAACGATTACGCATGGAAAAGACTCGCGATTGAAGTAGCAAACCATAACGTGGTAATCACAGCGCGTTCAAAAAGACGAAGTTCAAGATTTAAACGTCAGCCGTTCGAAGGAATACACAAGTGTCGTGTTTGGGCAGCGAGTCACATACTATATTTTGGTTCTATATCCAAACTTATGTTCACTGCTTCCTCAACTTGCTGAGCGCGGCCATGACGCCTTCGCTCACATTCTCCTCTTCTAATTGCTTCCTTTTCACTGGCTTTGGAGCGGATGAGTTAGCCTCATTACCGTCCGAGACACGACCTAGCTCTGCCTCGCGCATTGCCTCTTCATCGTCTTTATCGATATCCTCAGCGGGACGATGGTCCGGTCGTCGGTCTGCATCTGACCCTGAAGCTGCAAAAGGCGCGGTTCTTGCCATTTCCATGGCAAGAGGTCCAGCATCATCCACTCTACGGTGTGCTGTGTCACCAGCATCCGCTGCTGAAGGCGTCTGAATTTCGTCTTCTGCCATGGAGATGTCGCGTGACATGTTTGCTCGGTTGCTATCCTGTCCGACAGTTCGCTTTGCTGCCTTCTTGACTCTGAAGGGTTCCCTGACGGCGTTGCACCATCGCTGAACCTTCTTGTCACCCCACCCTGCTATCAGACCAATTTCCTCCGGCCCGGCGTTGATTGCAGTGCGGATGCTGCCAAAGTTGGATACTAAGCCAACTGCATCCGTCTTGTTTATACTGCGTGGTACAGTGATGAACTCAACCATCTTCTCCGAATAGGTCCCTGCTTGCTGAGCGCGAATGCTGGTTGGCGCTGCATTTTCAAATGTCTTGAAGAGCTCTAGATAGCGGCCAGCTTCCTGTGCGCTCCAGCAAAGCATGACGGTGACGTTGTTGACTAATGACGTCTTAGACAACTCCCTCAGTGGATCTTCATGATTTTCAATGTCGACCATAGTAAGAAGGATGCGGAGACTGTACTGGCCCTTCAGGTCTCGGATACGGTTGTAGATGTATTCGGGGTGCAGACGGTGGTACTTGAGCGACAGGAAGAGAGCACATGTTGTGGCACCAACGACGTAATCGGCAGGAATGTCTGAATACTCCCATGCGACTGAGCGCACACTGTTCAGGATGGGGTTGCCTTTCTGTCGCGGCGAGACTAGGATGGAGCTGGGACCAGATCGCGATGGCAGTGCTTGGGGTTTCGGCTGCTGGACCTTGGGCGCATTGCTCGGCGCGGGTGGATTCGATGCCTCGGAACGCGCAGGCTGCGCTGCATTTGCTGGGACGGCCGAAGCAGAGCCACCGGGGCGCGGCCTATTGCCATCCATGGTGGTCAAAGACGAGCGGTGCACGCATTGAAGCGCGGACGGCGGCTTTGTTGTTATTGTTGTGTTTGGCAGCGGCGATGAATGGTTGACACAGCCTAACAAGAAACGCGGTTTTAGATGGCCCCGGGGTGTCACGTAAGCAGTCGAGACAGCGCTGAGCCCAAACCGCCGGTCAACCCCATCATCTCCTTCACATCTTCGCACCTCCAGCCGCCTCCAACCCACCTGCGCATCCCGCCACCACCACGTCCCCGCACATCTGCCGCACCCGAATCATCGCCAGCGCCGACGCCTGCCCTCTTCGAATGCGCACTATCGAGTAGAGCGCCCATCTTTCTGCCGCGGTCGACCCGCGCGGAGGACGCCAAGCGCTTCATTACGAGCCCTACTCTCACCACTCCTGCACGCCCCCCAGCACCCGCCTACGAGCTTTCCACTCCCTCTCCACCCCCGAAGACGCTCTCTATGTCGGATCACAGCGCAAAACGGCAACGTTTGGACTCGATAGGAAGATTCTCACCCGCCAGCCCGCCCTTTGACGTCGCTGCCAAGGCGAGCGGCCAGCCGACAAAGACGCCCATCCACCCTCGCACGCCCACCTCACCGCCCTACTCCTCGATGAATTCGCAATCTCATGGAGGTTTCGCCCCGACTAACTCGACGGCGTCGTCGGACCGCTCCCCGCAGTCCTCGCTGCCAATGTCTCACTCCCTCTCACAGTCGGCAACATCGGCATCGAACCAACATCCCTTTCCCACCCCGGCGAGCACTGCAGGCTTCATGTCCAGTGCCAACATCGATAGCGATGGTGATGCGACGATGGAAGAGAGCCTAGACGATGACACTACACGGTTGGCTGATCACAGGCTGTCCAACCACAACCGGCAAGGGGAATCACCATACACCGAAGACGGCCGACTACGAGCTGCCCAAGGCATCAGCGGCAGCCAATTGTTCAAACTCAACAACGACAAGTTGGAGACAGCGCGGCCGCACCCCTCGGAAAATTTCATTACACTATATAGGCTCACGCCGCTCGCCAGTTCAGTAGCGCGCAATGACCCGGTAACAGGCGAGAAGATTAACAAGCTTCGCAAGTCCTACGAGGGTCAGATCAAGAAGATGCAGATTGCCGGCAAGCCAAAGGCCACCAAGATGGACGGTGTCTTCCGGAACCTGCTGCTGATGCCCGAAGAAATTTGGCAGTCGCAACACGTGCAGAATAGAGAGCCTGAGAAGAAGGCATTGACACCAGACGGTACAGCATTGAGCTCAGACTTCAGCAGACTGCTCGACGACGCATTCGCAGGCACTGCACCGGGCACTCTTCCCAGCGCAGAAGCTGCCAAATACAAGGCCTATCTCGGTACAGACGATACAGCAAAGCCAAAACCACAAGACATACCACCACAGCGAGCAACTTCCTTCACATCGTCAGCACCGACACCAACCAGCCACATGAACAGAGGTGCAGTGAGACCGGAGCGCTCTAGCTCAAAGCGCGGCTACACCGACGCCGCATTCCAAGGCTACGGTGAGGGCTTCGGAGATGAGTACGCAGACTCAACCGGAGGCGAAGACACACCAGGGGGAAACATGGCGAACAAGAGACGAAAGCTCCAATTTGAACGAACATCACACTCAGTCGAAGTAGGCGGCGCACGACGATAGCGACGTCGGATTTTTCTTTCGCACATATCAACTTAGCAGCATCGGGGTTTCGGATCTCTCTCCACAATTCGGCGTTTACGGAAAATCCATCACGAAAGCGACGGCGGCATTTGCTCGACTGAAAGGCTTCCCACCGACCTCCACACAACAAACTATTCTTATTGGCATAATGCGAGTGGCAGAAGCGATCGAGTTGAGCGATTGGAGGTATGACGACCATGACATTCTCCTACCTCTTACACATACATGAGGACACAGATTGGGGCGCCAGGAATGTTTTGGTTTGTGGTTTTGTGCGCGCGCGCGTTCTCTTGGTTTCTGAGCCTTTTTTTACTCACTGTCAACCATTTCAAAGTGTGCATATTTGGGCAGGCAGATCCCTCATGATACCCTCAGGATACCACGCAGCATATGTGGATACCTATATAAAACGAATCGAATCGTAAAGTCAAACCTGCTTCGTCCTCTGTGTGGTGATCTAGAGCAAGTTCGATATTCGACAACGGAACATGGGTATGTTGCCACAATTTCTTGTTAACACTGATAGTATTGGTGATCCCACCAAGAAGCTCATGTTTTCTGCGTGATACCTTAGAGATATCCGCCATGTTCCACATCTATATCGTACAATGTGAAACACAGCGTATATTTTTAGGATGGATTTTGCATCCAAGATATGATTGCAGAAGCGAGCATCTTCGTCCTGAGTTCTTGAGACCTCGAACAGCGTGTATTCAGATTACGGTATGCCCTAGTACATCAGTCCCAGGTGCATGGCAATATGTTGTATTCAATTATGCTTCAACTTCCATACCGTTGCATCCTGCCACGCCTTACACTTCGTCCACACTCTCTTTGAGCTCCGCGGCGAAGCAATCATATAATTCACCAACGATATCAGCGCTAACACTCCGAAGAACACAGCCCATGGGTACTTCGGTCTAACGAAGTCCATGCTGAAAAGTGCTGTTGTAAAGAGTAGTGGAAAGGCGACGTACTGTGCTCATTGTGATTAGCTATTGATGTAGTTATTGAGGTCGCTGTATCTATACAAGTACAGGGGGCTGATCTGACATGACTTACGACTGTCATCTTGGTAAGTATCTTTAGGTCGTTGCCCTGGTTCACTGCCGTCTCTGCTTGGAGATTCCCTGTATAGGTTTGACTGAGGCTGGAGACAGTGTGGAGCTAAATGGTATTAGTTATTGGGTCAGTGTGCAGGCACTAAAGGGTGTGCATTGAGGCACCTCTGAACTCACGCTATCGAGTTTGAACTTGAAGTGGTCTCGCCTGATGAGGAGTAATTTGCGTAATCGATCAAGTTCTGCAACATTTCGAATGATGATGTTGATGTATGTTGGCCAGGTAGATCTCTCAGGTAGATATGTAGTGAAGATCACAAGCTCAGTACGACTGAATGTATCCCAAGCGTCGGTTATACCGCTGATGCCGTCAATGAAAAGCTGTGCTGTTTCGATGACATCGCTTATTGTCCTTGTGTTCGTCCTCTTGTTATCGTCTTCGAAGACGCGTCTGATCGTTCGTGCCTTTAGAGGTTATTTAGTAACGGGCGTCTGAATTGATGTACGAGTATCTCACATATTCATCCATTCTGCTGTTGAAGGTTTCTATGAGTGCACTGTACTCCGTGACTGCTTGTTCGGTCCGAAATCGAAGCTTGAGAAGAAAGTATTCTCTTGGATCGAATCGCGGTGTAGTCATTCGGAATCTACCCCCAACGGGAGGGTCGAATCCATCACCTTCCTGGCACCCAGTGAAGTAAGTCTTATGCTTCTCTTCAGAGCCAAAGTATGTGTCTACCAGACACAGCTCCGTCCAAAACCATTCATCGGCACCCCAAGAGAGTGAGGAAGTTTGCGCTTCGTGATAATAAAGATCTTCCCGGTCAGTGGACTGATATCTAAGTGGAAGAGGTTCAGTTTTTCGGAGGCGTTTGCCCCTTATCAATCTTGGATCTTCAGTGCCCGCAAGTGGACCGCGGCGCATGGCATGATATGGTATATGTATATCGAAGAAGAAACCCCACGACTAACACAGTCAGCAACTAAAGGAATTGGTCTAGATAAGCTTACTATTGTCGCACTAAAGATAGCCTCTCTTTTAAGGTATTTGTGTAGAAAGTCCCGGAGGGGGACTGCTGATCGCTCCGCCACTGTCGCAGCTAAACCTACAGCTGCCGCAGGTGTAATATTCGGTATGAATCTGTGAAGGTCAATACACGTGCTTCCATTGGAATCTCCCTGTCAAGCTGGCTATCGTACATTATTCGCTTTTCGGCCTTGTATGTGCTTCTCTGTCGTTGATTGAGCCTTGTGTCAGATGTCACTATTGTTGGGATTGGTTCACCTTCTCTTGCATCCGTTCACAGAGTTCGGGAATACCAACAGATCTGGAGAAGATACGACAATCATTACAAGGCTTTCCGATAATCTTGTCGCATCTTTCGTGGTTCTGCCGATCGTCCACAAGCGCAATGATGTTATCGTCGTTACTACGATCCTTCACGTCCTGCAGGCAAGAACCCATTCCGAGTATGCCCTCCGGATGAACTCCATTTAAGAAATCCCTTAGGACTTGCCGTCTACGAGGAATAAGCTCATCTAGATGGATCTTATCTCGTTCAGGCGACAAAAATCTCTCGATCACCTGGGCGCTCGTCTGGTCCAGGGTACATAGCCTGAGATCATCTTCAGGACGATGTTTTGCTTCTTGCCGATGGGTGAACTTCTTCCATGGACTGTCCGGCTGGTAAGTTACGTGCTCCATGCGTTGTCGTTCTGGCGATGCGTTTGGGGTGCTCGGATCGTGCCCAACACATAGCACCTATTGAAATCGCAATCAATTCCGCGGGGCACTTCTCTGTCTTCGCAAAGCACGGGACGAGCGACAAGGCTGAACACTGCGGAGCCCCATAGGTCCATGAAAAGCATAGCAGGGCGTTGTGCATGCACCGAGGTAGGTGGCGTGCTCAGGCTGATTGGTTGATCTGCTTGTCCAATCAGTGTTTAGGTGCATTTAGAGTCAGCAGGTAGGGACTTGAGACACCACGCGGACCTTCCATCTTCGACGTCTCTACCAATATTCTGCTTCGAGAATGCCACCAGGGTGTCGCGTTCTTCGCTGCTGCCTTTTATCATGCGTGGTTAGTTTAGAGATGCGACTTATCTGAGATGCGGGCTGACTGGACTGCATTACAGCAGACGGATCGGATCTGTGTATCCCACCCAAATGATACATCGGACTGGAGCCAATCAGAACAAAAAAACGAGAAAGCCAACTGGTCTACACAAAGTTGCTACCATGGTGTTCGAGAACGTGGTGGGACGGTGGTGTGGTATTGCGTAAGTTAATGTTCATAGATGTCTGGTCCAAATCCAGCTGATCATCGTAGTGTAATTGTGGAGATGGACCGATGGGATCGTGGGGGTATGTATGTAGTTGTTGCTCTCACGAAAAATGCGGTAATTGTGCAGTGGAAGTAGCGAAATAGGAGGATGTCGATTATGACTTCCCTGTCGTGAAAAGAGTCTAGGTTCGCACAGATGGCTAGCACACTCCGTACATTTCAAATACTTCGCAGTAAATTCAGCTCTTTTAGACTTATTACTTATTCTATATCTCTAAATATGCGTCTCCCCAACCAAGAGTCCCCTCAAAACCAAGCCTACATCCCATTCATCTCGCTATTCCGTCAGCAACAATATCTCATACCGCCTACTGCTACACAGCATGGCCACAGATTAGATCCACAATTTAGGCAAGTCAAGTCAAACTCGTCCAACTCAAACTCAAGTTCTACCCACTCCTTCAACGCCGTACACCCTTGGTTCTTAGGTTCATATCCCCCATACATTAATTGCGTTTCACAAAATGCGAACGCGACATTGGTAAACTTGGCCACCTCCAGTGTCTCCTTGTGTTTAGTCAACACAGATTTGAGACATGCAGTTGACGTGTTAGGGTGATCCAACACCAGCGTACGCAGATGCGGAAAAGCGTTTGAAGGAAGCACGTCCTCGAGAGAAGGACCTTGCAGGCTGAGATGAGCATCCATGTCGACGTGTTCATCCCACTGCTCCGCTTTGAGCGTCAGTTCGAGCGTCTGCAGTTTACTCAGTGTACTAAGGAATGCCCGGAATGAAGCTATCTGCGCCGCTGTGCTGTGGAATGAATGGACTGTTGTGTACCCTGTGAACATTGTCGTGCGCTCATCCTCTGGTATCTGATCTTCTATTTCCTTGTACTCCCTCAACCATGTTTCCTTCTCCTCGACGCTGAGAGCGAAGTTCAAGGGAAGTTTTAAAGATGTCAGGTCTTTGCACACGGGAACGAGGGAAGGCCAGATCTCCGAACGGAAAAGCGGATGCGGTCTACCTACGCTGGAGAGCTTGAACTCGGTAATCTGACATCCCACGGCATGCGCTGCTGTAAGGAGTGTATACATCTCGTATTCGCCCCGGATCATAGACGAAGAGTCTGAAGGATCGAGACATCTTTCGGTAGTGTCAGAGCTCTCCCAGATATCAATATCCAATGTTTTGAGATTGGGAAAGTGGCGGAGAATGAGTGTTAGAATACGCATGCCAATATCTCCATGATGTTCGCTCTCGTTCGCATCTCTGGGCAATATCTCTCTCACGGCTTCCCACTGTTTGTCTTCAAGATCGATTTGACCTATCTTCTTTCCGAGGCGCAATCGATCGCTGTCCCATCCCAAGTGTGTCACATGGCGGTTTAGATGCTTCTGGCTTGCAATGTGTGCCAGGTCGCGGAGACTGGATACCACGGGCGAGACATTGATGCGCCTGAAGACGTGTGGTATTGCGGCTTGTGCGAATGAGTGGCCGATAAGGCGGTAGTTGAAGCGTTCTCGCGGTTCAAGATCTGAAATGATGAGGTCGTGGACTTCGTTGGGTAGATGCATTGTTGCAAACACAAGTATTTCTGTACAGCAAAGCAGTTTCTCGCGTGTGGCTGCTTCTTATAGAAACTCAGTGAGTCAACATCCAGGCAGCTGCAGCGGGCCTAACGTCACATGACTATATTCTAGACGACCAAGGAGTATTCGAGTATGTTGGCTGTTCTGTCAAGCTGCAACCGTAATAAGGATTGGTCGTGGTGTCAGAATAATCGGAATCTAGATCATTGTTCCGGTAAGTAATTAAGCTTCTGCTTCATCACTGATCCACAGTGTGCTACTACCATTTATGGAATACGCAGTCACATGCTCTTAAGGATTCCATGGGAGTCTAAGATGGAGCTCTTGATTCTTACAGATCATAATGTACACAGCTCAATATGCCTCTATGACTGATTGTCGTCACCAGCAGGTCCTTTCTCCTTCTCCTCCATATCCATCCTTCGCCCTTCGACGGTGAAGTACAGACTCTTGCTCGCACCTTCCAAAGCACTAGTGAGGCTTCCACCGATACCTTGCAGCATCTGCACAAGCTGTGCTCGGAGTCCGTCGCGACCTCCAGGAATGCTGCCAACCCATTTCGTGCCGTCCACATCGAAGACCTTGCCTTCTACTCTTGCACCCAAGAGCATCAACTTCTGAAGACCAGCCTGTACCGCTGGTTCGTAGTAGTCTGGACTCGCCTTCCGGCTTGGCGCAGGGAAGTCGGGCTTCGAAGGTGACAGGATGGATAGGACGGCCTTGAGGTACTGGGGAGCGACATCGGGGAAGGCGACAACAGCGAGAGGACCCGAGAGTAGAGGCTCTAGTTCCAACTTTAGCTTCCTGTTGTTTGCGATTTCGTGTGCCCGTCTGGAGAGACCGTGTGTGAAGCGCTCGTCCTCTGCGTCATTACTCGTCTGCGGTATCTGCGCGCTCGTGGGTGTGCGCGGGTCTGTGGGGTGTTGTGCATGGTCCAACATGGACTGCTCCGGGTTGAAGAACTCGACAACTCTCAATGCGCTTGCAAAGATGTTTGTCTGGATGACCTGCATCTTAACTTCATCTGCAAGCGTCTCTTGTCCATTCTTCGCCCTCTCCGCATCCAGCTTGCGTAGTGCAATAGCCAATTCCCTTCTTATGCTCATCCATTCTACCGCTTTGACGTTGTTGTGCTGGAATATCAAAATCAAAGGCGAGGACTTGAGGAGCGATTGATACTGCCGGTGCAGTTGCGTTTTGCGGACCTCCGGCGGCTTGTGAGAGGGCGGTTGGGTGGGCGGGTATCGTAGCACTGGGGGCGCGGCTTTGTGTGTCTGCTGAACGGGAGGTGCGGGGGTCGTCGCTGAGGCAGCTGCTACCGAGGCGTAGGTCGCGATTGCGGGTAGAGAGATGGGGTGGGTAGGGTGTGAAGCGCAGGCGCGGAGGGCACGCGGCCTAATACGTATCCTTGGAGGCATTCTGTATGACAGTTAGTACTCTTCCAGGAAAACCAGTCTCTATAGAGGAGCAGGAATGCTTACGTGAGATGTGGTCACGAAGCAATTGAGAGACGGCTTCGCATCTCTAAATATTTCCATGCGCTTTGAGATTCGGCATGGTCTGTGCACGATTCTGAGAGGGCAGATCTCCCGCGCGCGGGAATCATCCACAACGCATATCACGTTTCAACTGTTTCGTTTCTGTCTAAACTTGACTGGGCTGTTTCAGTTCTCCGTCGTGACTCTGGCGAGACATCCATATAGTCGTGCGCGCATGGCGGCTTCCATCTGTAGGGCTGCATGGCAACCGCGAATACAAAGAACACCATTTCAGAGCTTTCGACATGTTAGATATATAGCGGTAAGTCAGCTTACCTGAGAGTCTTCTTTGGATTCAAGATCTAACGATCAATGAGACCGACTCAAGAAATCGATTATCCAAATTCTGGGCACCAACCGGTGGTATATCACCACAAGACAGCGAGCAAGGTACAGACATTACACAGTACTAATCCGTCTTGACTGACAATCTTCAGATGATTCTCACTCTCTCCTTGTCCGGGGTGGCTTTTTGCGCCAGGTAAATATCTAGAATCTCTCTATTTCAACCACCACCCTAACTCATCACGTGCAGGCACATTCTGGAGTTTTCCACCTTCTGCCCCTAGGTCTACGCGTACAAAACAAGCTCGAAGCTCTGATCGACAAGCATATGAGCTCTATCGGCGCTTCAAAGCTCGCGCTTTCGTCAATAACCACAGAGGCATTATGGCGGCAAACTGGTCGCTACTCCGCCAACTCAGAACTCTTACGCATCAAGGATAGGAGAGAATCCGGCTTCTTGCTATCGCCGACTCATGAAGAGGAGATCACAGCACTTGTAGCCAGTATGGTGCATTCTTATAAAGATTTGCCATTGAGATTGTACCAAACTGGACGGAAGTACCGCGACGAACGAAGACCAAGACAGGGCTTATTAAGGGCTAAGGAGTTCATGATGAAGGATCTCTACACTTTTGACTACTCAACAGAATCTGCGCTAAGGACCTATGAGGAAGTACGGAATGCCTACAACAATCTCTTCAACGAGCTCAGACTGCCTTACCTTGTTGCTGATGCCGATTCTGGCAACATGGGAGGCAGGCTAAGCCATGAATATCACTTCGTTTCACCCAAAGGTGAAGACAATGTGTGGTCTTGCAACTCATGCGATTACGTTGCGAACGAAGAGCTTGCGGAGAAGAGCAGCCAAAACCCCACGTCAAATGACGAGAGCTGGCATGCGTTCACTGGTATTAGCGTCGACAAGAAGACAAAGATCAATGTATGGATCCCGCGTCCGTCCTCGACCGCGACAACAAAAGCGAATCAAGGGCATGAATGTGTCAATCTACATGCTGTCAAAAAAGCACTTCCAGAGAACATTGAGCTAGATACTGGCATAGAATCCTCATCACTCACTTCTTTGCTCCAAAAGACCACAGACATCATTGACCTCTTCGATCCCTCCCTCACCTTCGACAAACACGATAAATCCCTTTCTAATCCTCAATCTTCCGCCCTGAACCTTACAATTATCGAGACTGGCGATCCATGTCCTCGTTGTTCCAACGGAAAGCTCGACGTCCAAAAGGCTATCGAGGTAGGCCATACTTTCCACCTCGGCACCCGATACAGCAAGCCTCTTAACGCAGTAGTTGCGTTGCCAGACCAAAACCTTTCATCGCCAATTCAAATGGGCTGTCACGGCATCGGCGTTTCGCGTATCATTGGAGCCGTGGCTTCGCTCCTCTCAGATGCCAAAGGTCTGAATTGGCCGAGGGCGATAGCGCCCTACGAAGCCATCGTTCTCACATCTCCACAAACCGAGGATAGGGATGCGACAGAGGTGTACGATGCGCTTTACGGTGAAGCTCGGAACGGAGATGTAGATCTTGTGTTGGATGATCGGTCAGGAAAGAGCGTAGGATGGAAACTGAAGGATGCCGATTTGATCGGATACCCGGTCGTCATTGTACTGGGTAGGAGTTGGAAAGACAGGAGGGAAGTTGAGGTACAGTGCCGAAGATTAAGGTTCAAAAAGGATGTTCGTCTAGATGATTTGAGACAGGAAGTTTTGGGGCTGCTGGAGCAGTTGTAGTCTACCTGTACAGCGGAGCCTAAGTGTAGATTGACGGCGGATTGGAGCGCCGGTACATCAAGCAGGCATGCTCTACTTTATATGGAAAATTGAATGCAGGCCGTGTCAAAGCTCCAGACTTGCTAGTTCAAGTGAAGTGAAGTAGACAGCAGTTTTGTAGTTTTTCCTGAATATGTAGCTAAAGGTCATACTGGTGCGCTTAAACTACAGCACTAGCTTGAAACATCATGTTTCATGCATTTGTATTTATATCTTGTGAGATCTTACTGCAACAACTCCCTGCGTTCTTACGTAGACACACTTGTATTTCCACGGCAGCTCAAATTCGTGCCTACTGTTATCAGCCGCGATGAGTGAGCCTTCCCGCACTCTCGTACCCATCCTTCAGGCAGTCGCAATCATTGCGCCAGCCGTATACACAGGTAATGCAACTTTGCCAGAATATCTAAAGACTGGCTGAACATATACGTTCAGGCTTCACTTTCGCATACAGCCATGTCGTCATGCCGCCCCTCATCACGCATGCCCCGCCAAAACTCCTAGCCAAACAATGGCTTCAAGCCTACCAATTCGCACCCATCTTTGTCGCCCCCCTCATCTTGACAGGCACTTCGAGTACTGCTTTCCTCGCCTATATTTCCAAAAGCTCTTCTTGTTCGGCGACAGTACTGTATGTTGTCGCTGCACTGGCGAATGCTAGTATCATCCCGTATACGGCGCTGTACATGGAGCCTGGAGTGAACGGTGCAGGGAAGTGGAAAGTGCAGGAGATATTGAATGAAGAGGGAGTTGTGTTGAAGAGATCTGGGCAGGGAACTGATACACATACGGCGAGTGAGGCGGCAAAGAAGTGGGCTGAGAAAGTGGATATGAAGACTATTGCTGAGACATGGGTGAGAACGAATGCGTGGCGATATATCATTACCGCAATCGCCACCCTAGCCAGTGCAACTGCCTCCGTTGTGAAAAGCTAGAATAGAGTATGTATGGGATCGATCTTTGACCCTGACCACCAACTTTGTTTCCATTAGATACAATATCTGCACCACACCTTCCCAGGGATACTCTGTCTGCAACTCTCAACCGGTATCAACGCCTTAGCCTTCTTGTCCCAGCCATCCACACTTCCGGTAGATGCTCTTGATAACCTGCACATGCTCTCGATCATGTATATCCAAAGTTTCATGCACCTTGTTGGACGCCATGTTGACGTGACTCCCACTCCATCTAATTTCCTGGGTTCGAAGCTCCGAGAAGGCAACAGAGTGATTGTGCTGAAACCTTTTATCCCACCGTACCGCTAAAGCAACCATACTAGCATATTCGACGTTGCTGCCTATACACAGACGTGATATCAACTCGACCGTAAAGACAGCCCCTGTATGTCTTTCGGCAAAGGGTGACACAGATGCCCTAGCCTTGAAGATGCTGCCTTTGCCAACGGTCGTACTTGGTGAGGTAACAGTAGATGTACTGAAGAAGTGTTCATGCAGGTTCAGTATCTCGAGACTCGATGTTAGGATATATGTGTTACAGGCACGTTTTCAAACGCAAATGTACGACTGTGCATGTATTTCTCCCTCAGCTGATCGTACATCCAAACTTTACACATGTAACAATGCATCCGCATCGATGGAAATAATTAATATGCTCTTTGACTAAGAGCAGATAGAATCATGTGCCTTCGAATACTGGGGGTATATAGTGTAAGTTTTCTTCTAGGCCCCGGTCGTGGTGTAGCAGGCGTAGCGGGCGTAGCAGGCACCTCCGTTGCTGACTTATCGGATTCTAATTGAACGAATGGTCTGTAATTTATGTCCGCCTCTAGAAGGTCCTCCTGTAACGAGTTCCTTGGTCCAGCGTCCTCTTCATTCGTGGCTTCACGGGTTGTTGGAGTGCGCCTAGCCAACTGCTCTGCGAGAATTTGATAATCCCGTGAAAGGTGTATATTGGCGACACGGTCGTAGGAGCGTTTGGTAGGCTTCCATGATGAATCAGCAGTCCCGTTCGCTTGCCATATGTCTCTGTGGGAGCTGAGGATATCTCGTTCTAATTGTTCGACATCCTTAGTGCGCAATTTCATCTCTTTGTTTTCGTCTCGACTATTGACAGCTGAAGCGCTCTCAAAGCCTGTGTTTTCTAGATGTCTTGAGAGCTTCTGAAGAGTCTTCTCACGGATTTTTCTAGCTGACCGAGCTCTTTTCTTGGGACTGGGCTGCTCCGGGGAACTCGAGAGTCTCTGACCTGACACTGGGACTGGAGGTGTGACTGTGCCGTTCCTTCCCGATTCAAGAGCAGGGGAAGCCGACTTGATCTTGGTAGAAAATTTCTCCTGTCCGATGATTTTCCATACAGGAACCGAGTTTTCCTGTATAGATCTTGCTTCCTCTACCGTCAAAGATTTCAAGTCCTTTATCGAGATGAACTTGACGTCTTGGTATAAACTCTCAACATCTATATCTATACCCCGCGTCTTCAACATGTGTTGTATCGCAACTGCACGCAGCCGGCATTTCATGTTAACTCTTCGGTGTTCAGGGTGTGAAACCCGCAACTCTTCCACGGGTAACCGTACCCTGTCTCTCGCTTTGCTGTTCTTTCGCACGCTTACTTCCATGTTTTGGTACAAATTCCAAACATCTATGTCTATACCCCGCATCTTTAACATCCCTTGCATCCCAAGTGCACGCAGCCAGAGAGTCTCTTTACGTCTTTGGTCTTCAGTGTTCAAACCCGCCAACTCTTCCATGGGCAATTTGTCCTGGCTCAAACCTGTACTCATAGCATCGATCTGTTGCGATTGACCTTTAGCTCTGCGGCCCGCCTCTTTCGCTGGCGACGATATCTGTGGATCCTGGTCGCCTGACTCACACGGAGTATCTACCTTTTCTTCGTCCTCTATGCGAGATACTGATGAAAGCTGTCGTCCAGAGTCTGCTGTGAGGTAGTCATGACCGGATTTATCGTTTAACATGTTGCGCTCCTTTGATAGCCTGCTAGCGGCTGCGATTGCGCACGGATTCGGTTTTGATCCTTTGGTGTTTATGCTTTCAACCGAAGACCAACGCGCTACCATTGCGCCAAGGCTTCTCTTTAGGAAGTGTGTGAGTTTTGATCTTAGTGCTGGGTTGCGGCTCTCTGGCTGTGCTTCTTCGTTCAGGCTCTGACTCTTTTCTCTGTCTATCCTGAGTTGTTTCTGCTCTGTCTCGTATTCTATCCTGGATCGTTTCGATTCCTTCTTGCGTCTCATGAGTACCTCATTTTCCAAATTCCGGAGTTTCGAAAGCTCTTTCTTTTTATACCTGTCCTGAGACGGAACGTCTACTTTCAATTGCTTGTGTGTATCAAGCGCGGCTTTTTTGATGACTTCCTTGACAGTTTCAATGCTTTTCCCAGAATCCACCCACACGGCACCAAGGATAGCTTCAACCGCCTCGGCAACCGCCTCGCCATACGCATCGTCGGCATCGAAATTGGCATTGGGCTTTGGGGTCCACTGATTATACCATACCAAATTTTCGCGTATACCAAGTGCTTTCCCTTTTTCGCGAAGAACCTTTCGACTTTCTAATTTGCTTTGCATCTTACTGTAGTTTGCTGCTTGTTGTCTCAGCTCAGATATGTGAGCTGCACGTCGAACATACCTGCAGGGTTTCCCGTTTGGAACCAAGTATCGCACAAAGCTAACGTGAGAATGCGATCACCTAGCAGTGCCATTCGGTTGTTCCTGTCGACGTGATAAGTCTTACCACCGAAGTATAGTGGTATAGCCGATGATGTGAGCTTCAGTGCTTCGATGCACAGCATTTTGTTCTTGAAATTGTATCCTATACGTTCCTCGACACGCCCCACCTTCGCCGCTACATCAACTAGATCATGATAGACAATTGGTGGGGATGTATGCAATTGCAACCGATTGGCCTCAAGCTCCGGGAAAATCTGATCTTTCCGTTGAAACAGGTGTGGATTACGAGCTTTAAAATTAGAATACGTGCTGTTCTCTTGAATATCATCTCGACTCCAAATGCTTTTGTGGTTCTGGTTGTGTAAGGATCTTTTTACATGCCATGTAAATGGGTTGCTCCTGCCGGAGAGCTTCGCTGGGAGGCGGCAACGAACACGTCTCAGTGGTCCAGGCCACTTCTGCAATCTACATGACGTCCATTGCTTGGGCTTAGGAGGCATCCCGAAAGAGTTGCGCGACCTGCACCTTGGGAAGACTGGCCCATGTTAGTAGTCTGCTCTACCAGAAACGCGGCGTTCTGGTTGGTCGACGGGGTACAAATCGCACGTTACGTACCAGCGCAGCGTCAATTGTGAGGGAGTATTCTATACCCAAATGCTGGGACAGAGCAGTTTTTTTCTACGCCACACTTAAGATGGGTGGGTCGAGCGCTTGGTTTCGATGATGTCGATGACGGAAGAGGTATGAGAGACATGTATGGTCCACCAGTAGTGTGAATCCTTAGTGCATCGACCGCACAGACAATCCTTGCTACCCCTTCAAGACAAACGTTCCCCATGCACGGTTCGGAATTCCATCAACAATACTCAAAATGACGATGTACATTACGGCTCACAATCAAGCTCAACACAAAAAAAGAACCAAGAACACAGGCAGTCACGAAAATAGTATAGTAGTTACCAACGTCAACTTACCTGACGCCTCTTTCGTTACCAGGACTATCTGAACTTGGGCTTCTTATGCATTGTATGATTTGGGCTCGGATGGTAGCCATGTGAAACAACTATTATTGGCCGTTGACTAGCCGCCAGTTCCGCGATCAGGGCGTCGAAGATACTTGATCGAAGATGATTGAAAAGCGATTCTAAGTCATGTTGTGTAATTGGAAGTGGTGGCGTATGCTTGCGCGAGTGAGCTACTGGCAAGTGCGTCGACGAATTGGCATACAATGAACGGCTGCTCGGAGAATGTGCCTATGGCCACATTGTGCCATCCATCACGCATAACACAATTGGTTACTCAAACGTGCTGCGTGTCATATCACACGTCATATACATCAATTCCACAACAACATGACTACATGGCTTTGAGCTCTAATATATAGTAGTGAAGTCGAAGAGGGCTTTTGTATTGTCAATGTCATCACATTTAAGAATGACACGAACCGGAAGAGTGTTCCCGACGTTCGTACTTATGGTCTGGCTCCATATGTAGGTAACACCAACCCCTCTGATACCAAGGCCCAGCGTTACATTCTATCGCCAAGAGGGAAGGACACATACGGTACAAGAAGAAAACACCGAGAGAACATGGCGGATCAAGACTAGGAGTCTTCTAGCCAGCCAAAATAGTTACTTTGACCTTCAGTTGTCCACTCTACAACACCAGCCTTTTTGATGATTTCTTCGCCGGCCGTACGCTCTGCGGATTAGAAAACACGTCCAACGGATCGATTTCCGCCTTGATGCGCTCCAATCTATCGACATTGCCACCCCAATACAGGCGCGCGCTGTTGTCACCTAATTCAGGATCTACATAACCTGCATACGCTCCTTGGTCGTGGTTTGGTAACGCATCGATGATGATATCGTTCACATCGGTAAGAAACTTACGAGTTTTGTTATTTACCTTGCGTAATGTTAATAAGAATGCTTGTTAATTAGAGATATGTGGAGCCCTTACCTTTCCAAACATATTTATAGCATACGATTGATGATAGAAGAGCGCGTCGCGGTGTCCGTACGCTGTAGCATCAGATGCCACGTCATTGATAGCGCCGCCCTCAAGGTCCCAAATGATGAACCACAGCGCGCCACCTTTGTCTGCTCCTTCAATATGCGTGAAGAGCTTGTCGACTGCGATGTCGGGTATCATGTCTTTCTCTGTGTATGCGAGAGATTTGGCGTAGAAGTTGGACTGGATGCCCCCCACAATTTCCAAAGCCACATCTTCGCTCCAGTGACCTACCACACCAAGCCAATCTTTAAGTTCTATTGAGTCAGATCCTGAACTCGAAGGAAGAAGGGAGGTAATGTTTAGGCTGTCGAATTCAGTCTGGCTACCGAAGAAAGTGCCCGTGATGATAGCGCCAAATTGTTCCGTCAAGATGTATTGACTCGCAAACTTCCTAGAGAGCTCGGGTTCGGAGACGAGCTTTTGCCACTTCTTGAACGCCTCAGCCTTTGTTGCAGAAGAGCCATCGTGGAAATTGTACGAGTAAAGCACAGCTTCACCAGGCTCAGCCTGAGTGCGGACCTTGAACTCGGTGACTATCCCAAACCCGGCTGCGGCTCCCTTCATCGCGAAGAAGATATCTGGATTCTGTTCTCTCGAAGCACGCACTACTGTCGAGTTGGCCAGAACCACCTCTACCTCTTCTACATGATCGAGTGAGGACCCCCACATCCGAGATGTTGGTCCTAGGCCACCAATCGTTGCATGACCTCCAATACCTACTTGTGGACAAGTGCCATGGGCAATAGCACGCTTGCCGTTGTCGTGTAGTCGCTTCGTGACATCGCCTAAAAGCGTTCCACTACCGATAGTAGCCTGCCAGGTTGACTCATCCATGGAGAATTGCTGGAAAGACTTCATGTCGACTACAATGGTGCTGTCCTGACCACCTATACCGTAGTTGGCGTAGGAGTGTCCGCCACTGCGCGGCTGAACTTTGAGGCTGTTATGCACGGCACATTTGACGACTGCGGCGATCTCGTCGGTAGTCTTGGGGTACGTAATAGCCGCTGGCGTCAGCGGTATATCGAGGTTATACGGCTTGACGTGTGAGAGTTGGAAAAATGGCGTGTTCTTGGAAGCAACATTCTCTTTTCCAATCGCGTTCTCGAGACACTTCTGCACCGGAGAACTGGAGGAATTGCCCATGGTACAGGAGGGGAATGTCTAATCAGAATGTCAGCTGCTTGCTGATCCTGCGCTGGGACTGAATGTACTGAAGGGGTTCCCCGTTGTCAATTTGAATGCTTGTGAACATACGTGAAGGTGCTCGAGCGTGGCTTTGAGTTGCTTTCTAGCTAAGTCACTGACGTTACCTGACTTGTAAGTGTATTTTGTATTAGGTGGAATAGCGGTGATCCAAGGGATATAAAAGTCCGTCTAGACATTAAGAACGATGCTACGAATAGGCAATGTATTCACCGTCCAGATGCCTAGCAAACACTCGCCCAATCACCCTACCCACGAATAGAGTTAGGTTGTCAACCCTATGTTCTGACCGTACGACCGAGAGCGCTGTTTGCGCTTCGAGTGTCACCCGCATGGTTGCGACAAGTCTACAAATACCGGATAGACGGTCCTGGGGAAGGCGGCTGCGAAGCGTGAATGGCCAGCATTTACGTGGGTATCTAACGACAATTGGCAAGGCGAAACGGTGCCATGCCTGCCATGCATGTTTCAGTCTCGGCCTGCCGCGTAGGGAGTACTTTACAGCCAACCCGATGGTCAGTGGCGTACCTTTCTGTGACAACTGAGAAGATGTGTGCTGAGTCTTAGAGACGACGTAAACCCGGAAGTGGCGAAGGTGTAGATCGCGAGGCAGGGATCGCTCCAGGCCACCCCCACCTTTGTTGTCTACACAAGATAACCAACTGTTGATCTACGCTCTCACCAGGCAGCCATAGTGGAGACTGAAAGTATAATTTTATGTCGGTTCCACCACCGTTCTTTCGGCACTCAATACCATATGCTTCGTGTTCGATGATGTGGTATCACCTCTGCCTCTTCTTTCTCCTTCTCTTTCGCAAGGTCATACAGGAAGAAGTCGATGAGAATAGCGTTGACCTTGGCGTTTGGTTGAAGCTTCAGAATCTCCCTACGGAGGAGCTCTGCAGCCCAGATGCTACAACCCCGTATCTGCATCTCCCAAGAGTGGCCAGATTCGATGATCCCCTGACGGCGTATCTTATTCTCGAGAGGCGGGCAGTACCAGATTATGCCTAATGAATGTAGCATCTGAGGAATGCGGTAATCTGTAGAAGCGCCAGTCAGTCTGAACTACGAATATAGATGATGCTCAACCATACCTGCGAAGATGGTAATCTTGTCAATGTCATCGAACTCGCCATAGCTCTCACCGTCGAACGCAGCCCATAGGTCTGCAACGAAGATCTGGGCTCGCTTCAAAAAGCGCACCTTCTTATTCTCAAATCTACCTTCATCCCTGAAGCAATTGAATTTTTCAGCGAGTAGGTTCACGAGACCGGCTGCAGAGTTGTTCGCGTCTTCAATGAGTGTGATCACACTGCCATCGAATTCCTGCGAAGTCAGTCATAAGTAAAACTGCTTGTGTGTGTGTGATCGTGATCTACAACAAACGCACCTCCTCTAGAATTTGTCCAGCTTCTCTAAGGCATCGCACCCTCTGCTCGAACATGGGGATCTCCTCGTCGGTACCAGAAGTGAAGATGGTTCGCAGGACTTCGTCTGAACATTGTTCCTGGTCAACCCAGAAAGCTGGACTAGTGATTGGGATGTCTTGTTCCAAGGCTCGTTGTAATATTGCAACCAGACTCCAATATCCCGTCCATCTCTTTCCCTTGTACACTACCGCGAAGCGCTCCTCCTCGTTCTTCTCGCTCCAGAAGCTAAAGTTTAGGAGGTCCATGGTGAAGATGAAGTTTACAGTGCTCTCATCTTTTGCTTTGGGGTGTAGCTCATGCTCCGACCAGGTCTTGGTTGTGTAGTTCCGCTTCTCCATCTCGTCAAAAACAAGCTGTGCGGCGACTTTGGTAGATCGCATATCGAGAGCAACGTCCATGCTATTATCGCAGATGAACTGGGCATTTTCCAGGACTTTTGTTTCTGGTGGACCTTCGTCTTTGGCACCACCGCCCCAATGCTTCCGCATGAGGTCTAGCAGCTCCAGGTCGACTTCGTCGTCGGACATGATGATGGTCGGCCGTGTACGCTAGCTCCAATTCCAGTAGTCGCGATGAAGGGCACTTCTGCGGCCGCTCGTATGCAGTCTTTAGCAAGCTCCACCAGACGCAAAGCAAGTTTTTGGTGGCAGTGGGCAGCGACCAGCGTGTGTCCCGGCGCGTTTAAGGTCGACGATCCACTCATAGGGCGCTCGTTTAGGTGCCAAGCTTCGGAGGCTGAAGGCAAGCGGCGCAGGCCCAGTGGAGCGGCGCTACCCAGCTGCACTGACGTCTCTCACCTGTCGCCTTTACCTCGAGACGGCAGCTGTCCAACTTTCGCATGTCGTAGCCTCGCCCACAACACGACTTCGTTTTCGCCCATCTCCACCCCCGAACCCGCAATGGCACGCGACAGGTTTGCTCGGCAGAGCCTCGGTGGCACGCTCCATCAGCGCATCAGAGAGGTAGCTCGCACCACGCGCAAACATGCCATGTGCCAGTCGCTAATCACATGCAGGCACGCGTCTTGATGGTAGGAGCTGGCGGCATCGGCTGCGAACTGCTCAAGAACCTCGTTCTCACCGGCTTTGGCGAAATCCACATTGTAGACCTCGACACCATCGACCTCAGCAACCTCAACCGCCAATTCCTGTTCCGCAACGAGCATATCAAGAAGTCCAAAGCATTGGTACGGCAATGGCCCTGCTCGCAACGCCGTCTCCCGCCTTGCGCTAACTACCTGACAGGTTGCGAAAGAGTCGGCCGGCAAGTTCAACCCCAACGTCAGCATCGTAGCGTACCACGACAACATCAAGGATGGCCAGTTCAGTGTCGCCTGGTTCCAGAGCTTCGGCCTCGTCTTCAATGCGCTGGACAATTTGGACGCGCGGCGACATGTCAACAAGATGTGTCTCGCGGCCAATGTCCCGCTGATTGAGAGTGGCACCACTGGCTTCAACGGCCAAGTTCAGGTTATCAAGCGGGTGCGCAACACCACTCAGCTACTTTGTCAAGCTCCTATGCTGACTTCACTACAGGGCGAAACCGAATGCTACGATTGCACACCCAAAGACGCCCCCAAGTCGTTCCCCGTATGCACCATCCGAAGCACGCCCTCGCAACCCATCCACTGCATAGTATGGGGCAAGTCATATCTCTTCGCCGAGATCTTTGGCACCTCAGAAGACGAAGCGCCCGAGCTAGACCATAGCGAAGATGCCGACAATGCCAGCGAAGTCGCGAATCTACGAAAGGAAGCACAAGCGCTGAAGCGAATTCGCGATTCCATGGGCTCCCAGGACTTCCCGCGACTGGTTTTCGACAAGGTTTTCAACGAGGATATCGAGCGGTTACGGAGCATGGAAGACATGTGGAAGACTAGGAAAGCGCCCGAGGCATTGGACTACGACACGCTTATGCAGGAATCGCTAGGTGTGGGTACAGGAATCGCACAGCAAGACCAAGTCACATGGAATGTAGCGGAGAATTTCGCCGTCTTCGTGGACAGCATCAAGCGACTCAGTACTCGGCTGGAAGAGACGCGCGCAAACGCTGATATTGGGAACTCGGTGCCTATTCTCAGCTTCGACAAGGACGACGTGGACACGCTGGACTTTGTCGTCGCAAGTGCAAACCTGCGCTCACACATCTTTGGCATAGAAATGCGGTCCAAGTTTGACATCAAGCGTAGGGGAACCACATACACTGTCGGAACGGCTGCTAACAAGATACAGAAATGGCTGGCAACATTATTCCTGCGATTGCGACTACAAACGCCATGACTGCCAGTCTCTGCGTTCTACAAGCTTTCAAAGTCATGCGCGAACAGCTCGACAAAGCCAAGATGGTCTTCCTTACCCGTAGCACTGAGCGCGTCATCTCAAGCGAGTCACTGCGACCACCAAATCCCCGCTGTGCAACTTGCGGCGTATGCTATGCCACACTGCATGTCGATTTACCGCGTGCGAAACTGAGCGATCTGGTCAATATCATTCTGAAGGAACAGCTGGGCTATGGAGAAGAATTCAGTGTCAAGCGAGATTCGGATATACTCTACGATATCGACGAGGACATGCATCTCGACAAGACATTCGAGGAACTCGGCCTTAACGGCGACACCTTCCTCACAATCTCCGATGACTCGGAAGAAGATGGGAAGGTTGATTTAGTATTTTCTGTGATACACCAAGATTTCACCGAGAACGCAAACCCACTCAGGTTACCGGATGAAGTCAAGATTGCGACAAAGCCCAAGATGCCTGTACCAGAGACCATTGACCATGCGACTGTCAACGGCACCGTTCTGAACGGTGACGTCACGGATATCAGCAACGGAAACACGAATGGTGCTGCGAAGCGCACAGCCAGCGAAGCAGGTCTCCAGGATGAGCTCGTCCGGAAGAAGGGTAAGGTCATCGAGGAGTCACAAAAGAAAGACGATGGCCACATCACTATCGAAGACGACAAGAATGACGGAGCGATTGTCATTGATGATGACTGAACAACTTGGCGACAAGCTTGATTGCTGGCTGCAAGTCAGCGAACCATCATCTTGCGTCTCGTCATTGGCTCTGTTGGCGACACTAAAGTATACGATATACTTCACTCTTTTTTTCTCGACGTTGGATCATAAGCGTTGGAGCCTGATTGCTTATGTCCATTGCACCCATCTCACCACATCCTTGCACCTGGAACAACGGCTCGGTATTCGATGCGCTTGCAGCATATAGATTTCCTTTTCTGTACCATACATCAGCCAGCCATTTGAAGTCGTCGCCATGGACGTCTTCTGGATTCATTGGCTTACCCTAGTCTAAGGAGCATTTGGTGGAAGGAATCACGTCTGGAGAAAGCCACCAGGCCGTCTTGCAAGGCCGGAATGGCAACTGATTGGGAAGATCTCAAACATTGTAGTAGTAAATGACTTAGACGGCAGATAAGCCACCATCTAGATTCAATACACAATTGTGTGCATATTTGTTTTCAGCGAGAAACAGTGCTGCGTGAGCAATTTCATCCGGTTTGCCAAAACGATTTAACGGTATACGTTGTTGAAGCTCAGAGGCATTCAAGTCTGTTGATCGTCAAAAAAAAAATCATCATTTTGCATCACCATATGATTCGACGCACCTTTTGTCATATCCGTTTCCACGTATCCAGGCACAATGGCATTGACGCGGACTTTGTGACTAGCATACTCAGTAGCCAGAGCGCGAGTGAAACCCAATACTCCCGCTTTCGATGCTGCGTATGCAACAGCCCCGTAACCACCTTGCAGGCCCAGCAGCGAGCTGACATTGATAATGACTGGGACATCAGCATCTTCCTTAGTCCTGCCTCCCAGGTAGCCGTTTCTGTGCAAAATCAATATGGTCAGCACATATACACGTAAATAAGGGAGCCAGCATGCGCATTTACACGGCTATTGAGTGGGTTGCAGTACCGTAAAAGGAATTTCGTCCCCTGCATCACAGAAGTTAGATTAGTTTTGATGATACTATCAATTTGGCCTTCATCCAATGCAGAGAATAGCTTTGCCTGCGTTACACCGGCACAATTCACTACTACGTCGATGTGTGAGGGGTGAGTAGGATACTTGCGCGTGTCTGGTCGGGGAAGACAAGCAGCAAATTGACAAGAGGGACTCAGCGACCAAAAGTTCGAGCCGTTAGATATGTCTCCAGCTATATGTCCATGTTGGTACGGCGAGCTCGATGTTCCGGATAGTTTGGACGGCTCACTATCGTCAGGTGAGGCTTGGAGTCCGGAAGACGACAAAGGCGATAAGCTTGCTAGAACCTTTTTTAGATTTTCTTCTGAGCGAGAGATTAGGGTGCAGCGGTATGCGTTCTTGGAGAATAATTGCGCGATTGCGAGACCGATGCCTCGGCTACCGCCCGTGATGAGGACGTGTTTTGGGCGACTTGCCATGGTAGGTTTGGTACTTTTCGGTCCTGGACTGCAGTCGACACGTTGGTCAAGGGAGAGAGGTACCCGAGACACAGTTTTCGTTTCAGGAACAATCGCAATAGTTGTATTCTAATGGGCTTCCAACGAACAAGCTAGAAGGGAGATACAAAAGTAGATGATGTAAGCCATATTCTGCCCGCGCGAGAAAACGTGACAGCGCGCGCCTCCACAACTTCCCCGCGAACCCACCATTTCTCTCGCGCAACGTCACACACCACATCTCCCACTCGACATATCATACTCCAACTATCTCCGGCACTGAACAGAGTCCCGACATACATTACAGACAATAATGGCTGACGGAAAATCAACGAAGTACGTCACTCTGGTCTCTAACGACGGCTTCGAGTTCAAGATCCTCCGTTCAGCAGCATGCATAGCAGGGACGATTAAGAAGGCACTGGATCCATTGTGTAAACATCTCTACCTCACATGTACACCATATCATAAGCTAACGATCTACCTCAGCCGGCTTCAAGGAAAACGAGGAGAACACCGTCCACCTAGCTACGATTAAGTACGTTTCCCCGGGCGCGTTCCTTGACCGATTGCCATAGCCCCAACAAACGAGATATGCATGGAAATCCTAATTAATACAACGTAGTGGCGTAGTCTTGGAAAAAGTTTGCGAATACCTCTACTACAACCAAAAGAACGCTGAAAGTAAAGATGTCTCGGACATGGATATTCCGCCTGAACTCTGCTTGGAGCTGTTGATTGCGGCAGATTACTTGGATGGTACGTACATAGGAGCCACGTCGGGAAGGGGCAGTTGCTGACTATCTCTAGTGTGAGGTGACGATTGCAAGACCCGCGATAGTCCGGTGTATTCTCCCCAGCGCCTTTTTACACAAGGATACGAAGGCATGTGGGCATAGTGTTTCAGGCATGCAAGCACGCTTGCATAATTGTGTTCCACGAAGCCACCGATACGAGATGGAAGCTTGATGTGGAAGAAACAAGAGACATGGTACAGGGAGCGCTCATGTTTAAGGAGAAGGAAGAGAGAAGACGCCCTACGCACAGCGTACTTTGGGAGCCATACAGTCTATGCGTAGAGGAGTGTGGAAACAGACTCTGAAGTATCGGCGGAAATGAAAAGAGAATGCTTCTTGGTGGGCCTGCGCTCCGTTCTACGGGTACGGCTATCATCTCTCGCTACACAATGGTCTTCGTGCACCTCTGCCTCTTTTGCCTCTGCAAAGTCCGAGTCAAAAACCCCCCCATTCAATTCATTGTTCAGTGTGCTGATCTGCCGATACATGCGACGAAGGTCTGGATATCACTGACATAACGAATGTGCTATCGATTGGTATTAAACGTACTAAGCGGGTGATGAAACGGTGAACAAGGTGAGTGCTCTAGCTGATAGCGAACAAGAAAAAGAAAAAGAAAAAGAAGCGCCTCAGCGCCCTATGAATAAGACCCCATGTTGAATGTTCAGCTGTGTTAGCTTTCTCCACTCTTTAAAAGCCCTCGCAGTGCAGTGCATGTCTATCGACAGTCCTTCTCTACTCTTCCTGCGCCCAAATCTTCTCTCTCTGTATCATGCGTTCATTTTCCGTCTCCTTGCCACCGTCAAGTGTCTTCTTCCATGCAAAGTACTCGCCTAATCGGATTTCAGCATAGCTCGCATAATCGAACTCGATCAGAGAGATCTGAGCCTGAATCAACGCCCAAATACCCCAGTAGAAGCCAGGAACGCCGCGGAAGCGATCGACCTGGTCGAAAAGCTCCTGCAGCTCTTCCTCCTTGTACGACTTGTTTTGATGGGCGTTGAAGCTGCGGAGATACTCGCGGAGAAAAGCGCGGCGAATGGTGCGTGTGGGCATGGCGCTGTAATCGCAGTCGAAACCGCCCCATTCGGCAAAGTGGTTTGCAATGTCAAATGAAGCAGGAGCAGGCGTAGCATACTCGTAGTCGATAAAGGACACTGTAGCAGCTGCTGTCTCGGGCTCGTCTGAAGCGCTCGAGGCACTAGAGCGGCGCGAAGCAGCGGCAGACGAAGGCGAGGGCTCGATGATCACGTTGCCTGAGAGTAGGTCGCAATGGGCGAAGACAAACGGATTGGAGCCGCCAACACCAGGCGTGTCACCTAGCAACTCAACTAAGCTTTCGAGTTCTTGCATCAGCTGGTCTCTCCTTTCCGACTGCGCGGTGGTGCTTGTCGGCAGCGCAAGGATCCATTTCTGCATAGTAGTCCACACATTCGGGATGGGCTTGCCTGGCGTGAGTGTGGCCATGGCCGCCAGAGACGCACGCTTGTTGTTGTGTGAAGTGAGTTGTGCGGGTGCAGGACATGTGCTGCTAATACTCGATATAGGTAATGTGGCATGCCATTCCCCCAGCCTTTGAGCTACCCCTCGCCATACTTCTGGCCGACGCAGATCTTCGGGCGTACACACACTGCCTTGAATGTACTTGTATAGGAGACCATTTTCAAACCGGGCGTAGAGAGACGGTGCAAGGTTGTGGCGTGCGAGGAGCGAGTGGGAGCGAGTTTCCTCTGCGAACTTGTTTAGTTTCGGTAATGGGTGTTGCGGATGGACACCTACTCTCGCGGTCTATCAGGACGTCTGTTCCCTTTCCATATGCGCGCAGCAGAATCGCATCGTCATCAACCTCGACTTTGGAGAGACCGGGCAGCTTGTTCACCGCTTTCAGAAGCTATCCGTCGTCTTAGCTGTTGCGTACAGAAAGGGGGGGGGGGGGCCGTCGCCAGCAGAGCACTGCTAGCATATGCATACCGTGTTCGTAATGCCGTCGGTGAACCTCACAAACTCAATTGTATCCTGAGATTCCCGCCATTCTGGCCGTAGCGCGAGTATGAGGTTGAGCGCAGAGTTGCGCGAGTCGGAGTTGTCGTAGTACTGCGGTATGTTCCGGAGAGAGTCGTACGGTGATTGTGCTTTACTCATAATGATGTCTCGACACTATTCCATGGTTAGTCCCTTGGTGTGTTGTGGTGCTGGCTGGGCGGCAGGAGAGTTAAGAAGACATGGAGAGATCCTTCCGTCGCATGTGAAAGGGCGAGTCCCAAACAGACAGCAGTCGCAATGGACTGGCTGCATGACGTACCAATTGAGGATAGCTATGCTTCCGCTCGAGAGAAAAAAAAAGCAAAAAGAAGAGGATTCGGCTTGTCGGGCGGTCAAGGTGTCTTGTATGAACGAAGGGTGCAGGCAGAGCATGTGCCGATTCGATCGACACCCACGGGGGTCGCGTGGGCCCTTTTCTCAAGCGCTCTCTTCCCCTGTCCTAGCCCCGCAAAGCGCCACAGACCCTTTCCCTGTGCAACTGCCTCAGCCACATGACGTCCCTCGTCTTCGTGCGCGGCCATCAATGCATTCTGAACCTGCATTCCCAACCCAACCTGATCCAGCTCGTCTACGCTACACTCGATAGCCTGTCCTGCCCACGACTGCCGTCAGCTAAGGCGGATACCCGGCTTGGTACGTGCAACTTGTGGCTGTCTATGCATAGCGACGTCTGCTGCGGGGCTTACAATGTCACTATGCCACCTGTGGGTGCGTTTTATACCGCCGATTGGGTGTCGGCAAACCACCTGCTTGATGGAGGGATAGCACATGCTGATGTACATGTTGGTGGTCCATGACGTTGAGGTGAAACGCGGCAGTCGCTGCAAACTGTCATCTTGTTTATTGCTAAATCTCTTTGCTGAAGGTCGAGGCCAAAAGAACCTCACTGAAAACGCCGCGCTTGCTGCGCATAGGGTATATCCGTAGTCTAAACACCAAAGTTGAACTTCAACGTAGATAACACTCATTCCGCCCATACCGTTGCGCCCAACATATACAAGCCCTCATTGTACTTTCCTGCCAGTGCCCTTGCGGGCTCTCCACTTGTATGATCCAAGGCCAATATCCATAGCGCTGCTCTGCAGATTTGTCAACCCATCGAATGATTCCTTGCCCAGAGTGATGACCTTGACAGTATTGCCGAACCCTACCACGACGCTGCGCTTGCCTAGTCTGGTCATCGGACCAGGAGCTGCCACGAAAAGCTCGTCTTCGTACGAGCCCTCCGTTGTGCCATCGAGGTTATCAGGAACAAGCGGCCTACAGCGAAACTCCCCTGTACTGGATAGTGTCCACGCCTCCCACGTATCAACGTCGCCAGGAGCGTGACTTCTCTGATTACCCTTGGCGAACGACGTCTCAAGAGATTTGGATGGGTTCAGATTGCCTTGAATCTGAGCTCGCTGCTTGAGCGCCGATGCAAGCGCGGATGGATCAACACCTTGATTACCATCGTCAGCGCCTGAAGCCGTTGATGATGGTGTGGGTGATTGCGCATATCTCCTGACCCCTACAACACTGAGTGCATCCGTCGACTCCCACACTCCGGCAGGCTCAACGTAATGCACTGCCTCCTTTGCTTGATCGAGCCCCCGACACCGGTGCTTCTCCCTGTCCAATGGCTTTCCGAGACATATCTGTGACGACGTATTGTCGTCGAGGGAGAAATTTTGCATGACCATGTGGCCGGTGTCTAATTCTGTATATGCCACAGCAAGGGAGTTCACTGTTGGGGCTCCACATTGACACGTTCGTCGCATAGGATACAGGACCCTGAATGAATGCGGCTTGATGTGGCCGATCTGGAAGGCGTGCACGAGAGCTCGACTAGTAAAGTCAAAGATTTCAGCCTCCTCGTCACGCAGTGCGAAAATAAGACCTAGGCTGGGAACTGCCTCTATGCATCGAATCTTCGCAGGGTTGCTGCCTGGAGGTGGCCCCGGGTCAAGACCAGCGACTACTTCAGACATTATGTTGTTGTCCTCTGTCAGCGGCAAGATGTGTACTTCCCCGGGTTTTGTCACAAAAACAATGCTTGTGTCGCCATGAACTGAGGTGTATGTTGCGGTACAGGCGATGGGACTGGATGATACGCGTCTAGTGTAGTGGATGCCTGTACGTGCTTCGAGCTTCGTTAGATGCCCGTCCCGGCTGACGATGATGAGGTAGAGCTTTTCAACATCCAGGCGTGTTTTGAGGTAGACAAAGGTAAATAAAATGGGCGCCTGTCCGCGGATGTCGATTTTTGGAAACATGAGGAAACGTGATGCAGGGATATCCCATAAGCCGATTTGACCGCTCTCTGCACAGAGCGCAAGTATGTTGCCACCGTCATCCATGGCGGTAGCGTAAATGGGCCAAAGCTTTGGTTTCATTGATGCTGTCTGCAGCGTAGTGTGCAGATATCCTCCACGACCGTGTAGCCATAGCGCAGTACTCCTGTCAAGAGATATACTAGCAAGATGGCCTTTTGAACAGGAAATCAAGTGCACAACGTCTAGGTTCTGCGGCGTTGGTAACGTCTTGATCGACAGTGTGACTTCTTCGTCCTCTTCGCTCTCTTCAGCAGTCTTCGGAAGTCCACTCCAAAGAAGGTAGTTCATGAACAGTGTTACAGCCGCAATAAGGGTAACAACGATCAAGGCTACTGGGAACGCATGTCCACGCGCAAAGCATCGGAGCCCATCCATGAAAGACAACGGTGGCTGGGGTCGGTCGCGTCCATACGCCCCCTTGGCAACAACCAGGATGGGGTCATGTATACGAGCTACAAAACTCGGAGCATCGGGCTTGATAAAGCCAAAGAGTTCCCGGGCAGTGTTGTGGTCTTGGATTCTTAGCCAATCAGCGGGGGTCCTAGCCTGATTGATTGGTGGTGGGCTCCATGTATCAGTGGCGCGTCTGCGTTTTCTGGACGTGAGGTTCCGACGAAGTGTGTCGAGAGACAGCTGCTTGCCATCGCTGTCGAAAAAGTGCCAGTTGATAGCGAGAATAATGGAACAAATGGCTACAGTCCCGGCAAATCTCGTGCTGAGTGGCAGAGTACCCTCAAACAGTGCCCCGAGCCAGGATTGTCGTTCTGCCCGGTTCTTCTTATTACTTTGGTTGAGATCCTCGCGCTCCAGCGAGTCCGAAAGCTCCATTCTTTGCACGTCCACACTCAAGACTGCGACAAAGAAGGTCAAATGGAAAACAAGGTCGAATACAAGTGTAACGGCAGCGAAGACGCAAAAGTCAGCTACCCAAGGTGAAACGAGCCGAGAACAAATGTATAATAGGGCGAGATTTTGAAAGGCGATGGCAAGGGACAAGTGGCCGACTTCTCCTAGCGCATTTCCGATTCGCTGTTGGGGAGGCATCTCGGGGGGTGTCTCTAGGACGACATTAATCAGACGAAATCTAGTACCGTTAGCCAAATCGAACGTGAAGCCGCAACCGTACGTACATATTTCCTAAACCGAAACAAAAAACAACTCCAGGAAACCATGGCCGGGGTATCCGTGCTAAATCGATTCCAAGGTAGGTACAGAGAGTAAAACTTGCAATCACGCATATAGTCATCTAGTCAGTGGTTAGCAATCGCATCCGCGCCTTACGAGACTGAACTCACCTTGACACATATCGTTACAAGCAGGCCAAACCAACTTTTGACTGCTCGCAGCTGCATCATCCTCCATATGACATAGGCAGCGGTCACCATGTAGGATGCCGCGAGGAACAAGTCGTCATTCAGGGTCATTGGCTTGAAACGGAATTCATAGAGTCGGCTTCGCCCTACCTGGCCATCAGGCGGGAAGATGGTCCAGTCCGGAGATAGTTTTTCCGCTAGAAGGCGCGACCTTGAGTCCCATGTATCTCCCAGGCTCGAATTGGTCTGGTCAAACAGCGTGATGACCAATGCATCTGCGGCGCGAAGCTTGGTGTTGGAGAAGGACTTGCCGGCAAAAACGGTGCTCGGTCGCAGCGTGACGTTGAGTGGCGAGCGTATTCGAGCATGAGCGTTGATGGTTCCGAGGAGGTCGGAGTCCTTCTCCAGCGCGCTCAAAGAGCAGTCCCAGTACAGCAACGGCGAATGCCAACCCCACTTCTCTCCCGGTGGTGCTACAACGCAGCCTGGGCCATGGCGGGCGAGCATGTGCTGGTCGTCGTATGTAGCGCCTTCTCTTGTATCGAAGCCACCGTTGATGAGGACTTCCTGGACATGCATTGCTTCGCGCAACACAGGTAGGGCAATTGCGTTCATATAGTCTCCATGAACCCAGACCTGACGCACTACGACGTCGGCAGATCGCTCGCCCTCGACCTCGGTGGTCGATGTCCAGACATGCTTGGGGAGGTTGCGTAGAGCGGCGGCGGCAGAGCTGTCGGCCTGGAAAACCGCCTGGTAACAGAGGAGGACGGATATGGTAATGGTCAGGACGATGGAGAGCAGCCAATGCCGTGCAGTTGCCGTGCCGTGGGCCTGGAACGCCCGTCGGATGGGGTGCGAGGTGGATAGCCGTGGTGGTTCAGTGGTACTACATATTGCCGTTTAGCATCATCCATGGGCACCCGCATCGGACGCGTGCTCGTCGCAGGGCGGCTACTCACCCACGCAGCGGATAGAGAAGATACCAGATCATTCGGGGTCGCGGTGCCTCTTCTCCAAGGGCATGCCCGGGCTGGAATTGGATGAGGCCTCAGCTGCGGCCGAGGGTTTGCGACGCACTCTTCGTCGAATGCGATGTGTACGAGTGTGGGGCGGCTCGTTCATCTGTCGGAGCAGGCGCGAGGGACGGCCGGAAGGCGCGACTTGGTTTTGGCGCTCTAAAGGCACGACGTCGGCGGGCGATGGCGATGGCGCAGCGTCACTTTGACTTTGCGGCAAGTTCCAAGGGCCGTCTCGGTCTCGATGTGCATGATTGATCATTCGTGGCGTTGGGGCGCCGGCGACGTCGAGTTCGCTGCCAAGAACGGTCCTGTCTCATGGCATCGGCCGCAACTTGGTGTTACACCCTCAGCTTCCCCTCGCCAATGGGCTTGCTTCCCTGCAAGCGACAGGCGCAGACCGTCCACATGCGGGCTTGCAGGCACGGGCAAAGTCATCTCGTCCTACACACAGATCCTGACCAAGTCGCCGACGCCCGCTCTATTCAGCAGCTCGAGGCGGGACACGAACGCGAACGCGGTAGCATGCAGAGTGGGGAATGATTGGCGTGTGGCTTCGTCTATTCAGGAGCTGTCACGGCAAAACTGACAGCATCCTAGTGCCCATCGTGGGTTCGCGGCGGCATCCTACATGCAGGGACCGTCCCACGCTGTGCCAACTGCTTGGGGTTGGGTAATGTCCATAGCCTCAAGTAGCGCTTCTTGCTATCTATCCGTGCACGCTGGGTATCAAGAAAAATCTACAGTACATGTGAAGACGTCTAAGAGCTGCCAGACCAGCCTGTACCACACTGACATATCCCAGACACAATCAGCCTGTGCTACTCCAGTCGTCAAAGTTCAACGTTGCTGCCCAATTTCCCCAATCTCGGTCTCATTACCATCGGAGCCGCTTTCCAACTTCTTGCTGACCCAGGGGTCTCCTCATCGCGGCTTAGTCGAACAGCTGTCACCATCGGACTCCATCAACATCACGTATACTCGGAATCACGTGCCTTCCATGGTCTCATCATCATCAGCGTCATCGTCCCCCTCCTCGGCGTCATCTTCCCATTCTTCATCTTCCTCGCCGGTGGAAGGGCCAAGTACGTCGTTGAGCTCCTTCAATAACTCATCGGCGTGTTCCTTCAATCGCTCATCCTCGTATTCCAGCATAGCGAAGAGTTTGAGGCAATTCTCCAGCCAATCGCGACTGGCACGTAGTAGAGATGTTGCAACCTTGTCTTCTCCCTTGGTCTTTTGTTTCCCAGCCAGCAAGTGAAGACACCATCCGCCCAGATACCATGCCTCAACGCTGCCATCGTTCTCGCCCACTAACCGCTCCAACACTTCAATAGCTTCGTCTTCCATTTCAGCTTCCATGAGCAGGCGGGAAAGACTGATTCTGGTCGAGTAGTCTGGAACCTTGGGGTCATCTGGATCGAGGTCTTTCCAAAGGTCCATACTCCTTGTCAGCGCAGATTTCGCTTCGTCCGGCTTCAGTTGCGAAATGCGTATCGATGCGAGCGTCTGTAGTGGTTCTGGGTTTTCGGGTGCGAAAAGCAGCGCTTCGGTGACTGCGGCGTTGCATCGCGCTTCGGCGTCCTCTTCCCAAGAGAGATCTGTCATATAGACTTCAGCAATACCACAGAGCGAATTTGCGATCTTTTGCCTCTTCTCCTCTAACAGCTCTTCGACTTCATTGTTCTTCGCCCGCTTCCCTTCCAGTTCACTGATCTCTTTCTTCAGCACTTCAATGCCCTTTTCGAACCACCGCACACTCTCGGCGCCTCCCTCTTCATTCAATTGTGCCAGCCATAGGAACTTCTCGGCTCCGTCGTTTGCGCCTTCTGGGTCGATTACGATGGCCGCTTGAAAAGCTTCTCGCGCAGAATCTGGGTCGCCCAATTCCACATTGATCTCGCCGAGGAGGTTCAGTGCAGGCAGCGCTGCAGCAGAAGGCTTCGATGTGCCGGGCTGGAGTAGGTTCAAGGCTCTTCGCGCGGCGACGAGCGCTTCTTCGGGTTGTGACGTTTGTAGGAGTGTAGCCGCTTGAATCAAAAGTTCCTCTGGCGATGCTTTCGACTTTTTCGACTCGCCGCTCTTTGCGCTCTTCTTCGTCTTGCGATCGGTAGGTTTTGTTTTCGCCATAATGTGAGATTATGCGTGTTGTGGTTGCAGACGTCAGAAGCCTGGTTACCAAAAATTATTTCTCGAGATCGGCAGTCGGACGGAGCTAACGTGGGGAAAGCGCGCCCCGCCAAAGCAGCCTCAGTGTCACTACAGATGCCATCACTCCCACAGTTTCCATACTTGGCTTTACACAATGGGCATCGAAGACCAGAAAGAAGAGCGAGAGGTGCTCGAGTCAATTTTCCCCGACGAGATTACAGGTAGTGCTACTCTGCGCAACATCTTCGGACCGTCTAGTGACAATCCGCAGATGTTTCCGAGACCGAGTTCCGAATCGCAATAACGCTCGACGATGGCCGCCACGAAGACGATGAGAGCGAAGAAGAGCAACGTATGCGACTGCACCGTCTCTCCAGGCAAACACAAGCTCACGACTACCAGCCGTCATCATCCTGAATGTTTCCTACCCGCCCAACTACCCCGACGAAGCGCCCAGGCTTGATGTAACACAACCGCCCAACGCGCCGAGACACGCCTACCTCGATATACAAGAGGACAAGCAGCGGCTGCTAGACTCGCTCACCGAGACGATTGAAGAGAATCTCGGCATGGCCATGGTCTTCACCCTCGTCACCGTCCTCAAAGACAGCGCTGAGCTCCTCATAACCGAGCGCCAGAATGCAAAACAAGCCCTCGCCGACATAGCCGCTGCCAAAGCTGAGGAAGAAGAGAACAAGAAGTTCCAAGGTGAAGCCGTCAATCGAGAAACATTCCTCGCATGGAGAGACAAGTTCAGGAAAGAGATGGAGGACGAGAAGAAGCGCAAGGAAGAGGAGAAGGAGCTGGAGGACAAGAAGAAGAGGATTGTCAAGGAAGAAAAAAAGTTGACGGGCAAGGAGCTGTGGCAGCAGGGCTTGGTCGGAAAGGTGGATGACGACGATGATGACGACGTAGACGAGGTGGATGTAGGGAAGTTGAAGATCGAAGCGACCTCATGATGATACAAGACGTCGACATGTCAGGTCACATATATACCCATCTTGCTTAACTTCCTGAATGCAGTACGCTGCAAGTATCACGGATATAAGATAAAAGTCATACACATGTTACACCACGCAGATGCAACATAACGCTGTCCATTGTACTCATGATTCTGGCTTTATGACTCGTATGGGATGCCTCCTCCTTCCTCTTACAATTGTCTGTCCCTCCTTCAGCGCAAGTTCGGTCTCCATGTCTACAATCCTTTGCATCTTCCTCGTAATTTGTCTGTCCTTCTTCAAATCCTTTTCATATGCTTCCCGGTTCTCCGACTGCGAAAGCCGAACCGCATCTGTCCATCTCACAGTATCTTCGCGCTTCTTCAATTGCTCGTTCATGAGCACATCCCACTTATCCTCCTGCTGACATATGGGCAGCCACCAATTGTCCAGAAGAACCATGGTGTCGAAGAGCTCCGTTTTTCGCTCTAGTCTCTGGTGGAGGACTTGACTCAAGGCTGGAGGCTGGGGCTTTGTGAGCCGGAGGAAGGGTATGCCGTTTGCAGAAGCGAGTATGGGAACGTGGCGGGGTCCAGAAGTTTGCGCATACGGACGAACATTGAGGACAGCTTTCTCGGGTGGTAGGCGCGCGAGCCGTTCTTTGAGGGGATCTGGCGGCGTCTCTCGCCGTGGCTTTATTGGTAGAATGCGCGTCAGAGCGCAGGGTAGTTGGGAAACCAGCCGCGTCAGAATGCTTGTGCTGGTTGCGTCTCCAGTAGCGGAGGCATCGAGATGGTCAAGCGTCTGCATATTGTCAGTTAATTGTGTAAACAATTAACATGACGAACACCATACCTGGTAGCCAGCTTTGAAGCTTAGGCCCAACTGATACGGACTCTGTATCTTTCTGTTCCGTCGGAACTTGTTGCGAATAGCGTTGCGCAAAGATACGCGGTCGTCATCCGGGAGTGGAGCGGAGGAACATCGCGACAGCAAAGCTCGATATAGAGCAATCGCTAATGGCTCTGTTAGGATGAAAGCAGGTCTTGGTAGTTTGAGAATCTAACCTGCTACACGATGCTGTGTCGACTTTTTAGGCTGCAGGAATCGGGGCATGCATGAGATGGCTTGGTGGTGTTGCGAAGCTTGAGCTGCAACGCGAAATATTTGGACTGCGATGTCATCGTCACGTGCGCACCATGTCTTAGAGTCAAGTACAGGATTGTGCCCGCTGAGTGTCTAGATGTACCTCAGCCTGACAGATTACTTGGGTTTCTGCAAGGATTGCGCTTGACTTATTCACAGGGCATAAGGGAAAAGCAAGATGGAGGATGAAATATGCCGCTTATTATCCTGGTATCTTGCCAGACTGAATGGCTAGGCTAGCAGACCATAACTCCGTTCCATGCACTGTGACTGCCTGTGTGCCATACTGTCATATATCGTGTTGATTTCACCCTGCCCAAGACTGCCTTCTTGGTACAGGCCGTGTGCTCGATGTTCTTAGAATGTGGCTCCCTCGGGCGGCTGGGGAAGCTTCTTGTTCTGCGGCAGCGCCATGTACCTGGAACCCAGTCAGTCTTGCGCAATAGGAATCTGGAGATGTTCTAACCTTCGAAGCTCTATCAGTATCGTCTCCATGGTGAAGTCCCGCTTCCACTGAGCCAGACATGGCAGCTTTGACGCATCGACCTGGCCTTGTTAGCATGCACACAGCATCCACGCCTTTGGTCATCGCACCTTTCCGTTCTGAGGGTTGACGCAGGGCAGGTTGATCTTGGACGTGAACTTGATCTCGGGAGGCGTGTCGGGGTAGTCTGGGCCGCAGTGAATCGATACGCTGTAGATACGGTTCTCGTGGACGCTCTGGAATATGGTCAGTATACGGTGTCTTGATTGTAGACAGAAGTGCATACGTGTGGTGGACCAAGTATAGTACCGTTCCAGTCGGACATCAGGAGGTCATCGCCGTTGTCAAGACCATATGAACAGGCCTCTGTGAACTCTCAGCAACCTGCTACCCATAGCTATACCACAAGTCTACCATACCGGCACCGAGACCTTTCTCGCCCTTCTCTAACTCTTCCAGCAAACGGAAGTTACGCGGGACTTTGGCGCCCATAGTAGCTACAGTATGTGTGAAGGCTGAATGGAAGAGTCGCGCGTGAGGAAGTGGGCTGGACCCCGCTATGCGATACTGGGAACTGTCGGCGGCTGAGCTGGGGTTTGGGCAAGACCGAGGACCAATCTGGAAAGCGCACAAGTTGATGTCTGTGTCCGATGCACGTTAGGCGCAATTGTAACTTGCTGCGTGTCAAAGCGTTCGATGTTTGTCCAAAGATGCCAGTCGGCCTCACTAGCGTCGATGGTTATGACGAGGTGCCAGGGTCTCACCTGGCACGCGTGCATCGCTTGGCCTGTCGCCTCTAGACGCGACAACTATACGTTGCCTCTAGCAATTCGACCAAACAACAACACAGTACCGCATTCTCGAGTCGCTCCTTTGCTTGCATTGACCGTCCAGATGCTCCGGCTCATACCAAAAGAATGACAGCTCAAATCTTGGCGGCTGAATTAGGCAACCTTATACAGGATGCAAAGCGCAAGAACACAGAACTACGAAATGCTGCAGAAGCAGCTTTGAAAGACTTGAAGTCTCTTTCTAATACTTCTGAGGCTCAACTTTCGGCTGGTGAGCTAGCCCAATGTCCGTCGCTTCACATATATTGACCGCAGTAAAGATCTCTCCCGACGGCCTCATTTCATCTCGCCTTTTCTAATTGCCTGTGGAACTCAGAACGCCAAATTCGCATCTACAGGAATCTCATGTCTCCAGAGATTATGTGTTTCGCGGTCGTTGCCACGAGAACGGCTGACAGAAGTACTAGAAGCATTTCGGGGATCCGTGGCATCAAGTAAAGAAGGTCAATCACCGAGCGCTTTCAATATAGCTAACACTACCAGGTCATGATGTTCAGTTGAAGATACTGCAGGCGTTGCCTTCACTGGTGCAGAACTACCCCGCGGAAATACGGAGCGAGTCACTATCCGCTGTCCTGCAAATCTGTTCAAGTCTTCAGAATGCGAAGAATTTCGCCGTCAGCAACACGGCTGCAGCTACGTTGCAACAACTAGTCATTGTTGTATTCGACAGGGTTGCATCAGAAGATGGTATTTTGTCGAACTAAGAGTACATACGTGTTGTAGACTGACCAAGCGCAAAGAGAAGTCCCTAGAGATCCCTACAGTGACCGAGGTGAAAGGCGACGATGGCCAAGTATCCGTCAGGCCGGCAGCGAACGATGCCTACAAGGTCTGTAAACCTCTTCCATGCTAGAGGCTTTACTGATCGAGCTTAGATGTTTACCGATCTTATTGCACTCGTCGTAGGAGAGAAACCCATCTTCATGCGATTCGCTTCTCTGCCGCCAGCCTCAACACTGGAACTAATCGAGGCCATCTTATCAAATCACAATAAGATCATGACGACCCATCTTGAGCAGATCTACATCATGCGATCCCAGCTGATGCCGCTGATAATTCGCTCGCTATCTGACCGTCTGTCCTTCGCAGTAACTGTTCGTATCATCCGGATACTACATCTCATCATCCGATATCACCTTGACACGCTTCCCTCCGAATGCGAGATTGCGCTTGGTCTTCTGAACCACATGCTCGATCCCGAGGCTTCTCAGGCATGGAAAAGAGCTCTTTGCCTCGAAGTGTTCCGCAGCATCTACGCTGATTCTAGACTTCTTCTAGCAATTTATGCGCTCTTCGATGCGGAAAACGGAAAAAAGAACATATTCGGAGACAATCTAGCTGCTTTCGTTCGTCTTGCGACCGAGAAACCAGCAATCATTGGCTTAGGCCAACACTCGACAGCTGCCGCTGGCTTTGAGGACAGTAGTGCCGCGGTGTCAGACCAAGCTGTTGCAGAAGCGGGTGCATTGGCCGGCGTCATAGGGGGCTCCGTGAGCGATAGTAGCAACAATGTTCGTCCTTCAGGTATCAGCATGCAGTGGAGTTCTCTCAAGACTCCTTGTATCGAACATCTCGACAAAACCGAGCCGCCTGCATTACCTGAAACGTACATATATAGTCTGGTGCTAACTTGCATCACTAATATTTCCGAGAGCTTAGCGAAGTTTGTTCTTCCTCTGACCGTACATCATGAAAATCGGAATCGGAAGAAAATCAAGGCCGAGGAGACGAACGAAAACGACACAGACGCATCTCCAGATCGAAACGTTCGAAGGCTCTCGAGAACTCACTCTTTCCGCAAAAAGACTATACCAGTCAACCCTCTGGACTTGACCGATCACGCAGCGTACCCCTACGTGCAAATCTCAACGAAATTGGTCACGGAATGCTGGCCTGCAGTCCTTGCAACCTGTTCAACATTTCTCAATGCGACGCTTGACGCAGACTATTATCGGGCTCTAGTCCGAGCCATACAGAAATTCACCCAGGTCGCTGGACTTCTTAGACTCTCAACACCGCGAGATGCGTTTCTCACAACCATGGGCAAGGCAGCAGTCCCGTCAAACTTGCTGTTAGCTAACGCTGCGTCACCTGTGGGTGAAAAGCCTGGTATCTTCTCTAATGCAAGAGGGATGCTCAGCGTAGACAGCTTCGTGAGTCAAGCTTCCTCAATGTCCACTGATAAAAACCGGCGCCCTTCACACGATGTGTCAGCACCTACACTGGGACCTCGCAATCTATTGTGTCTACGGGCTCTGCTCAATTTGGCAATCGCGTTGGGCCCGACGCTGCAATCAGCCTGGTCCATCGTCTTTGAGACGCTTCAAGTAGCCGATCTAGTGCTATCCTTGTCCAGCCAGACTAGCAGTCGTGCATCTGTATCTGGAAATCGTATGGATATGGAAACCAACACGGAGAAGATGGAGGCAGAAACCTCAGCTGTGCAGAGCGCCGCTCGCAGACTTTTCGAGAGTACTGTGGACTTTCCTAACGATTCCTTCTCTGAGGTGTTGCAAGCTCTTTGCTCACTTCTCAATGGTGTATCGCCTTCAGAGAGCGGGCAAAGAACGCCAACCACTTCTGGCCGCCCCCAGGTTTTGCATCAGCGGCGGCTTGGTAGCGTATCTGGAATACCTCTTAACACGGATGCAAACTCCCGCGATTCGGCGTTCGCATTGAACAAAATCGGAGAGTTGGCTTCGCTAAACGAAAGCAGATTGTCGCAATATGATCCCGCAGAAAGTGGATGGGATATCCTGATTCGAGAAGTTGTGCGTTACTCTACCGACGGTCGAAAAGCCACATCTACGAGGCTGCTGGCAGCCGATATTCTAGCTAGGACGGTCAGGGAGATTGCTGAGCTTTCCATGTCCGATGAGCAGCGCGAAGAAATCCAAGCTCGCATACTTGCTGCATTGCAAAAACAGATTACTGACCTCCATCACTATGATGGTATCAGCAAAGACACGATCACTGATACGGATATACGTGTTCACCAGATAGCTCTTGACGCACTCAAAAACGTGATTGAGCAATGTGGAGAGTCGCTAGTTGCTGGCTGGACCTCTGTCATCGAAAGCTTGATGAGCGTCTTTACTCATCAAGCAGCACCAGAACAGGGTGCTACAAAAGACGTCGATACCTCAGACCTCAGCAAAAGCACTAATACCACTGTAGACGTTATCTCAAGGTCTCTTGCTCGATCCGCATTTGCAACAGCCAACCTCGTTTGTTCGGATTTCATGACCGCTGTTCCGGATGCTTGCCTCTCGACGCTCCTAGAACTCTTGCGCAGGTTCTGCTCCCAGCGAGAGGATCTGAACATGTCACTCACTGTGAGTCTCTGCTCCGAGCCCATGGTACACGCCTAACCTGCTACAGGCGATTACCTTCTTTTGGAACGTGTCCGATTACTTGCAGTCACGGACCGACCTCTCTTTATTGACGAAAGTTGTTTCTCAAGCCAGTGACAAGGAGCAAGTTAAACGAGATGTACACACGTGCCCACAGGAAGGAAATACTGCAGCTTTATGGCTTCAAGTTTTGCTAAATCTCTCATCCATCACAACAGATGAACGTATGGAGGTGCGACATTCTTCAATACAAACGATACAAAGGATCTTTGAAAACTGTTCGGACCAACTTTCTTCGGAAGTGTGGTTACTATGCCTTCGCACTATATTGTTCGGTATGGTAGAGGCCAATTTGGACATCCAAAACGACAATAGACAGCAACGACCACGTAAAGACGATCTGAAAGAATGGGATGAGACTACGAAAGCCGTTCTCCAAACCGTTACCGTCCTCAACACGCTTTACATGGAAAAGCTGGACAGGTCCCAGCTCGGTGACGCATGGTCAGAGCTACTCGAACTCCTGAAACGCTACTTCGATTACCGCTCGCATGCCTTAGGAGCTTCGGTATTCCGTACAATGACAGGTATCCTATCTCAGGCCGAAAACGCCAATGTGTTGGGCACGGATCCTCTTCTCAAAACTGCGGCAGTGTGGAGAGGCTACTTTCCCACTCCAGATGCTTGGCAAGACACACACGAAGAGGATAACCAAGACGCTTTTGTAGCATATGCAGAGGCTTTTAAAGCGATCTATCGGCTCGCAGATGGACTCCTTATCAAAGATTTGCCTTCTATGCTCACGAGTCTCGAAGCCTGCGTTGTTAACTCAGACGAAGTCGCTTACTCGTCAGATCTGGATACTATGACGACGCTTCAAAGTCAGATCATGGAATGCTTGGCGACAGTCAAGACAGAAGGTACTGGCATTCCGTCGTATCTAATACGTTTGTTGGGCCGGTTTGTTGCGCTACCGTATACCTCTTTGGCTGAGTCTCCGGAGAAGCGCGGACCGACCTTTGTAGCACTTTCAAAAGCATCAATGACGCTGCTGCAAGACATTGCCATCAGACATGTTGGGGTGAAAGAGATGTATACAAGCAACGCACTGTCATTTGCTCTTACCAGCTTAGCACGGCCGATAGAGGAAAAGTATGTGTGGCAGCGAGAAGGCAGAGCACCGACTCTGTGGCAAAAGGCCACTACGACATCCACAACAATACTTGAGTCAGTGTTGCCACATATTGAATCCAGTAAAGACATTTGGACCACACTCGTCGACATCGCGTACTGCATTACGCGAGCGCAATCATTGCCTAGTGCTCAGACTTCACTTGGGAAAGATGAGCAGTTCGACATACAATCTTTCACTCACTTTCGCAACCTCATCACGCTACCGCTCGGCTCCGCTTCGCTGCCAGATAGTCTTCGACGTACATACGCTCGCAATCTCTTCTCCACATCTTTGACCCATAGCCCTCTACCTGGAGAACTGCCTGAGACCGCCACTTCGCCACTCGAAGAGCTCTACAAGATACGCCTTGGACAGACTGCGGAGCTGGATTATACATGGCGACCAGACATGAGCTATGCCTGTCTCTCCGAGCTCTTTCGCCTTGTCTCCCTGCACGATAGCAGTCCGGAATACATCAAGCTAGCTCAAGCAGCGGCTCCATATCTCATTCTAAGGTGCGCACTTCCGCTCAAGACGTATATCGCAGACCAGCCACTTCGCGGCCGCATGCCTGCACCAGAATCGCAAAGGCGTGAGCTGATTTTTGTACTGGAACAACTGGAGAAATTGAAGAGCGAGCCACAGGCGATACCTGATGCCCCGGGAGTCAAATCCAAGCACCGAAAGCATCTGCACAGGCTGTACCCATTGCTTCTCAGAGCGACGAGGGTAGCTAGGCAGGATGGTGAGGTATTTGAGCACTTGGCAAAGCTGACTGATTTGATCGGTGATGAATTTGGGTTAGATGATGACTGAAAGTCCTTTTGTACTACTAAATGGACATGTCCAAGTTTGTGGACTATACTCGCGAAGGTGATGCCATAACTTTGCCCACGTGATGCCTCAATCACTACCGAGGCTGATGAGTTGAAGGCGGTTCGTGTCTCTTTGACTGTACCTTCATAGCTTGCTACCTCAGCACGTTCGATGCTTTCTGCATTACTGTAATAACAAAACGAATGAAAGTAAGGGCTCCAAAGCACAAGTCAGGAGAAGACGAGCGCCCTCGTACTTCGTACTCAAGCTAAGCGGATCTTTCGGGCATCCCCGCAAAGCACAGACACCGGAGACATCAGACAGCTCCACACATCGACTTCTGTCGCGGAACACTCGCGCGCAGGCGGAATTAACCATGAGCGCGACATCGCCAGCGGACAGGAATACTGCGAGCGATACGATGAGTCCAGCGAACGACTCCAGCAGTAACTCGAAGCGGAAAAACGAGAATGGCGCGCCCACACAGCGCGCGAAGCGTGAGTGGACTTGATACACGACATGGCATGCGACCGGAGACTGATTTGGTATGCTTGGTTTAGGCAACAGATACATAAGCATCGCGTGCAACGAATGCAAAAGACGAAAGATCAAGTGCAATGGCGAGACACCATGCCAACGTTGCGGGAACCTCAACCTGGAGTGCGCCTACGCGCCCAACTGCTGCAACTCGTTCAAAGACAGCGACGAGTTCAAGCAAATGTCAACACACATAACTTCCCTCCAGCAGCAGGTTGATGACCTGTTCCAGAACCTCAACGCGCTCCGGGCTCAGGTCGACGTGCAGAGCAATGGCTCAATCGGCACCCCATTCAACCCTGACTACCAGCAGACGCCCATGTTACCTCCCCAATCCGCCCGTTCGCGATCCAAATCCTTCAGCAAACACCCTCGTTTCCACGGCCCGACGTCGAATGCATTCAATGTTGGGGTGGCTAGGTCAAGCTTGAAGACCATGGGCATAAACGCGGGCGAGGAAGGTGAAGACGATGGCATCTTGACCCGCGACGCAACTCCAAGAGCGTCCCCTCCAATACTCCACCCCATGGTGCCAAAACGTCCCTTGCATACGGATAAGGACCCGATATGGTCCATCTCCAAGCACGAGGCTATGCGCTTGGTACATGTTTGGCACGAAGAGATGGGCACCATGTACCCTATCCTGGAAGTGGACAAATTGTTACGCTATGCCGAGATGTTGTTCACGTTTGTAGAAGCTGCGGCTAGATCGGGTCTGATACAAGGCTCGTATCCTGGGTCAGATGCAATGGTCGATGAACAGATTAGCGTATTGAAGCTCGTTCTCGCAATAACACTGGTCCTCGAAGGCGGAGGAAAGGACCCTTTGGGCGAGAGACTCTTCGAGAACGTACACAAGATTGTGGACAAGGCCTTGACCGATCCTGTCAGCCTCCATGGAATCAGCCTCTTGGTGCTGACAGTGAGTAGTGGATTCTCTTGTGACTGAACTTCGCTCACAAACGTAGGCCATGTATCACTTCACCCGTGATGATGAAGCTATGGCCTGGCGCGTCATTGGCCTAGCTGCGCGACACTGTCTAGAGTTGGGCTTACATCGTCGCGATACGTACTTGGCTCTCTTCCCCGATCCCGAAGAGCAAGCAGCAGCAATTAGGACTTTCTGGACAATCTACGTGCTCGATCGTCGTTGGAGCTTCGGCACGGGGATGCCTTTTGCTCTGCAAGACGCGGATATTGATACTAATGTGCCGAAACCAGACATATCTACACACGAGTCTACGCCGTATCTCAACGCCATGATATCATACTCGGTCATCGGCTCGAAGGTATGGAAGTCTGTCGCCGATGTAGGACACCAAGACAAGATTAACAAGGATGACATATCTTTCCTTGACTTTCAGGTTTTGAACTGGCACCGTACTATACCGGATTCATTAAAGTTCGTTCATCCGGACAGCGGTAGACAGGTCGAACCTCCTGCACGAGTCGTCCACCGTTTACAGGTCGTGCTCTACCTTCGAGCCAACCAGATGCGAATACTCATCTACCGCCCAGTACTACATACCGCAACTACCATCATGGAGAATCTTGAATTTGCACACGTTGTAGTCAAGGTCGCCAAGGATACGATTCGCATACTGACATATATCAACCAAACATCGGACATCTACAGAAGCCAACAGACTATGTTCAATTACTTCCTTATTTCGGCTCTGGCAGTATTGTTCCTAGCTGTTGCCCATGCGCCAGCTGAATTCAGTCAGCAGTCTCGAGACGAGTTCTACATGGCTCTTGAGCTCGTCCGTGGCCTATCGTCAAACTCATACGTATCGAAACGTCTCTGGAGAACTATCAAGACGATCAAGGAAGTCGGGCCCCGTCTGGGACTCGTCATACGCAACGACGACACCCATGACGCACATTCATCGGCTGCTGTTGCAATGGCAGGTCTTGCAGGTCACTCGATGGACGATCTAGCCCTCTTCTCAAACGGCCGTAACGGGTCTAATCTTGATACACCGCATGGAATGGCTAGTGATTTGACGACCTTGTTCGAGGCTGCCGGAGGTATCTTCAACCTCAACGGCTTTGGAGGGACAGCGAATGAACTTCCTAGCTCAAATGGAGAGTTTGTGAATGGGTTCTCGCATGAGAATGACGAGCTGGCAAGGATTTTGAGAGACTTGTTTTGATGTGTAGCTGTTGAGCCAAGATCTTTCTTCTGATATATGTTAGACATTTATATTGTTATTGTAATACTTGATCTCATTCCGAATCCACGTGGTATTGGTAACAGAAACTATCGTGCTTCACCTCTATACCTAGCAAGTTCGCAGGGCCTGGCCTGATCACGTGCCAATCGCTAAGCTCGGCCAGGGCAACCTGCGATCTTCATCTGCCAAAACACAACTTGCAACATAGCTCTGCGACGCTTCAAGCCTAGCCGTACTGATAGCCAGGTAGAACCGGCGCAAGACACTCCACCGCCCTCTCACCAGACTCTGCGCTCGCTCGACCCCTCCCCCACCGGCCTCACCTGGATCACGACTTTCGCCGAGCCCTTCCCTGCCCGCTACCCCAACGCCAACACACATGCGATAACAAGGCTGCAAGTGCAGCTTCACAAAAGAAATATACCCTAACCCACAGCCATCTTGTACGATCTGGCGCCTTTGGCTTCCGTCACGCCTACACACATTTACCCCCACATTCGCATTTTCGAACCCCTCGTCTCTGGCATCACGCACGCATTGCGGCTGCGCGTCATAACCTGAGCCGCGTCTAGAAAGCGGTCTCGACGTCTCTACACCCAAGACAGCATGTCGTCATCTTCGCAGGTCACCGAGTCGTGGATCGCGTCCTTTTGCGGTCTTTTGGGCCACGAATACTTCGCTGAGGTGTCGGAAGACTTCATCGAAGATGATTTCAACCTGACGGGCCTGCAATCGCAGGTACCCATGTACAAGGAAGCTTTGGAGATGATACTCGACGTGGAGCCCGAGGACGACGAGGACGACGAGGAGGAAGAGGAGGAGGAAGAGGAGGAAGATGAGATACTGGGCGACGAGAGGGCACCGGGCTACCGAAGGGCAGGCGACCGCAGACATCTCCGCATAGCATCCGACCTCAGCGTGATAGAGAGCTCTGCTGAACTCCTCTACGGACTCATACATCAACGCTACATCACCTCTAGACCAGGTATACAGCAGATGGCTGAAAAGTACGAGCTTCAGCATTTTGGCACCTGCCCGCGCGTGAACTGCAACTCCTGCAAAGTTCTCCCCGTTGGCCTCAACGATAGCCCTGGCCACGAGACCGTCAAGCTGTTCTGCCCTTCCTGTCTAGACGTATATACCCCGCCTAACTCGCGCTTCCAAACCGTCGACGGTGCTTTCTTCGGCACAACCTTTCCTTCGCTCTTCTTCATGACCTTTACGGACCTCGACATCGGTGGTGGGCTGCGCAACAACACGTCAAACACTATCGATGCACTACAGCAATTACAATCGCAAAGCGCAGACGGCAAGTCGCGGAATACTACACCCTCAAATGTCACTTCCATAAACGGCGTCGCACCGCACAACCTTGCGCCTGGTCTCGGCACAGGCAGCATCTACGAACCACGCATCTACGGCTTCCGAGTCAGCGAGCGCGCACGATCAGGACCTCGGATGAAGTGGTTACGGATGCGGCCCACGGACGTTACTGAGCTTGACGAGACGAGAAGATATTGGGAAGAACATGATGAGGATGCAGACCGGCCAGACGACGACGACCTCAACATGGTCGATGTAGCGGAAGGCGGAAAGGGTGCGCCAGTGGACCGAAGAAAGAAAGCTATCCGGGCACGCAGACGGCCGACGAACGGATCCAACGCTGGTGGAGGCAGCCCAATGGACACCAACGGTGTTGGAGCAGCTGCGGGCTAGAGGTCTCCACAAACACCTGAGAATGTCGATCCCGATGCTACCGAATATGGGACAGATTTATCAACCAGCCAAATAGCACTGTACCTGAAAGGCAGGGCGAAAAAGGCGCAACGCCAAAGGGAGGCCATGTTCGAATGAGTTGGCTTAGTCAAGGACATTCTTGTCACTTTTCTTTCTTCACACCGTCACACTTTCACACAAGGGAGCGGAGCATAGTGAGTTGGGACTATTAGGTCGAGATTTTTTTTTTTACTTATTGTTCAAAGAAAGACGTATAAGAGGTGGAAAGTCTTAGCTGATTCTTGATGGAGTTTCCTCCGAGCATGACTCAATGAGAATCCAAGAATTTTACCTGTTCGTTTCTACTTTCAAAGCCATGGCGTTTGGAGTATCGCATTGACGTGACGCTTACAAGAACATTCCTAATGATGGAGTGTTCCACAGAAATTGCTATGCACTATGAGCATCCCTGAGACGTACGTTGGATGTTTGCTGGGTTCGATCGACGCCAGACACAGTCACAGGATGGATCTTCATAGTCAAAGGCGATAGAGTGATATGGACCACGCATGATTATAACATAATGAGGATTATTTCTACATATTCATAGAGCCGTGGTAAAGAGGTCAACAGATAATAAGTTTGCTCTACTCTTTCCAGGTCTGATCCCATCATTTACATCGTCGATAACCACTTACATACACACGTACAGAGCGTCAAGCTTCCTAGACTTTATTGAAACAAATTGGTATAAAGCGATATATGGTGCGAGAAAAAATAACTGAAATACAAGCTACGAGCTTATTACGCACGATGTGCCCATTCAGCGAGCTGGTTGGCCGAATCAACAGAGTCTTGGTTCTTCTCGTGGTGGCTCGTCATGGCCATGCCAGCACCGTGACCTTCGAGCGAATGCGTTGACATGCCCTCGTCGATTATGTCGTCATCAGGGATCTTGACCTCACGGGTGAGCTCGACGTAGTCGTACGCGAACTCGCCAATCTCGACGTCATCAATACCAGCAGCTTCTTCCTCTTCCGTCGCACGGAGCCTGAAGGCGGGGATGAATTTGCCAATAAAGTCAAGAGCTCCGAGGATAAGACAGGTCCCGAGGAAGGAGTATGCGCCGCCGGTGAAAGAATCGGCAAGTTGATAGCCAAGTTGCACCCAATGGTGGTTGAGCCAACCACCATCGATAACAGTGTAACCATCGAGATGCGCAATGTAGTCACTGCATAATGGTTAGTAACGCGAATTTTCAAAAATGAAAATTATCGTGTATGGCTTACGTAGCGAAAAACGCAGTGAGGATGTTTCCGATGAAGCCACCAACGCCATGGACAGCAAAGATATCGAGGGCATCATCGCAGCGGAGGAAATACTTGAGCTTCGTCGCGTAGTTGCAAGCAACACCACCACACACACCGAAAACAACAGCAGCCCAGGCAGGGACATATCCAGAACCAGGGGTGATGCAGACAAGACCAGCGATAACACCGGAGCAGAAGCCAACGGTGGACCACTTGCGTTCCAAACGGTAGTCAACTAGGCACCAGGTAATACCACCAACACAGGCAGCAAGATTGGTGCATACAGCAGCCATGATAGCGCGTAGGTTAGCAGACAGAGCCGAACCAGCGTTGAAGCCGAACCACCCCACCCAGAGGAATACAGTGCCGATAACAATGTGCGTGACGTTGTGGGGACGGTAGTTGAGTTCCTGGGTACCGTGACCACTTCGCTTTCCAAGCATGTAAGAGTAGGCGAGGGCAGCACATCCGGATGCAATGTGAACCGGAGTTCCGCCAGCAAAGTCCAAGCCACCCATTTGGAAGACCCATCCAGATGAGTTCCAGGTCCAGCATGCAATGGGGTCGTAGATGATAGTCGTCCAGACAAACATGTAGATGATGCAAGGTAGCATGCGTCCTCGCTCGGCAACAGCTCCAACGGCAAGTGCAACGCTGTTTACAATTAGCATCGGTTTTGAGGACCAAAGTGTGATAAACATACGTGATAGCAGCAAACATGCCCTGGTAGACACAGAACATGAGATCAGGAATACGCGGGCTTCCCACCGAAGGAGCACCCAGCACATTCATCAGGCCAAAGTTATCCAGCGCACCAATATACTTTCCAGCCTTGTGCGAAAAGGCTAGAGAGTAACCCCAGAAGAACCATTGGAAAGAGACGACTGCAGTCGCCATGACAGACAGCCATAGTAGCGATAGCGCCGACTTTCTGCGTGCCAGCCCGGAATAGAAGAAGCTGCAATTCCGTTAGACCTGTGTACATGGTTGCAAGGTTGCAAAGTTTCAAAGTGGAGTTGGGTTACTGACCCTACACCCGGTATCATAAGAAGCACGAGGGCGGTTGATGTGATCATCCAAGCGATATCGCCGGGCTAGAGAAACATGGCATTAGCCCCGCGTTACCACTAAAACCTTACGGTTCCGTCTCTGGTAGCCAAACTCACATTGTAAAACACATTGAGATTGTATAACCTCGAATCGCCTCCCGTGGGATCTGTGGTATTACCAAACGTCTCCAGAGGGAGTGTGGGGTCCAAGCCCGAAGATACGGGATCCATCCTGTCGTTTCCCGGGTCGTCGCTCTTTCGATTAAATGTTTGTTGGACTCGAATGTGTCATGTATCGGCAATGCGCGGTTACTGGCTACAAATCCGAAAAGATGCGAGGTAATTATGTAGACTTTAGAGAGTCGTAGAGAGAGAAGGGATTGCGTGCAGGCGGATGGGAAAGTGAAGATTGGTCGATCGCTACACGTTCAGGGATCTCCAAGTCTGCAGTTGACCCTTGGCGTCCGCCCCAATACTGAACAAGCAAAAAAATAAAAAAGGTCGCCGCTGGGAACGCTCAAATAAGGAGCATGTGCAAACGCGTTGCTAAGTATAAGGATAGGCGAGTCGCTTGATTGACAAGCTCACGAACCAACACCTAAACCGAGGGGTCTGTGGTAGCTATATGGAGGCTGAGCGTAGGAAAGAGCATCAAAGCTTCATCGCTTCCGCTACAGGATAGGCGATGCCGCTTTGATAATCTCCCAGCAAACAGGCATGAACATCCCCCTCTCCCGAATGCACGAACGCCACGGCAGTGGGGTGTTTGATAGCTGGTGACGGGATGAGAGGCAATGGCCCCAGGCCATGTCAGCCAATGTCCGACTACGAGTCCGTCGCTAAGCAAAATGCCAAACTGCAGGGTACCGCCCACACTTGGGGCGCGGCGCTGAGCCTGTTGCGGCTGTCGAACCACACGTGTGGGATGACAGTACGATGGGTTGCCGCGAGGCCTGGCTGCGATCACTTTTTTGGTTCCACCATGTAGTGGAGCAGTCTTGATCGTCTTTGGCTGTTCTGTGACTCTGTATCTCTTTTTGATCGACGTGATCACTCGTTCGCTTCGCCTTGTGATGGCAACTAACCTCCATGGGAGCCCTGAAGTCGCATCAGGCAATGCGTCGATCGAGCCCCCTCAGCACAGCTCAATCGCTATCAGCGAAATGATTCGAAAACATTGTTCACAGCTTGGGAGAAGAGTAGGAGCAAGGGTAGTGATAACGTGAGAGCGGCTGATAGGCTACGCCGGATACTTGGAGTTTGAGAACAAGTCCAGGCCATCCCTGGCTTAACATCTTCGGGTGCCGGGCGAGCCCGTATTTGGCAAGGTGCGTGCTTAGCGTAGATATGGCCATTAGAGACACCATGCAGCCTGTCGTTCCCAAGTACTGTATGGGGAATCTTGGGGTCTTGAGCTCGTGTCTTGTGGTGTGATCACTCTGTTAGAGTTTGCAAGTGCTATACTTGAAAGTCGATCAAACTTGGCCCCCCCGGATGCCGTCGGAAATGGCCTCAAAATCCCTTATCTCTGTCGCCGTTTTCCTATCCCACGCCGAGCCGTGACGGCCACTCTGCCCACATCCCGCGACTCCTCCGCAGCCGCCTCCAACAACCTTCAGATGCACCATGCAGGTCCAACGGGGATCCTCACCCCTGGCGTCATCTCACCATGTTTCTGTTCGCGTCTAGAATAGCATCACACCATAGCGCTGGATACACTGTTCGCCTCGTCTACCGCAATCGTCTGTCTTGCATTGATCTATGTTGCTTTTGTCTGCGCCAGTTGCCGCTATCCCTGAGACTCACCGATCGATGCCGCAGCTAGGTACATGTGAGAACGATGCTCAGCCTGAAGATTTGGACCCTGCCACTGCCCTATCTATGTATTTGACATGAGTATTTCTACATGACAGTTGGCATAGACGCGATCTGGCTAGAAGTACCGACATTACGGCTATTGGTACGTGAGTGACAAGGAGAGTAGGCTGAGACTGTTGAGATATGGATACAAGGCTGTCAAATGGGGCTTCACGAGTTGTGATTCGAGGAACTTCTGTAAGCACTGTCTCGGAGATGTTTCCATCCCTTGGTCTTGTATTGTTCTCCTGTCTGATTCCACCGACTCTCTCCGTTGCCAAAAGTTCTATCCATATTGTCGGCTCGGCCGACGCTCTGGAAGCTCAGTAATCACTAGAACGCTCCTGTTGCACGCATTGTTGTTGACACGTCCGTGTCGACGGCAGCAGAAGCGATGCGGCCCGTAGCAGTCGGACACAGCGCCGAGAGATCGTTCCTGTATGTGACCACAAGTGCGCGTACTACTGTATGGCTACTTGCGTAGACTTGGAGAAGAAATTATGCTGCCAGGGTTTCCGATTCGAAGGGGAAGGCGGTCGTACAGCCGTTTTAGTGGCTTATTACGCCTTGCCGTCGTAGTCTCCACATTCTCCATAACGTGGACAAATTTGCGTCGTTCGGTTGAACTAGCCTGCGCCACGAGCCGAGGGACTGTAGTAGATATGCACACATGTCCGAGAAAGGTGAACCGCGGTATATCATGAGATCTGGTGGAGGAGCTTCCAGATCCGCGGGTGATATCTCAAGCATGAAGAGGTGTGCCAGATCCTACCGGAGTATTTGCCCCTGGTGTTGCAGGGTCAGTACCGGCTTTCTTCTTCTTCTTCTTTTTCCGTGGGATCAGCGCCGGCGGGTTCATGACAGCACTGCGTAGAGATAGGTAGGAGCCGCAAGTCATGCAGAGGTTATCAGGAAGATCTGGGTTACAGAAGACTGTTTGCAATTAGCATTCGGTTGAGTGGGGGGGAATAGGTGTGGTTCAGCTTACTGCTCAAGCACACACTGCAGACAAAGCCGATGTCGACAACCTTCCTGTGGCAGAAACATGCTGCACGGAAATCGACACCGCCAGCGCTAGGGACTATCAAGCTTGTTCGTGCTGTTACATCGGGTAGGAATGCCATCATCAGATACTGTAGCAGACCTTCTGGACGGTCCGGTTTCATGTATACGCCTCCAGTCGCATCGCTCGCTTGCTGCAATAGCACAGTGTCGCCAGCCAGTTTCAGTATATCTATGGGTATCCGCTTTCGTTGTGCGGCAAATATAGAGTTCATGACAGGTATGTACTGATTGGCAAGGTCGCCGGATACAGAGACGATGAGGATGCGAGAGGTGAGGGGAACGCGGTCGACGTGTGTGTTTTCAGAGTCGGCGAGTGCTGCAAGAGCGGTACTGTCGGCAGATGCGGCTGTGGGAGCATGGAGGATGGTTTGCTTGTTGATGTGGGTGAGAGCCATGGAGAGAGCACCGCCTATGAGTGTTGTAGGCGTTGCTTCCAGGTGGCTCTCTTTTGTCTCGTTGAGCAACTTGGCGAAGTTACGTAGGATTGCGCTCTCTACGACAGCGAATGGCCGGTACTTGTTGGCACTCTCTGCCATGTGGTGTTCCTTGTCCTTTGCATGGCCATTCGTCTGAACATGGCCGTTTGTGTCGCCGCGCCGCGACTGTGGCTGCGGGTCGGTGGGTGTGGGATACAGAAAGGTCGTCTTGTGCGAATGGGAAGCTATCACAGCAACTTCGTTTCCGTTTCCCGAGGCGAGGTGGGCGTTGATGAAGACGAGGATGTTGGCTAGGGCGGCAGAGAGTGAGAGGGTAGAGGACAGATGCGCCCACGCGTGTGGATTGGTGTCGAGGACGATGGCAAGCAGTGACGGCGGCGGGGCTGCGAAAGTTAGTTGTCATTGTGCCAGTTGAGCAGTCGTGGTCCCATGCCTTCTTCTGTCTTGACGTGACGGTCGGAACCGTCAATGGTATTCATTGTGCTGACATGTGCTTCTCTCTACAGCACTGAGAAGACGGCTCGCTGTTCAAATGCTGTGCATGCCTCGGAATGTCGAGTGCGTCCTTCTCTCGAGCTTGGACTTGAGGCCTGTTCAGTCAATGAGGTCAACTTCGCGACCGCCTAATACAATGCGCCCGTGCGCCCGCCGCGTTCCCACGTGAGCGCGCTGCACTGGGCATCCAACCTATTCTCGGTCTTTTCGGGCAATGTGTCTGTCTCTGTCTGGAAAGTGATCAACGAGTATATTTTGTGAAGATAGGTCTCTCTGCCGGTCTAATGTCAGCCAGCCGCGCGCGCAGTGACAGACTTGTGGCTTACAAGACCCATATATTTCTCAGCCTGACTGTGTATAAACAACACGACTTCCCACTCATCTCTGGCGCGAGTTGCCATGTTGCGTACCTCAAAATATGCATATAGAAACCAAGCACCTTCACCTTCCTTGACTCGAATACATTACTACTTAGGTGGCCAAGGGTCAATGCAAGTCCATGCTGACAACCTTGGAATTTGCCGACGCAACCTTACAGAAAGAGACGGAACTGGGGTTTACCGCAGGTCGGAACTAAATCGTGGGGACGTCGAATTGCCTGATTCAGGATTTGCTGCGAGCTTGCCGTCGTGCCAGTCATTAGGTGACCTCACCTGAGCTATTATGGCAAACTACCGAGGCTCAGGAGACTGGCTCCGCCCATGCCATGCACCATGAAGGACTGAGCCCACTGTTAGTAGTCGACATGTCACATTACCGAAGGCTTGCTGTTACGCCAGCTCGCAACCTTAAACATATCCGTCTCTCTCCAGCGACTCGGTCACCCCTTAAGGCGCCCGGCTAAAATCTAGTTCCAACGAATCTCTTGTCGACTCTACATCAGCCATTCGTGCATCGTCTCATACTCCAAGGACGGACGCTCCCCTGTCCGATTCACCAGCGCCCCAGTTGCAACATCGCCAACATGATTACAGAAACGATACGACGAGTGAACGGTTATGAGAAGGATGCATACACATACTATCCCGTCATTATTGTCGGGGCTGGCGCATCTGGCATTGCCATGGCCTGTCAACTGAAGCAGCAACTTGGCTTTGATCAGTTTCGCGTATTCGATCGTCAAGCAGGCATTGGAGGAACTTGGTGGATAAATCGCTATCCAGGTGTTGCATGGTATGAAAGTCCCTGAAATATGCCCGTTCAATGCGCATGGTAATACCAAACCTTTGAAATTCAGCCGCCACAACAATCTTCCACAGGCCAGGGCTAATGCTATATAGTGATGTACCCGCCGTCTTCTACTCTTTTAGCTTCGCTCAAAACCCGAACTGGACCTCGTTCCACCCTCCCGGCAAAGAAATCGTACGCTATTACCACGAAGTATGCGAGAACTACCGCATCACAGACAAGTTTGAGCTCAACACAGATATCGAAAGCTGCAGATGGCTAGAAGAGGAACAGTTGTGGGAGGTCACTCTCCGTCGTATGGTAGCAGGCATGGGCGACCTCTCATCCAAGGAGCGCATAAAGATCGCACAAGAGAAGGGCGAGCATGCAGTATACTCGGAGACTGAGATTGTGAAATCAAAGGTTGTGCTCAGCTGCGTCGGGGGTCTAGTCGAGCCAAGAGGCTGGCCTGACGAGATCAAGGGCATTGAAAATTTCAAGGGCAACATGTTCCATTCTGCGAGGTGGGATGAAAGTGTCGATTTCACGGACAAGAACGTTGTCGTTGTTGGCACTGGGTGCAGCAGTGCTCAACTCGTGCCCCGCCTACCCAATGCGCCGTACAACGCCAAATCAGTCACTCAGCTCATGAGATCACCGCCATGGGTTGTTCCAGCTCCGACACCGCCCGGTGGTGATGAATGGTGGGAGAAAAATGGCCCCAAGATTATGAGGAACGTACCAGGACTCAAGGAGCTACTTCGTTTCCTTATTTTTGCTGGTGCCGAAGCCGGTTTCCTTAGAATGTTCCCCAATACTCCATATGCTGAGAAAGGAAGGAAGGCCTACGAAGAGAAGACGCTCCAGAACATGCGAAAACACGTTCCTGAGAAGTACTGGGATATCATGACGCCAGACTACGGGGTCGGTTGCAAACGCCGCATCTTCGACAAGCGGTGGCTGCGCAGTCTGAACGATTCGAAAATCGAGCTCACTACTCAGCCGCTGAGTAGGGTCACTGAACATGGTGTTGTCATCGGTCCCGGTGCGACGTACCCAGCCAATGCAAAGAAGGAGGATTACCCAGAGCGAGAGATACCCGCAGATGTCATTGTCCTGGCAAACGGCTTCGACACGACACGATGGCTCCATCCGCTCAAAGTCATTGGCAAAGATGGAAAAGATCTAGTACAAGTAATGGAAGATCGAGGAGGCGCCCAAGCCTACCAAGGCACGGCTGTCGATGGTTTCCCAAACTTCATGATGATCTTCGGACCCAACACAGCAACTGGGCACTCTAGCGTTGTCATGGCCAGTGAGAGTGAGTCTTATCCCTCCTTACTAGCATACACCATCAAGCTGCTCTGGAGATGAATACTAACATAAATTCCAGATATGGTGAATTATTCCCTAAACTTCATCCGCCTCCTCCTCACAAACGAAGCCCGCACCGTCGACGTCAAGCACTCCGCTGAGGTTGCCTATACGTCTGAAATGCAGCGTGCACTCAAGAATACCGTATGGCAGAGTGGCTGCTCAAGCTGGTACGTTACAGGCAATGGTTGGAATTCCACCGTCTACCCATACACGCAAATCGACTTCTGGCGGAGATGCACCTTCCCAAGGTGGAACGACTGGAATATCGAGTACACAAGCAAGGGCATTGCGAGGATGAGGGCGCGGAGGGTGGTCAGGACGCTCGCGCTCGTGCTTGCAATCGGTGGAGCGTGGAGGTTTAGGCAGAGTGGATTGGGTTTGGATGATGTCAAAGGACTACTGAGAGGTGCGGTGCAGGGGTCTTTGAGGAACGTTATGGATGTTTGGGAGACAATAAGGAAGACTCTTTTGGCTTGAAAGTATAATTGAGGGTAATTATGATTCGGACATGGGATATAGTAACGGTGTATCTAATAGGTATTGTCTCCTTTGGACATGTCAAACCAAGCAACGCTGTGTGTATGTGTCCACTCACTCGACAGCAGGCAAGCTATTTTGGTATGATGACTGGTGTATGCTGCATCGTGTTGACTGCATAACGTCATCTGTTCTATCTCGGAATTTGACATCTGCCGACTCCGCTTCGTACCACTGTATCTCGGGGTCCAGCTCCACGGGAGCGCAAATAGTTCTCTTCCGACGGGCGATTTTAGTGTGCCACATCCGATCACTAACTAACGGTGGACTGGACCGGGCTAGATTGTGTCGATTCTAAAGTTGTGGTATGCCCGTTGCATTAGGCACATTGATCAATATGTGAGTGTGAAGAGCTATGCACAGTGCAACCATCGTGATTCAAACCGTCACGCGCATGTTTGTTAATACTGGAGTATGGAGTCGTATACGTGGTTCAATTCATATCGTCGTGCTGAACAGCGTATTATGTAAGCAACGTTCTTCATCGTCGCCAACAAACGTGCTTTTCCTATTACATTCCCATCCCATTTGTCACCATCTGAACAAAAGGCGTACACAGAAGAACATGACAAGGAAATGGATATCTTCGCAAAGAAAAGTGCCGCAGATCCAAAGAAATCCCATAAAAGAACTTTTCCGTTATGCAAGAGAAATCGTGACATCGTGCTCGATGATCGAGCTATTCCTCTTATGCCTCTGCTGTCAGGTCATTACCAGCACCAAGCCAGTCTACGTCTCCAAGGCCCATGTTGCTTTCCAGTGCCGAGTCGTCGAAATTGAACGCCTCGCCAACTGCATCCAGATTGAGCAACTGATCAAAGTCACCGTCGTCGAATTCGTTGTTCAGTGGTAAGCTAGAGAAAAGCATCTCATCATCCTGGTGATGGTTGATGTTGTTGGTAAATGGATTCGCTGCAAGGTCCATCGTGCTCCATTTGTTAAAATTCATAGAGTTAAGGTTGTCGTTTGTGTGGGAGTTCGATGCAGGAGCCGTGACATCAGCCAGGTGTGACTCTTCGGCAATAGTGATACTGGGCATGTGCTCGTGATCAGAATCTGGCGGGGTAGATGCAAGGAAAGTCTCGAGGCGGCGAGCGACTTCCTCATCTGTAACATTGGGCTGATTGTGCTGCTTTTCCAAAGCGAGCATGTTAGTAGTGCCGTGGTCTGGCGGCGGAGTCAATGTTGAGGGCCGTACATTTTGCGTTGCAGTTGTCGTTGTGTTGGCCATATCGAGTCGTCTTCCGGCATCTACCAGATCTTCTACGGTCGTTACGGGCGAAGGCTTGGGCATCGGCACAGCTTGAGCAGCTGCCACAGGAGCAACATGGATACCTGCTTTGCGAATGGCGGCTTCTAAGAAAGCCACGGAGTAATCGGCAGCAGCGTAAAGATCTCGCAGCTTGCCCATGACAGCCATGCACTGGCAGAAGCCACGTAGAGATGACCGACGAGTCTCCTCTTCTGGCGCCTTGATGTCAAGTAGGTGAATAATGATTGCTGGCAGAAGAACTGTGACACCCGTTGTTGGCAGGTACTTAACGAGACCGCCTACATCCAGACGCTGCGCAATCGATGTGATAGCTGAAGCTGCACGACGAACATTTCGGCGAGAAACATCTAGGAGTTCAGATTCGACGTTCTCCTTCGTTGGGGCGCTTGCTGGACCGCCTTGTGAGTTTGGTAAAACCTGGGGCCGATGTAGGGCAGACAGCGTAGTGAAGAAGACCATGTGCAGCAGTGACCTTGCAAGATCAATTGCTGCCTCACCGCTGGGCGTGTCTGTATACTTGGCCTCATCCGGGAGTTCCGACACCCATTTCTGCAGTTCTTCATCGCAAGCCTTGACCTCACTAGTCTCGGGATCCAGTTTCTTCGGAAGCAACATCATGGTTGTGCGGTCATTCTGAAGTCCGTGGTTGTTGTTCAATACGCAGTATTGCTTTGATAGCACATGGGAAATGCACAGACACAGTCGAGCCTTCTCAATGCACATGATAGCTAGCTGCCGCTGCGCATCCACGTCTCGTGCAATGCGGCAGTCAGCTGGTAGGCAAGTGATCGATTCCGGAAGAGGTGCAATCTCGAAATCATCCAACGTCAGCATAGGCACATCGAAGTCCTCGGTCTTTATCCTTGTCGGTCGTCGCATGCCAAGTGCAATGAGTCGGTCACGCATATATGTTGACCACCATATTCGCTTCCAGAGCTTGACGCGTTTGCTATCCAGGTTGGTATTATCTGGGTTGCGGTGCAGCCCGATAGTGTGGGCAACGGACGTTGCGACGCCCATCCAATGCCAGGTGTCTTTCTGGTCATCGGGAGTCTCGTAGTAGTACGTCAGCAACAAGAGTGCTTGAACAAGTGACACACGATCGGACTCGTAATCAAAATCGTAGAGGATCTGGTGGTATAATTAGTTTGATGTTCACATGCTATCGGTCCATTGTACGCCCGTCAATCTTCACATGTTGGCATGTGCACGGAATATCGGTATGTCCGAAACGCTCCGATCGTGTTTGGGATCGGTCGGCCGAACGCGATTTGCCAAGTCTTCCGAGAAGGGGTTACAACTTACTCTAGTCTTTTGGAAAAAGTCCTTGCGCGCGTCTTTTCGAGTAGCGTAGCCAGCGGTACGCAAGTATTCCATGTCAACAAACGCCGATCCGGCAAACATGACGGCCTGGAACAGGATCAAGCTAACTTTCCCTTTGCTGCCATCTCTTTTGTCGATCATTGACAAGAAGTCATGCAGATCCAAAAGGGGCATGTACGGATGAACGAATTCAACGTATGCTCGGAGCATTTCGCCGCGAAGATTCCCCTTTGGTACAGACAGTGCGCCTTTCTTCTCCAGATACGCAATCTCATCAGGTCCGATTTTGGCCGGAAGAGGTTTGATGAATCGAGGCAACTCGCCGGGAGCGGGTTTTTGCGGTAAACTTCCAAAAAAGGGTGCTCGCGGTTCGTTGGAAAACGGCGAAAATGGTAGTGTAGGCAGGCCATTGATCTGCGAAGTGATGGAAAGACGGCGTTGGATATCCGAAATGCTCGCGACAGAATTAATACGATGGCCATGGCTTTGGTCTGTATCGCAATTAGTCCAGGACAGAAACGAAGAGATTCAATAGACATACATATGGAATGTGGTACATGCTCGTCTCGTCTCGATTCCGCCTCATGTGACCCTCGCGACGAAGATCGATTTAGGTTTTGAGCACCGTCGAGCGCATCACGCGACGCGATCTTGCGTGTGGCAGTTGCTGTTACGCTTGTGTTTTCCGTAGTTTGTTCGTCATCTTTGCTCCATTTCCTGCAACTGTTAGTACGAGTCGCCCATTTGGAGTAAGTGCATTGGCTGTCATTGGCTCAAATGCTCTCGGCAACTGCCATAGGTGCAACGCTGTCCAAATGGCTAGGCCAAAAGTACCGAGTCCCCAGCCGATGTTGCATGACGACACTGGATGGAACATGCCATATCGAAAACCGTTGATCAAACAACAGTGCGGTTTACTTGTGGAGACGCCGGATATTGCACGGGAATGTGGAACTAACTTTTTGCGCCTGCTCTCTGACACAATGCAGTCGACTTCGTCGAGTCGGCAATTTGTGCAAGGAGCGCCGTGCTCTGTAACATTGCATCGCACTTTGCGAGCTCGACAGCATTGACAAGCTTTGGAAGCCCTTCTCTTTACTGAACGTCCGGTTGCATGTCCATCGAGGCCGGCCTGGGTGGCTTTTCGTTTCGGTGCTTGGATTTCGTTGTGATGGTCGGACGGGGATGCAGAATAATCAGACATGGTGACAAGGTATTGATGTCTGGTGTCTGAGTTGGAAGCACAATGGGTTGCAAATAGCGTTGAGAACTCCTACCACACGCGAGGGGTCTGGGGGCGCCCGAGGATTATAAAGACCATAATTCGCGAGAGTGGATTGCATGCCAGGGCTAGTCGTGTGCTAGGACACGCAGACAAGCCGCGCTTCACCTGGTGCGTTTTAACGCTCATGACGCCGCCCCGTCCCCACTGGGGATCGTTAGTTAGTACCCCAGTCCCCCAGATGCGGCTGGTCGGCGCTTTATCCTTGGCACCTAAGACGCCGATACCCCTCGGATGTCATCGGGACAAAGGCCGCTCCTGGATACAAACGCGTTTGGCAACGTCAGCTGCCTGTCCATTCCTTGTGCACGGGCAAGATGCCGCGGTTCTTGGATTCGCTCAAAGCCGACTCTGCCCTACAGCTTGTGACCGCCAAGAACACGCTCGCGCTGACTGCCACAGACGTTTGGCACGCGAGTACCCAAATCACTGACAGGAACTCGAGTCATGAAAGTTGTGGGGTCTCCGGCACATTCGATTCACGTAGAGTCCCACAAAGACGAGCCTGGCGTAGGATCATCGCTGTAGAGTGCGGAAATGAATATCCCAGCGACGGCGCGATTGGAGTGTGTGAGCGGAAGGCCATGACCAAGCCAGACAGCTCTGGATTCTATAGCCGAAGTGCTAGCCGTCTCGGGTGCACGTGAGGACACATAGGCGTCCAAATATGTTTGCGGCTTTTTGCCAATCGTACGGACAGGTCCATTGCCCCGACGCAGACCCCAATAAAATCTGCATCGTCAACCTTAGTGGGCACGGTGCTTGCCGTCTGTTGCGACCTGATGAGAGCTGGCTGACCGCTCTCCAGCGACAGTTGCTCTACGCGGTGTGCAGACGGAAGGTTGCCCTGGATGACGTGAACGAGAATCGTAAGAGGCTGAGCGAGTTCATGCAGTCGGCGCTCGGAGCAAAGGCTCTTTTCCAACTGTGTGGTCGCGGTAACGTCAAAATGGACGAGTTAGCGAACGCCTGGAGGTTGATCTCTGGCGTGCAGCCAAAATTGCGGGGAACACACGCTTTCCCCTCTCGGTGAAGTCTCGGACAACGCCATGCCGTTGCATGTGGCAGTGAGAACGCAACCACCAATCTGCAGTGGTGCAGACGTTCCATCCTTCCAGATTGCCCCTAGACGCTCGGCAACCTCATGCACCTCCCGCACATTTTTTCTCTGCATCAGCGATCGTGATCGAGCATCCGCGGCCGCAGTCCGTCCTTACCCGTCGGTACCTGAGAGGCCTTCCGGATTACTCAAACATCTGGGGCGTTGCACCGGTCGTTTCTTCTGTAACAATGACATATGGCAGGGCCATGTCAAGCCTTGGATTTGCATGTCTAACGCAACCATTTTAGCGGTTCCACGCGACACGATCTGCAGGGAAAATGGCCGTCGCGCGACGCGGTCTGGTCCTTGACCGTCCTCCGATGATTGAGGCTCAAGGTCACCTGCATGTACCCCGGAGTACTGACCGTGTCATCGTTGCAGAGTCAGAGATCATGATTACCATCTTGCGACTCGTAGTACGCTGTATGGGTATGTAGCCTGTGTGTGGGGCTTACGGCCGACATCAACCTTGTCCAACCACCCGCAAGGACAAGGCATCTAGGCACCTGGGGGATTTCGTCTTCACGCTCCGACTCCGACTTGGTGTATTCATCATTTCGAGGGCTGCCTTAGGATGAAACTCGTACGAGCTTTCGGGCGTTGGGACGGAAACGGACACGGAATATTTTTCCGCTCGAACATCTGGAAAAGCGCATTTTCATGCAATCAGAGAGGCTATGCAACGTTGTGCTACTAACCCTGCGGGACACTCACCACAGGATAAGCTTTGCGCTCCACCTTGTAAATCTGGAGTGAAGATCCTTGGGTCGGCGCATCATCGGTGCTACGACTAGTCAAGTGGCTGCATGTATCGAATCGAAGTTTGTATGTCTGTACGCGACCGTTAGACAGGAAAATAAAATAAAATGTGAAAGGTACAACGTCAGAATTATCTCACTTGAACTGTGAGGTTGTATGGTATCTACACACCCGTATTTGTCCAATCATACCATGTCCATGTCGAATGAGATATCCACGATTTACCATGGTTTGCACACTATCGCTCTCAACGACTGACGCAATAGCTCTCCCATAGCCCTACACACTCCCAGTAAGTGTGCAAACACAGAGCAATGGTCACCTTAACGCAAATCTTGAGAGACGATCGCTCCCAGCATCCACCATGTTTCATGCATCACCATCAGCTCAAAGCTGTTTGGTAACATCGATTGAAGCATGACTGCAGACACTTCCACTTTTTTTCGCTTGTCCAGCGCTGTAGCATTGTGATCATCAGGAGGAGGCAATTTGAAGTATCAATCGGAAAATATCCAAGTTTTGATTTAATCAGTGTCTTAGTTCGTATCCACTATTGAAGCTCAGTAACCAGAGTCATGTGTTAGGCACCTGAAGCTGGAGCATCGTGATCTACATGATATTGAGTCAAATTACGAAAGCCACGAAAAGAATACTCGGAGCAAGCCGAATAAAAACCGAATGAGGAACACAGGACAAAGACTATTTCCAAGCCGTAAATTGCGGTGAGGAGCCTCCCGTATGAAGATGCGTTGTTGCGAACACAGGACCTGCCGACGTAAATATGGGCTATGTTCAGAGCAAGATATCACAATGCTTTTGTAAGGAAGCTGACAGTAGCCAATGTCCAAGTCGGTATTTGCAAAGATTGTAACCTTCAGGTACACCTCTAGAATGCTCTGTCTCTATAGCTTCGAAGAACCCTTGGGTCTCTCCATCGCCTTGGTCTTGTTCTTGAAATTCTTCACAAGCTGCCTCACGCCCAAGTCCAGCATTACGTCTTCTGAACCACCGGGTATCCGTACGCCTGGTACCTCGCGGTAGATCCCTGTGAGCATGTTAGTTACTGCCGATAATGCCCGAGTGGTCGGTATACTTACTCTCAACCAACTCTCCCTGCCCACTCTTTGTGTATCCATTGCCGCCAAACAGCAGTTGCGCCGTTTGTGCGCATTCGTTCAGTACAATACCACTTTGTGCTTTGACCATAGCGGTCAATCCACCTAGTTCGATATCCGCTGTTGCTTTTGGTATGTGTACCATCTGGTATACGAACTGCTCGACCCAAGCCCACTGAGACTCCAAAAGAGCGCCGGCTTTCGCCAGGCGGTGACGTACGACGGGTTGATCGACGAGCGGTTTTCCGAAGGCTTCGCGCTTGAGGACGTACTCCATAGCGGCGGACAGGGCGACACGCGCTTGACGGGTTGCACCAATGGCAATTGTGAGCCGTTCGTGGTTGAAGTTTGTCATGCTGTGAAATTGGATGTCAGCCAGTAATACTTCTTGACTCCTAGAACAATCTTACATGTACTTCATGCCCATTCCCTCCTCTCCAATAAGATTCTCGACTGGTACTTTGACATCGTCCAACTCGATGAAAGTTGTGCCTGCGCTCACTTGACCTCCAACCTTCAGGCGACGCATGTTGACTCCTGGGTATCCTTTCAAAGGCACAACCAACATAGACAGACCTGTTGGTCCAGGACCACCGGTTCTTACAGCCATAGAAGAATAGTCTGACCAGATTCCATTGGTGATCCACTTCTTGGTTCCATTGACGATATAGTGTTTTCCATCAGGTGTCTTCGTAGCGGTCGTTGTGATGTTCGCGACGTCTGATCCGGCTTCGGGCTCGGTGATGGCAATGCAGGTTCGCTTCTTGCCGGTAAGGAGTTCTGGGAGGAAGCGCTCTTGTAGCTGCTTGTTGCCATATTTGATGATGGGCGGAACGCCGAAGGACATGCCTGTTGTGAGAGATCCAGAGGGTCCTGCAAGTCCAGTTCGTGCCATCTAATACATCGTTAGTTACGCCTGAACCAAGTATTGGCGAAGCCGAGCCTCCATACCTCATCAGCATAGATCATAGTATGGATGTAATCCCATTCCTCAACCTTCACCACACCAAGGATGTCGTGGATGCCCAGCTTCTTCAACCATTCTACTGGGAGAGGTGCTGGCAGCGTAGGTAGTAGCATGCCTGCTTTCGCGAAGGTCTCGAAGACATGCTCAGGGACAGTTTCATTTGTGTCCCATTCTAGTGACTTCTCAAGCATGTGCTTGTCCACAAACTCGCGACACGCTTTCTGCCATCTCAGATGTGTCTCTTTGTAGTATGGGGATGGTAAGCCGACAATGTAGGGCGGTTCGGAAAACGGGACGAAAGCGGTGGAAGACATGTTGGGACGGGTGAATCGACCAAACTGGGGGGTAAAGTGGTAAGTTCGAGCGACTGAGCTCTGCTGCGGATAGGCTACATGATGCAGGTGGTGTTGTGCCCAGTATATAGATGGCGCCGATTACGCCTGAGGAGGAGAAGTGGAGTCCGGGGTAGCTTCATGTGAGCCGAGGTTGGCCAGGATTACACGCTTTTGGCATGTCATGTACCGACAGCTGATTGTGGCGCAAAGCCGTATTACTTGTGCTGGTAATTGTAAGCATTTACAATCAGAGACAAAAGCGTACTCTAGATTTATCGGTTGTGTTCTGCGTCAGCATGTTAAAAAGGTAGAACATTGTGAGCACATTCAAGGTACCTGAACACCTAGGTACGGTTTACGTACACCGCGAAAAGGTGTGCTCTCTCAAACGAGTATCACAGCTCCTTCAATTCTTGCTAGAGAACATCCTATCCGTTTTCGAATCCGATAATAGCTCGTATGATCCATTCATTGAACCTCGATATGAAATATTCGAATGCCATGTCACCTGCATCACTCATGTTTTCAAATCAAATCAAGTTCACATTGCTTGCGCCATCACCGACATGAAGCCCATTGCAATTTTAAATATAATAGAAAATGTTGGTATTCAGGTACTTTTTCGGTAGGCACTGTCTACGAGGGGACTATGATACATATCGTCGAGCTAACGTCGCAGTGGCAACGCAACCGAAAATTCACATATTGCAGAGAAAGAAAGTACCGCAACTTACTTGCAAGTAGTTACAGTACTAGACTGCTTCGAGTCGATGGATGAGCATCTCCTGTTTCCTGCGAGAGCGGTGTACGAGGGAAGACTCCTAATCTTCCTCGATTTCACCCTCCTCACTTCCACTACGGATAGCACGTTCTTCTTCTTCCTTCTTGAGGGCGGCGGAATCGGGGATGGGAGTCTTCGACTTACGATCGGCGGCGCGTGGAGAATAGCGGGCACGCTGTGACAAAGTCAGTCTCGTACTATGGATGTGCGTGGGGCATAGTTTTGCGTACCTTGGTCTCACGATCACGCTTAGAAGAGCTCTCGTCGCTTTCCCGACGGCGTCGAGTCGACGAGGTGCGACCGCCGCTATCGCCATAATCAAGCAGACTAACGGTGGCCTCACGAGGGTCGGCCCTGCTAACGTAGGATCGCTCGCGCTCGACTTCACGCTCGCGACGCTCAAGCCCGTAATGATCACCACCGGGGCTGCGACGAGAGCGCTCATAGCGATCGTCATCTCGGCGCTCACGGCGTCGGGGAGGAGATAAGCCTGTGCTGTCGTTGTTCCTGTAGCGCGCCTCCCTGTCCTGCACCGCACGACGGCGCTCTGCAGCGTACGGATCATGTTCAGGTGAGCGAGTTCGCGTACGATGACGACGATGAGAATCAGAATGCCCATTGCGATACTCACGATCTCGGTCGCGCCTGTCCCTATCACGGTCGCGATCATCGCGCCTACTTCGATCCCTGCGATCGCTCTCCTTCTCCTTCAAGCGGGACATGAACTTATCGAAAGCCGACTCGCGGAGGGTATCTGATTTCAGTGCGCGATACTCGTCTGTCTTTTCAACGCGGGGACGTACCACTTCCCAAGTGTCTGATAGAGACACTGGTGGATCAAGGTGCTTGATCACAGACCGAAGTTTGTCCACAGCTGAGCGCTCGATATATTCCTCGTCTCGACGCTCTTCCTCCTCGCGCTTCTTGACCTTAGCAAGGACGTAGTTGTAGATGCTATGCATGGACTGTTCGTCAATATCAGCGGTGCGAGGATCTTTTCGCATAATGTTAAGGAACTCTTCCACAGGGGTCGCTGTGGTAACCTCGAAGCGTTGTTGCTCCAGCACGTCAAGCGCTCTTCGGCGCAGGGTGCGGAACTTGCCCTCTTCTTCCTCCAGAGCATCGCGGAATAGATCAAGTGGCGACGACCCACTCTGTCCAAGCATAGCCGTGTAGCGCGGGTCGTCCTGGATAGTATCGTGAATGTCCTTCCATTTGGTACCGGCACGGAGCAAACCACTTTTCCTAAGATCGTCTAGGAGCTCGAGGAACGCATCGCGGTTCTTGCGCTCGACACGGTGCTTCTTGCGTCGCTCGGCTTGAACCTTGTCGTTGTGTTCGCGCTGGAGCTGCCTGATGTGCTTCTCGAATTGGTTCAGAACGTCCATTCGAGTCAGAGTCTCGAACTTGTCGCTGTTGAACTCGTGGTTCTGTTCCAGTTTCTCCTCAGCTGCCTGCCAGCGCGTAAACGGCTCCAAATCCAAGCCCTGCAGCAGACCCATGATTTGGTCGAGAGCGGATCGCCTGCTCTCTGCCTCTTCCTCCTCATGCGCCTTCTTCAAAGAGATGATGTATTCCTCAAACAGAGCCCTGCGCTCGGCATCGTCTTTGGCAGAGCGGAAGATGGTTTCCTCCTCGATGATGGGCAGAGCAGTCTTCCAGCGCGTGTAGTACTTGATCTCGGGGTGCGAGCGCAACATGGCGGTAAAGTCGGACCGTAGCTTGGCCTGGCGGTCCTGCTCCTTGTGCTTCTCCTGGGCGCGCAAGTCTTCGCAGTACTTCTTGAAGGCCTCCTCACGCTTCTCCGGCTCAGGGATGGCGCGCCAGTTGGGGTCGTGGATACCGGCGCGCACAGCCTGCAGCCAAGTCCAGTCAGGCTGCACTTTCATCTGCTTGAGCACCTTCATGAAGGCAGCCTCGGCGTCTTGTGGGGTTGAGAATTGGAGGTGCTCGGTTCCCGTTGTGAAGCTGATGTTGGGCCGGTCGCCGCCAAAGCCAGACTCGCGATCATCGCGGCGGTCGCGGTCGCGGTCACGGTCGCGGTCATCACGGCGATCGTGTCGGTCGGGGCGGTACTCGTCGCGTTCGCGCCTGTTGTCGTAGGCAGGCGCACCCGAGGCTGGGCCCGCTGGCCATCCGGCAGGACCTGAAGGGGGAGGGCGCTGATTCTGCTGGTTCTGGTTGTATTCGTCGATCTTCTTCTGGACAGGCTCGGGAATCTCCCACGTCGTCTCTGTCGTGCCAGTCTTGACGTAGTATCGTCTGCCGTTCGACATGTGTGCCGCCCAGCCGGTGCCAGGGAGGGCGCGCTCTACATCGTCCTTGAGCTCGTCGGGCTTCTCCCATGTCGTCTGCTGGGTGAGCCTGTTGTAGTAGTACTCTCTGCCATCTGCTGCTTTCGCACTCGACCAGACGGGAGCTGGGGGCGCGAATGGGGGGCCGTTCATTGCGACGGTTGTTGGAGATGGCGCGTGGTTGATCGGTAGACTGGTGAAGCTCGCATGCGAACAAGTTGTGCAACTTCTTAGCGCACGGACAAATGGACTAGCGCGAAACCCGGTCCCCTAGCTCAGGCACCGCATTCACGTGCACCTTCGCCCTCACGTCTACCTCGACAATCTTGCAGGCAATCATGGCAGAGGCTGAGGAAGCGTCGCCCCGTAGGAGCCTCGAGTTTGCCGAGAGCTCAGTACTGGAAGCCATTGTGCCTGCAAGTTCCGACGTTGATATCAAGAACGAGATCGACTCTTGGGATGGTGCACCAGATGACAACGGCTCTATATTGCCCTTCTTAGCACAACGACATGTGCTGCTCCTCGGTACGTCTTAGCCAAATCAACAAGACCAGCATGTCTCTTACTCATGCACAGGCTTTTAGATGAACTCCTAGCTGTATATGTTGTTTTCCAAACGCCACTATTAGAAGAAGCGACCTTGAAGTCGTATCTTGCGAGACTGGTCATCAGCGTGGAAGCCTTTGCCTTCAGCACGGTTCCTCCGTCTGACCAAGATGCGAAAGCTACGCCTCCCAAGGAAGTCATCTTCTCTGGTACCATCAACCATAAAGATGAGCCTACGGTCATCAATCATGGAGAGGGAGACAGTGCTCATACTTATGTTGTCTGGAAGGTGGACGTTTTCATTGGTGAGCAAGTCAACCTGTCTTCCCTGCACCGTGTCTGACATGGAGCAGCTCGACCTCAGGGCAGATATCATAAGCCCGCAGTGTATTTCCAGCCCACAGCCTCCTTCAAGCCTACAGAAAAACCTCAAAAGGACGCATCGGAGGATGAATATCTCCCAAGCCGTACACCTACGCCTCTGAACCTGCTTCAGGCCTTTGAGAGCGATCCTGCTCTTGTTGGTGTTCATCCAAGACTCTCAGCAATGCGTATCAGCAAGGTCACGCCGAGTGCTCCTGCTGCAAAAGAAATGGCTCGACCGATCCGAAACGGTCAAAGACCCTTGTTTCGTGTACTTCCACCATTGATTTGGAGGATGAGGTATTCGAGGATCCAGGCATCATTAAGTGACTTGTCGTTGATGGCCTCTTTGGACCTGGAGGTCGCTCAATTCGCAACTTACGATGTCAGAATCAAGAAAGTCAACTTGGCTCTGCATGGAGGCAAGGTCAAAGAGCTGAACGACGAGCTGGATACTACGACGAGTCACAAGCCTGGTGATCAACTGACCTTCTTGTACAAGATCTGGCCTGACTTGGGCACTGACGGGACACCAGCACTTGGGAGCAAGGGTCATTACTTGACATTGAATGTTGAGGCCAATGTTACAATGTCTGATCAATGTCATCCGGATATTGCTATCGAATGGAAGACGCCCATTGACTTTGCGTCCGAACAGACGCTCAGCTTGACCAAGGCCATTCACCGGCAGAGTACCTCTACAATACAGAGTACAAACGCAGTCAACCCTGACGCATTTGCCACCCAAGACGCTCAAGACCAGCCCGAACAGGATGCTTCGAAAAACGACGTTAATGTTACTCTGACAGTGTCTGGGCCGTCCAGTGTCCAGGTTGGTGAGATCTTCACATGGGATGTGTTCATTGTCAACCGATCCGACAAAACACGAAGACTAGCTGTTCTTGTTATTGCGAAAAGGTCTCATGATATGGGGAGGCACAAATCACATCCATCCACATCCTCTGTAGGTGGACCTCGAGCAGAGCGAAAAGAGCTTCTCGGTACAGCAGTAGTCGACGAGAACGTTGTGTACGCAAAGCAAAAGAGCGGAAGGACAGAGACAGCCGAGTTGATTTGCTTGACAACAGACATTCGTCTGGGGTGAGTTTTGATAAGCAAGACTATCCTGAATCAGATATGCTAACGTGCGTAGACAACTGTCGCCTGGTTCTTGCTATACAGCTGATCTCAAATTTCTTGCACTCTCTGCAGGTGTCTTGTCTGTCGAGTCTATACGAGTCGTCGATCTGGTTACCAATGAAGCCGTTGATATTCGTGAGTTACCGAGTGTTGTCGCTGTGGCTCCGTAGCATCGGGTTAGGTCGTAGCTGAGACTATCATTCGGTCGTTGAGGCGTGCAATAAATACAACATGCTACTATCGATCTTTGTGTTGCGCAATGCTCATAGCTACCTGGACTATGCTGTGGCGCCAAGAACCAGTATGGAACCCAGCTGGCGCTATGCATACCAAAGTACAAGTGCTACCATCGAGCATGACCAGCAAGAAAGTGCAAGATGGCTCGGGCTCACATCTACATTTCGAGCATAGTTCATGGTACGCGCCCGTAGCCGCGCGGAACTAGGCTGATGCCAGTTGATGTCTGAAACCCGTCATTGGTGCCGGCCCGTGAAACTCTCGCCACTGTTCCCAGCACCTCCGCATTTGAACCCTAGGCGACGATTGCGCCTGCTCCTGCGACACTTTCCTACAAACTGTCCTTCCGATCACGATAGCATTCTCGCCTGCTCCCAGCCCTTATCGCGCATTAGAGCCTCAAGAGATAGGACCACTTATAGCCGCACACGGACCTCGCGGCTACGTTTCATCAACGTCATCGCGATCTTCGAGCAACGCTACACCTAGAGCTTTTCACAGGACCCATACTAAACATGAACAGCACCAGACACAGACTGCTTTACCAGCTGAACAGTCGCTGGATTTACGGGAAGATTGTGAGCTACTTGTCTTGATACTATCTGATGGCCGACTAATTTATTACCAGCCACTGCTGCACTCAATAGTATTTCTTCTACAGATGGCTGCAGTCAGTTTGCTCACGCGCAAGTACAACCAGTACTATGCGGCGCGCCCAGTTTTGACCACGATGATCACCAACGCCGTACGTGCTACCCCCTTTACATGAACACAATACCATGGCTATCGCGAGCCGTTGTCGCGCCATCACCGCATCGGATGCTGCGACATCGGCGTCGGACCCGACGTATCTTCAGACGTGACGAGACAGGAAGGCTAACGCCATTTGCAGGTGTTGGGTGGTATCGCGGACACAGTAGCTCAGACACTGACTGCAGTGCGAGAGCGCGCAGTGCGCAAGAAGGGTGGACCGGGCAAAGATGACTTTTTGGCTATTGAGATTCACGAGCTTGACAGACGGAACCCGTTCAACGACAACGATCTTATCCCCGATTCGAAGCTGCTACCACCGCCTTTCGACTTCGAGCGAACCACCAGATTCATGTCCTACGGTTTCCTCATGTCGCCGATCCAGCACAGGTGGTTTGGCTTCTTGTCCAGGACTTTCCCCGTGTCAAAGGGTGCGGCTTGGTTGCCTGCATTGAAGCGCGTAGCTTTCGATCAATTTTTGTTTGCTCCAGCTGGTCTGGCTGCCTTCTTCACCTTCATGACAGTTGCCGAGGGTGGTGGCAAGCGTGCGGTGCAGCGCAAGTTCCAAGATGTCTATGTGCCTGCGCTTCAAGCCAACTACATGGTCTGGCCGGCTGTACAGCTGATCAATTTCCGTATCATGCCTATTCAGTTCCAGATTGTAAGTATTCCACCCTACGTCATAACGATAGCGACTAACTTACGCCAGCCGTTCGTGTCTACCGTCGGTATCGCTTGGACAGCTTACCTTTCCCTGACCAATTCGGCTGATGACGCCGCTTAAGGCTATCCGATTATGCGAACAAACTCCCATGTATAAATATCATACGCACACACACAGGGCTAGGTTAGGTCATGATTGCATCGGGTGATTCCCCTTGAGTTTCTCGCGCGTTAGCATGTTTGGTTGGGCATTTGCACGGCGTCAGGGTAGTTGACTTTTGCTACGGGTCAATGTCATTTATGTACAGCCTCGAATTTGATCAGAACGAAGAGCTATCTTTATACGTAAACGTCTATTACCGTGCACATGTTCACGAAAGGCATCTCACCGAGTCTCTTCATGAGAGGAGACATGATCTAAGAGGCGCAGAGACATGGGAAGATCCGTGTAGCTACATACCCTAACGCGACTGAGGACTCTCGGCCGCGGGAGGATATGGACCTTGGCCGCCCACTTTGTGAAGCGCCAGGACGCGCGGGCAGCAAAAAGTGTTTTATATCAGCTAATTTTGTTAGTCCGGTCACGTCAGCTTGCTTTTTTGTGGTTCGATAAGGAGTGGGAGCAAGAAGCTTTGCATGCAGCTGGGAGGAACCTATGGACTGCCCCGCTACACCCCACCAAGCCTGCCCATGACGATCTGAAGCTCGACAACAAACATTGAAACCACCCACGCTTCATCTTCTCTCCTTCAACATCTTGACGTAAGTTCACCTTTACCTGAGATATATAACTGGCTTTCGTATACCTTGATAGACCAGTCTACGTTCATAGCTTCTTTGAACTCACACCATCACAGTACTACCATACACCCATCATGTCTCTTTCCAACAAGCTGTCAATCGCCGACGTCGACCTCAATGGCAAGCGCGTCCTTATCCGAGTATGTATATATTCAATGCTTTATATCATACGCGAGTTGCAAATCTAATTGCTTGATCAGGTCGACTTCAACGTACCTCTAGACGGCGACAAGAACATCACCAACAACCAGCGCATCGTCGGCGCTCTTCCCACAATCAAATACGCAATTGACAATGGCGCAAAGGCTGTCATCCTCATGTCGCATCTTGGTCGCCCAGACGGAAAGCCAAACGCCAAGTACAGTCTCAAGCCGGTTGTTCCCGAGCTTGAGAAGCTGCTCGGCAAGAGCGTAACTTTCACAGACGACTGCGTCGGCAAGTCGGTCGAGGACACTGTCAACAGCGCCAAGGACGGTCAGGTCATCCTTCTGGAGAACCTGCGCTTCCACGCCGAGGAGGAGGGCAGCTACAAGGACGACGAGGGCAAGAAGCAGAAGGTTGACAAGAGCAAGGTCGAAGAGTTCAGGAAGGGCCTGACTGCTCTTGGTGACATCTACATCAGTGAGTGAATCCATAATATGGTCAGTAGATGTACAGAACTGACGAAACATAGACGATGCTTTCGGTACCGCCCACCGCGCACACAGCTCCATGGTCGGTGTCGACCTCCCACAAAAGGCGTCTGGCTTCCTTGTCAAGAAGGAGCTCGACTACTTTGCGCAAGCGCTCGAGGAGCCCAAGCGACCCTTCCTCGCCATTCTCGGTGGTGCCAAGGTCTCCGACAAGATTCAGCTGATTGACAACCTGCTCGGAAAGGTCAACAGTCTCATCATCTGCGGAGGCATGTCATTCACCTTCAAGAAGACACTCGAGGGCGTCAACATTGGTGACAGCTTGTTCGACGAGGCTGGCAGCAAGACCGTCAAGGACCTTGTTGAGAAGGCGAAGAAGAACAACGTCAAGATTGTCTTGCCTGTTGACTACATCACCGCCGACAAGTTCGACAAGGACGCTAACACTGGCTACGCTGAGGACAAGGACGGTATCCCAGACGGCTGGATGGGTCTCGACTGCGGAGACAAGTCAATCAAGCTGTACAAGGAGGCCATTGATGAGGCAAAGACCATCCTCTGGAACGGACCCGCCGGTGTGTTCGAGTTTGACAAGTTTGCCAAGGGTACCAAGGCGACACTCGATGCTGCGGTTGATGCTGCACAGAGCGGCAAGATTGTCATCATCGGTGGTGGTGACACAGCCACTGTTGCTGCCAAGTACGGTGTAGAAGACAAACTGTCTCACGTCTCGACCGGCGGTGGTGCGTCGCTCGAACTGCTCGAGGGCAAGGATCTGCCCGGTGTTTCTGCCCTGTCAAGTAAGTAAACCAGTCACTCGAAAGAAGTGAATGGTGGCTCAAGATCAGGGAAGGTATATCTTCGAAGTTATGATTGTGTGTAGCTATAGCTCTTTTTGGTTCAATATAGAAATACCGCATCTCCACCTTGTGCCCCACGGGCGTGATGTTTAGAGAGCTCTCATGGAGCCGCCTGCCCAGTCATGCAAGTATCATGAGCGAACCAGAAGCTCATTTGTTGATAAGGTCGTCGTGTCTACTCGTGTCGAATCGCTCATTTGCCCAGCTTCTTAAGCTCTTCCCTATGAATTGTTAGTCCTAGCTTTGTATCATGCAAGGGATTCCTCTTACCTCAGCTGAACCGCAAAGTCGTCGTTTGTGTCATCGTCATCCCAGCTCTCTTCCCAAAGATGTGTGTTGCCGTTGGGGATCTGTGTCTCCTCCTCAGTCCAGTCTGTAAGCTTATCAGCATGATGCCCATCCTCTTTAACCACACGCACAACATACCCTCTACAGGAAAGTCCTCAAACTCGTCGTCTTCCTCCAGTTGTGTTGCGGGCTTCTTCTCGGGCGCCAGCGGTTGCTCGCCGTTCTTGGAGTCGTTGACTACGGCCTTCTTCATGTCGTTGCTGCCTTGTGCTGAGCCAGACATTGTGGCGGTCTATAAGATGCGATCGGAAGACGTGTTGTGGATTTGTTCAGATGAGCTGGTGGAGGATGACGCGATGTTGTGCTTTGGTGAGCTGTGGGATGCGGCTCCAACAGCGGAGGAGGCGGCGATTGTCCGCAAGGCTTAGCGCGACATCACGTGGCACTCATGGAAACTGGATTCGCGGGGTACCGACTCTCACATGTCGCTGCTTGGCTCCGAGAAAGTTCCATCTGGTGGATTTGGATGTTTCGTTGTCACCGTCGTATACCGTATTCACTCGTTTCAACGCGCGGCGGAGTGGACTGTAGGATAAGCTCCGGACGATGAACATGACGTACTCGTACTTTAGCTCCGAGTGGCCGGACGAAGCTGTAAGCACATCCCGTCTGGTTGGCTTTAGTAGGTTTCTAGACACGCGCTCAGCGTCTTAGCTGGGGTATCCGCTCTGCGTAGTCTTTTTGAATATACTGCTTCTTCTCCTTTCATCCTTCTTTTCACCCTCTTTTTTTCCTCATCTGGTTTCTCTGGTGAATTCTGCCCCACCTCCAGCTCCCAGCCGTGCGGGAATTATCTATACAACATGTTCAAAGTCGGCGGTTGGCTCAAGGGCCATGCCCCTGGGCATACAAAGAGCTTGGATTCTCTGAGTGAACTTGCACAGAGTGAGTCTCGCGACATACACAGGGCAGGCAAATACTAACGCAACACAGTCGAGGATGCCATGAGCGGTACGACTTCCGACACAGCCCAATACGGTGACGCGAATGGGACTAACCACACGCGAGCATAGCTGTCACCTATATCATGGCCGATGATATCGAGAGCGCCGAAGCACACCTCAACAAAGGCAGTTCGCCATTCCACCAGGTACATACCTATTATTCAGCCCACGGGCATATACTTCGGTTCTAGTCTCATACCATGTAGCTTGGGTCGGGAGTGTGTGTTTTCATACGGGCAACGTTGGGCTTTGAGCCAGAAATTGTACGCGAAGGTCTGATCACGTACTCAACATAGTATCACAGACCTCGACTGACTGATGCCGTCTACAGCTGCCAACGCCTTATCTTTGGCAGAGAACTCGGCTTACGAACGTCAACGCCAAGTTAGCAAAGATCCGAATGCATACAAATCACCCATATATCCCCCAGGCACCGAATACGCGGTATGTCAGGCAGAGGCACAGCTCATGAGTGCCGTTGTCGGTGTGCTCAATGAAAGCTTGACGGAAGCTATCAAGAGTTTCTACAAGTTGAGGAAAGCGTACCTTGCACTGGAGGCTGTTATGGAGAATGAGAAGAAATTCTTGAGCCAGAGAAGTACAAGTAGTGTCAATTCTGTAGGGTCGCGCGGCTCTTCCAAGGGCTCGGTTCGGTCAAACTTGGCAGGCAGCGGTCTCAAAACCTCTCAGCCTGCTACTTCGGCCGGGCCGTCTGCTGCAGCGTCAACTTCTAGTCTGAAGCAAAGTACCACGGTGACTGGACCAGCAGCGAAGAAGGCTACAGATGATGACGATGACGATTTCGATTTCGTGGACGCTGCAGAGGACAAGACAGGTGTTTCAACGCCTGCAGAGTACCAGGGGAACCTCAATGTAGCTGCCGATAAAGGTGCTTCAGTCGAGCTCAACAACGCTGAGAAGACGGTTGACGTCGGAGCAAGCTCGGCGCCAGGGCTTCCCGTCACGAACGAGAACCCATCAGATTCCCTACCAGACGCCATCGAATACTTTGAGCAACTCACCTTGAACGATCAAGGTGATGCAGATGCAGACATCGCGTCGTTCAGTAAACACCCCGTGGATGTCTTCATCCTCTCTGGATCGAACTTTTGCTTCGGTATGCTATTACTCATTCTCTCATTCATCCCGCCATCCTTTGCTGGGTTGTTGAAGATCGTTGGCTTCAAGGGCGATCGCGAAAGGGGCATGCGCATGCTATGGCAAGCAACTAAGTTCCACAACATCCACGGTGCTATGGCTGGTGTTGTGCTGATGGGATACATAAATGGGTTCACAAACTTCTGCGACATACTTCCTACCAAGGGTGAGGGTGCATATCCCAAGGAACAGTGCCTAGCTTTGCTCCGCTACATGCGCGCAAGATACCCTACAAGTCACCTTTGGCTACTGGAGGAGTCTCGAATGCTCGCTTCAGAGAAAGAGTTGGAGAAGGCTGTTAAGTTCATGGACGACATGGGCGAGTCGAAGCTAAAGCAGCTCGAAGCGCTTAGATGGTTCGAACAAAGTTTGAACAACATGTACATGCACGACTACAAAGCGACTGCATTCGCTTTCGAAAAATGCATTGGGCTCAACAACTGGAGTCACGCATTGTACTACCACATCATCGCCGCCTCATATGTCGAGCTCTACAGAAAACACAAGACAACCAATCCAACTGAGGCAAAGGAGTACGGTGCAAAAGCAGAAGAATACATGAAGAAGGTCATGCCAAATGTGGGAAAGAAGAAGTTCATGGCACGTCAGCTACCTTTCGACATCTTCGTTGCCCGTAAGATCCAGAAATGGGAGGCACGTGCGAAGGAGTGGAACTGCGACCTGGTAGACGCCGTAGGTGTATCACCACTCGAAGAGATGATCTACTTCTGGAACGGATACAAACGCATGCGAAACGATCATCTCGAAGTCTCCCTCGCCAACCTGGCGTGGAGCGAGTCAGCCGCCAATCCACACTGGGACAAGGAGGGTGTAGACGAAAAGTCTATCCTCAACGTCCTTCGCGCTGCTACTCTTAGAAACATGGATCAGACAATCGAAGCCAAGAATATCTTGGAGAAAGAGGTTTTACCAGTTGATAAAGCCCTTCTCACAGGCAATTTCAAGGACAACTGGACAGCGCCTTGTGCACGCTATGAGATGGCTGCAAACATCTGGCGCGAGGCTGACGCTGATGGGCATCCGGAGAAGAACCCTCAGATGTTGGTTCAGTGTAAGGATTGGCTCGATGAGGTTACAAAGATGGGTGGGTTCGACTTGGATGCAAGGTACGTGATGATTTTCTTCTCTTTGCAGTTCAAGGCTAACATGTGTTTTCAGAATTGGTATGAAGATCACCACTGGAAAAGAGACCTTGCGTAAGTTTGGTGTGCAGTGTTAGAGGTAGAGGTGAATAACTTGTGAATAAACGGATGGATACATAGACGGTAGGGACATCAATATACGACCCGTTACTGGTTAGTCAGAACAAATGCGACCACGTTCAGATCAAATCAAGATTCCCGGTACCTACGTTGCGAGTCACTGGTGCTGTGTGAAAATGGTCTTGGGGAGACCAGATATAACTACCATGGAAATATCACCCACTTCCCCTCTTTGACCCAAAGTAGGCCCTAGAAAAAAACAGCTCCACACAAAAGTCGTACGGCCACCTTGGCCGCTATAACCAACATCTTCCCCTCAAACCTTCTCCTCTAGGTATCTTCCATAGCACTTCAGGTTCCATCATCCCCGCCGTATAGGAATTAGTACGGTACCCCAGCAACACTTACCAAAACTTGCTTCAGTAACCCGGACCCCTTGCATACCCGTCGCGGCCCGCGATCTTGGCCACAATCAACGACTTTCTTCTTCTCCTTCCTAATAAGGTGATACAGAGGGGAGAGTTTGCCCGGTTCAGTAGGTGGCCGCGTGTCTGGGCCCAGTCTGGTTCCGCGGAGGCAGGCGAAACTCTAAGGTGCGGCTAAGTGCGATAAGGAGCCTGGTTTCTACAGTGGGGTGATGGAAGTTTCCGTTTACAGGATATTGTTCATGCTGTGGTCCGGAGTTTGCGGCACATAGAGAACGGAGTTTGGTGGTTAGGGGTATGCGAGTCTAGACTCTTGCGTCGAGATGGACTGGAAAGTTTCCTGAATAGGGAAATGGTAGGAGGGTGTAGATTACAGAGAAGGGCCGACAGTATAGACATCGAGATCTTGGTATGGAAGTGTGGAGTGAGGTACTGGAAGACAAGAGTGTGGTTTCCAACAGAAAGAGGGAAAAGGGTCAACGCGAGTATGGTGAACCCATATTCTCATCTTACCTTTCTCTACCAAAAGAAAGCAGCAAATAGAAAACAATGATATCTCACCTCTCCCTCCTACATCTCCTGCTCTTCACAAAGTCTCTTCATGCAGAGTTTGTGACTACAATCCACTCCCTTGCCTATTTGCCCCCTCATATCCATTCTCCCATCCAACCATCACCACCCCAAGTCACCGAAGGATTCACGCAATGCGCCCGAGAAGCACCGCATTTGACCGACTAGAATCAACACTTTTCACCGTTTCCTTCCCATTGCAGCACGAACGGGGGCGTGAAAATGCGTGATTGTGGCGAGGCCAAGGCGTGAAACAAGGGTAAGATTGAATGAAGGGTGGTGTTCGGGTAGATGACCCGACGCAGGGTGGGTGTCTCTGCCGATACCTTGCCGATGCCGATCCGGGCAAACGCCACATAGTATTCCAGGGTTTTAAGTGGGAATAAAACGGAAATGACGAATGTTTTGGGAGATGGATCAGAATAATAAGTCCGAAGAAGAGCGACTGGAATCTATGGTTTTCGACTTTTGTTTCCTGTTGGAGTAATGAATGGGGCCAGCTCGGGGCTGTTATGACGTTTTGCGATGGTGATAGGAATGTGATGGATGGGTGATGCTTGTACCTGATGCGGAATGTTTGGGGGCCTGGATAAGGGTATTGCCGTGATAAACGCCCCTATTGAATAGCCATTGAACTATACGCGCGTGAATCCATGTTTTGCGACACACTTTCCAGTAGATTTGTGTCGATATCAAATCACATAGTATTGCCCATGATGCCAAAATCGCCGATCTCGCCGGCTGCAATCTACGCATAAAGGCAACATTGCCTAACACAGACGGATTGGGGAATCGCACCTAAGTACCAAGGTACAAGTATTTGGCCGAACCGGTGGAAGGAAAAGACACGTAAGGCGACAAAATCTGCTTTTCTTCTACAATCGATGGCGAATTGGAAGTTAGTGGTTTAGCCAGGTGACAACATTTTGTAATCAAGGTTTCAAATATTGTGATTGGATGTGTAAGAGAAGGAGGGGAAAGAAGACAAGATTGAAGAGATGTATTGTTCGGCTCCATGAGACAACCTACATTCGTGGATCATGCATGAGAAGCTGTTTGGGTACTAGTACCTTCCTTGTCTACCTTGAGATACCATCACCATCAAAGTGTACCATGCCATGAAAAATCATGCTAGCTGCTAGCATGCCAGCTCGCGAGCGCATACGTCCAGCGTGTCTGCTGAGGCGCCTTCAAGGCGACTCGGATCCGAAGTGTCGGAGTCGACTCGGAGTATTTCATCTCGTGTACGACGATCTTACGTGCGATGCTGCAATGTCAACGCTGATCCAACGGCTCGACCATATGTGCGGTTCTTGATGCCTGTTCAATCTACTCTCGGCCTGACACTCCTCCCGCTATCAGCAGCACCCATGCCCCCAACAACGTCCTGCACCAGCTCCCTCAATTGCTGCTGTACCTCTTCGGAATCGTAGTCAGGCCTTGCCGCAAGCTCTTCAATACGTCGCCGTATCTCGGGATCCGGTGCATCGACAGCGTCTTCTTCCATAGTACCTACGTTGACCTTGACACCGTCGGGCAGCGGAGGCGGTGGATGTACGCCCTCGGTCTCTATGACGCCTGCAGCAGCGGGCTCATGACCGGTGCGCAAACTCGTCAGATATTGGTATACTTCATGTGTGGCGTCTTCCTCTTCCAAGAACTTGTCCTCGGCTGTCTGGCCCTCTTGGTTCTTTATGCTGGTGTCTGCGCCGAGTTCCTCAACCAGACATTTTGCTACCTCTGCCTTTTCACATGCGAAGAGGGGCGTCTCGCCGTCTTCATCGAGAATGTTGACGTCGGCGTTGTATTTCTGGACCAGGTCGCGCAGGACGGCGAGTTGGTTGTACGAGGCTGCGGCGTGGACTAGCGAGTAGCCATGGGCATCGCGCGCAGAGGCAAGATGAGGATGCTGCTCGAGCGAAGAGAGAATGGACTGCGGGCGCGTGTCAATGAGGTTCAGGAGGAGATCGATGGTTGGTGCTGGAAGCGCCATGGTGGGCTGCGGCGTGAGGCTGATCGGGAGTGCGCGGGCGTCTGCTGGCGATATTCTGGGCGTGATTATCGATCTGGTGTGCTGCGCATCTGTGTACGCGCAACTCTTTCTCGATCTTCGCTGCAAATCTAAAAATGACGTGGGCGGAGAAGGCGGAGACTTTCCCACTTTCCCAGTGGCGCCGGGACTGCGAGCGCCCCGGCCCCGGATCTTCTTGACACACATCATCGTGCATTTGTATACACACCCATCTCTACCCTTCCCCCCTTAGCGACGCCGCCTGTCTTCCTTGGTCATGGCTGCTCTACATGGCTGCGCATATAGTAGGCCTGATGTGCTGTACGCCCCGGCATCCCGAAGTCAGGCCGATGCAATAAGGAAGTATGTTCGGGCGCTCTGGGCGCCAGCTGAGACGATCAAGACCAACGCCCAGCGTCCATCACACACAGCCTCAAACCGTCAGCTCGGGCCTTGGCTACGCTCGCGTGCCCCTTCACCCTTTTGCTGTCCACTCGTTCCTGCCTCGTAGCCTCTCCATCATCTAGCCCGCCTTCTTTCTTCTTCTGTTCCACTAGTCAGGAATATTGCCATCATACACGTCAACACCGACCGCAGCATAGCCCATCTTTATAATACTGTTACACTGCGTCACACGACACCAAACTTTCGCGTTTCTCTTGGCTGTCTCTAGCTGCCTTTAATGCGCTTGTCCCATTGAGCATTCTGGGACGTTTGGCGCCCTGCCCTCGACTTGACTTGCATTCTTCCTCTCACTGTCGTCATCAGACATACACTCTCGCAAACATGAGGTCCGTCAAAGGAGTCGGCGTGCCGTCGGTGAAGCTCGTCGCATCCTACATCTTCGACTGGATTGTCATCATCGCCATCGCAGCCATTGCCGGTGGTTGGGAATATGTCGAACCATTCAAACGACCCTTCTCGCCTGTCAATCTCGACATATCGTACCCGTACCAGACCAGCGAGATGATACCAACATGGCTCCTCGTCGTTGTATCGCTCATCGCGCCTGCCGCCATTGTTTTCATCGTGTGTCTCATCTGGGTCCCCGGACCCACGGCTGAACGTGGGACACCAAAATCGCTTATTTGGAGGAGGAAGCTCTGGGAATGGAACACTGGCTGGATGGGCCTCGCGCTTTCCCTTGCGACGGCATTCCTCATCACGCAGGGCATGAAGAATCTTTTTGGAAAGCCGCGACCTGATCTGCTGTCGCGATGTCAGCCAGATCTCACGCGTATCGGAACGACCACCATCAGCCCTCTGGGAGAGTTTTATCAACCGCAATGGGTGCTCGTCACCGCCGACATCTGTACACAACCAGATTCGGACATACTCAAGGACGGCTTCAAATCCTTCCCCAGTGGACATGCCAGCTGTAAGTCATACCCTCTACACTCTCTAATTACATACTAATACACTTTTCTAGTCTCATGGGCCGGACTCCTCTACCTCACTCTCTTCCTCGCCTCCAAGTTCTCCGTCGCAATCCCCTTCCTTCCTCCACGACCCTACTCCGCAAACCCCGCTCACACCTCAGCCGTCTCCCCATCCAACCTCAAGAGGCTAGCCACACTCCCTATCCACAAGCAAGACTCAACTCTCTCGAACCCTACCTCCTACAACGACGACACTGTAGTACCTATTCGCTACCAAAACGCTGCACCCCCCGTTTACACCCTCGTGCTTGTCTTGGTACCCATCTGCGCCGCCATATACATAACAAGCACGCGCTTCACCGATTTCCGTCACTTCGGTTTTGATCTGCTGTTCGGTACGCTGATTGGCGTAACGTGCGCGTGGTTTTCCTTTCGCTGGTACCATCTCCCCATCACACGGGGCGCGGGATGGGCCTGGGGTCCGAGGAGCTACGACCGTGCGTGGGGCATTGGTGTTGGTAGAGGAAGTTATGTCGGAACTGAGGGATGGAGCAGGAAAGGAGATAGTGAGACAGCGCTTCGGAGGCGAGCGGACGGCCAGTTCAATGCCCATGCCAACGGTGTGGATGAGAGTGAACTGAGTGTGCTGAATCGCAATGGCGCACCGCATGCTGGTAACCCACCCAGCGCAATGCACTCGAGGAGTGGTACTGCGCAGACATATCATGCCACGACGCAGGATGTTTGATCTTTTCTACTTTTGATACTATATAATGTATTAGGAAGCATGGCGTTGGGACGGATACCCATTTTAGATGGGAAAAGAGCGGATATCGATGTTGTATACCAGGTTGGCGACTTTGCACACATTTCAGAACTATACCACTCAGAGAAAATGGGAAATTAATGTTCGATTATACAATGATTATGATCATGGGTAGCTGCCTCATTTATTCTGCTCCGTCTAGCTTGCAAAGAAGAGCCTTGCGGCACAGTAGTTGGCTTGCAACCTGCGTGTATCAATTCGAATATCACACGGAATTGTGTAGTTAGCGATACCTTGTAGCAAAGCTGATCGGAGAAAGTAGTCTAAAGACAGCCTGTTCGAAGGAGATACTGTACCTACCAATAAAAGAAGAAAGTAGAAGTCGCTTGGGGTATTGTCGCTTTGGGCTATTGTCATATCATGTCAAATCGACTGTACTTTTGGATGCTGCTACATAAACCCCTCTGCCAGCTGGCAGTTGAATACCCCTCCTAAACAAACCTACCGCCTCTGCTCCACTGTCGTGTTGAAAAGACGTGCTGCTCCGCCTCGTTCTCCCCCCACAACCCATACGTGTGCGGACATGGAGATTGAATGCGCTATTGTGTGATTGATCACAAGAGCCATGTCGCAGGCTCGTTTGCCCAACATTATTATCTTGTATCGTGCTGGCCAACGTAGAGACGAGTCATCTACAGACCCTTCTTGCCCTTCTTCCTCTCCTCGTCTCTCTTCTGGTAGATCATACCAGTGAATGGATCCTCCCACCTGCACGCAATAGAGTATGCAGTGTGGACCAGTGCAGTAAGAAGTATACCAGCTGGTTTTCCGTACCAAATAGCCGTGGCCAGGAAAGACATGGCAGAGCCGTGATACATGGGCGAACCCGAGACGTTAAATGGGAATGTCGTCACAGGCTCGTCCATGAGGATGCCGAAGTAGTCACCAAGGTAGGTGCCAGTGACACCAAGAGCCCACATCGAGGTCAGGACGAGGGTGTTCCCTGTTAGGAACAGAGGGATCGCGGAGTATTTGATAGCAGGGGAGAGGAGAGTCGGATGGGTGGGCTGATCGGCGAGAGCTTCATTGTAACTGTAGAGACATTGTCAGAGTCTAGGCCGGATAGACGTTGACGTCTCGAGATAGTAGTGGTAGCTTGCACGTACAGGTAGTCTCGAAAGATACCCAGTGAGAAAATGGTTACGGCAAGCGCATAGCACCCAAGTCGAGAGTTACCCCCAAACAGCTTGGTAATGACCTTGTTATGGTATTCTAAGTCTTGTCAGCTTCCCCGAATCCTGCTATTGCGACTATAGCCGAGCCTTGGAAAGTGGCTGCTGGTCTCCCAACGCCACGACGAGAGTGCGTACCTTGCTGCGCAGCGATGCTATACTTCTGTTAATGGCTGTATAAACTCATGAGCAATGTGACTCACTTCCAGAAAGTAGGGTTGAATACAATGCTTGCAGCAGATACTGTCATCACGTTAGTCGTCGCATCCGCAAACAGCGGGGATCTGGGTGGTGGTACTCACCCCACAAACTGGGCTGACTGAAGTCGATGTAAGAAGCCATGGTCAAGAGCAAGTCCAGACGAGTTGCGAGTCTTCAAACGCAAGAACACACAGGTAGGTGAAGCTTTGAATCCACGATACAGAAGGTGTGGGGGATGTGGACAGCTTGCCCAGGTGTCAAGCATGTGCATTCGGCAGTTGCGCCGTTAGCGAGACGTCATAAGCTCCACATGTTCAAGAATCGCGCAAGGGGCGCGTCACGGACGAACGCCTACCGAGCGCATTAAGCTGTCAACTTGTTATGATGTATTATTGTATCGGTTGAACTTTTATTCAAGAAGGATGTTGTAGTTTCCATCTCTACTACGATGTGTTCCACTTCTGCAGCCTTTACTGCGGGGTATACCAAGCCTCGTTATAACGAGAAATCCAAGAAAACAAAAACGCCTCCCGTCCTACCGTGCATTTCCGGGCCTGTGTTTCGTATCCTTGACAGAATTGCGCCCTGATCGGAATGCCAACATCGTTCGAAATTATACTGATCGTGTCATGTCCAACATATTCAACTTCTACAAGCCGTTGTCGGCGCATGTGAAAGGTCCACCAAAGCCATCGGCCTTGTAGCCGTCAATGATCGACTGGACAGTTGCGTACGTGCCCGCGGTCAAGAACAACAGACCAATAAAGCAAAGTATGATGTTGAAGAAGAACCCAGCATATCCACGGAGTCCACGCGTCTTCCAGAAATCTACACCATACCTCTCCCTGCGAAGTCGAATGTACGCCACGCCCCAGAAGATGAATCCAAAGAACGAGTCGAACAGGGAGCTCATGAGTGAGAGAAGGTCGGAGAAGAAGGGAATGACTTCGGCGATGATGAAGGCGAAAACCCATAGTACAGCAAGAATTACGATCCATGTGACCCAGCCAGCCACGGTGTGGCCGGTCCTGTGTCGGGACTGAGAACCGTAAATGCGGAACAAGACAAAGCGAGCTGTTACTGAGGCGTACAGAACACCAAGGAAGATGATTGTGGGTACCATGAAGGTGAAAGCCACCTTCTTGTACACTTCGTTGGAGATGGAGCCAAAGGCCGGGGAGGTCATGTAGTTGGTACCAGTGTAACCGTATACAACGCCTCCGACCAAACTGAAGATGATGACCTCGCAAATGGTGACAGCCCAGAGTGCCTTTGGGAAATCTCTTGGTTCCTTCATCTCGGCAATAAAGCTGGGAAGGGTAATCTGACCAATGAAGGTGTAGCTGATGTTCATAAAGGCGCTCATGCCCATCACGAAAGTGGTTCCAGCTGGGGGTACGGCGTAAACCTCGAGTTCGCCCAGGCTTGGGTAGCCTGCAGGTTTGCCGTCGACACCGGAGAATGCTGCTGCAAGGATAACGGAGATGAAAGTGAAGGCGGCGGAGGCAGTCGCTAGAGTAGCCAGGGTGCTAAAGGTTCGTGGGAGGGAAGCCACGAACGAGATGATGGCAGTTATGGCGGCGAATACAATGGTGCAAGTAGCGTGTCCGGTGATGGTATTCCACCACTTGGCGCCAACGAGACAGTGCAGACCCATGATGAAAACGTCTTGAGGAAGAATCAGTACTAGGCTGGAGGTTTTTGCAAAGAAGCTGTGGCTTACTATTGAGGACAAACATGACTGCTGTTGCGTAGAAGGCCCATTTCTGGTTCCAGAAGAGCATCTGGCCGATGTCACATACATCGCGAATCTGGGGGTGGCGCATGCAGAATTCCCTGATCAGTTAGCATGGGTAACTAAAGTTTTACTATTGACAAGACCTACCATGTAGTCAAGGACGTGTATAGGACGAGACCGGCGATGACAAAAGTCAAGATCAAGCCCGGGACGAGGCCAAGAATGGAGTAGGACCATGGGAAGGACATGATGGCTAGACAGATGTACTCGGAGAACAACAGCGCCGCAGTCTTTTGCCAGCTGCAAGTGCGGTACTTGATAGCATTGTTGGCTTCTAATTCGATCTGCCTGCCGATGGTGATACTGGCGTCGGAGTCGGTGTCGGCGGAAGTAGGTAGGATCCCTCCTGCTGCCTCGGCGTCGTAGCTCTTCTCTTTCTCCAAAGCGACTTTCTCATTACTGTTTTGACTGGTGGCATCGGTAGGTGAAGCCTTGCCGCCGAAGATGGATTTCAACGCCATTTTAAGCAACGGATACTCCTCTTGTAGGGAGTGTAATAGAAAGGACGACGAATAGCCGCTTCCGGGAGCATTAATTGCGGGTGCGATGTCCGGGAGGTGTAAAGTTGAAGTGAGTTGACTAAACGATGGAGGAGCCAGGTGCGAAGATCGTTAAATATATTTGCGGGGGCAAGGTGATAGCGGGTACAGGGAGTGTTGCAGTGGAAGGACGTAGGCTAGGGTACGCTGCTAGCACGGCTAGGCCCAAACTTGCGGGGGTTGGAAGAGGGTTCGGTGAAGGCGAGCAGGGAAGGCGTAAGAGTGGGGACTGTTCTTGCCTATGGCGCGACCGGGCTTCAACGCGACCTATGAAGGCTCGCACAAACACCAGCCGTTCGGCGCGCTATGACCGCGACACTCCCATCTTCTCCCGCTCTCGCGCTATGAAATCTCAGTAAAATCCTCTGGCCTGACGCCGCGAGAGCCGCTCTCTGTGGATTAATCGTATTGTCGACTAGGCTTTAGCAAGCCTGAGGTCGCTTTTGTCGCTACCATGCCAACGGCACAGATCTACCTTTTCACTCTCACCCATGCGCAGCATACGCATATCGAAAACCCATTACGTTAATCTTCAACGACTCTAGATAACTAGACCGATGGCGCGTCACCTTTCCGCACTCCTGCGCTTCTGTCACACCCACTTCCTACCGCCACACCGTTGTACTGGCTCACAAGTCAGACATCGAGGCTTGATGTCACTGTGGCGCCCGCTAAGCTCAATTGCTAAGCTCCATATCAAGGCCTCCCAGCACCGGTAAGCTTGGCTTGGCTTGCTTAGCTTACGACATACCGTGGGCGATTTACCACCACCAAGCCTCGCCAATGTCTAGCCACCAATGTCGAATCCTTCGCGTCCTTTGCTTATCTAAACCAGTCACAAACAGCGCGTCGCGTTCAAAGTATGGACCATCTTTGGAATTCCATGGTATATATCCGATTTAGCCAGGAAAACGGCAGTAACCACGGTGTCGGCCACGTTGTAGGGATGTCTGTCCTGCAGGGTACGGGTCCGCTATCTAGCCAACCATGTCCGCGCTTCCCAATCATCGCACTCCGAAATACCCGTGTTGCAGAATCGTAGATCTTGCTGCACGATTCGCCAGGCGACTGGCAATTCACCGAAGCAGCAAACGCAAAAGTGCACACCAAATTGCGTGATCGTCCTCATATTAGTTCTGGGCGCTGCATGGCTTATGCGCGTTGCTGATCCTGCACTTGGCATTCGGACAGAAAAAAGCAGTCTCGTGTGCATTGATGCTCGCGTGTCACTCCAATATTCACGGGATGGCAGCGTCCGCGTAAAGAAAGGGAGCCAAACGTCGACAGACGCACAGACACCGAAGGACTATACCAGCCGTAGAGTACCTATCACCCTATCACTTCCGCAACAGGTGCTAAAGTCCTTCGAAAGCGATCACCCGATCGATGAACCGACAACAGCTATCTATCTCTACAGGATCTAAAAGCTGGCGGAGTAACTTATCGTCATCATCCGTTCTGTAGTATCTTCTTATCACAGATAGCCGGGCCTTTTCACTTAGATAAGCGCATCTTGCTGAATGTGGTTCCACTGCCCACGGACAGGAAGACATGATACTGACGACTTCTGCATAGATGATCCAACATACTAATCACTAACATATTCACAAAATAACATTAGGATTTGAAGAAAGACCCCTGATGGCCCGAAACGTGGTGCTAATAGGCTCGATATGCATTCCGAACAGTTTCGTAGTAGAAACAACCCACATGAATGGCGTATATTTCCCCATTCCCTGAGTCCTGCGGAATATGGTTATATGACAGTGATTTCTCTCATACCCTATAACTTCACTGCTAAGATTAAAATACCCGCTGTAACTTCTCAAATTAAGCTATCACCTCCACTTCCCCAATTTGTCTGCTGCTGCTGCTGCTGCTGAGTCTGCGTCTGCGCCCTCAAATTTGCCATACTATTCATACCCATTCCCGAACTCGATGTTCGACTTCCCATGGGTGGCGGTGCGATGGTAAAAGTTCCTGTGCCCATCGGTTTCGCAGGAGGAGGCGCAATACTAAAGGACGAATAAGGAGATTGCGTCCGTGACTGTGAGGAAGGTGGAGCTATAGAAGGGAAGCTCGATAGAGAATTGTTCGTGTTGGTATTCGAAGTGGCCATGTTACTCCAGTTGTTTGATGCCATTGACGAGTTACCTGCTTTACTCCAATCGATACCCGAGCTTTGCGTGGTATTGTTGTATGAGGGTGTTGTGGCAGAGGTGGGAGACATTATGTTGTTCATGTTCATAGCTGGTCGGACTTGTTGTTGGGGCTGGGTGAAGGAGGAACTGCCGATACCTGGGTTTGCGGCGCTCAGAGCGGGGAAAGAAGAGTTGAGTGTATTTAGCGTGTTGTCCGGTGTTATGGCTCTGCTTTGCGGTTTGGGGGCGCCGAGGTTATTGGTTGGTGGTGGAGAGACGGGGGGTGTGGACCAAGAGAAGGTTGCTGCTGGCGATGCGGTCCTGGATGCTGTTCGGTTGGTAGATGGCCGTGAGGGGAGGATCGTAGAGGATGTAGCGGATGCTGGAGCGTTTGCCCATGGATCTCCACCCAACATATCTGTGCCACCAGAAGATCCTTGTTGTCCTCCACGTACAAGGGCCTCGAAGTCAGTATCTCCGTTTCCGTTGCTGGTGTCGAAGCCATTGGTTGCTGATGGGCCACCGAAGGACATGAACTCATTACGTGTGGTAGCTGTGGAGCCATTCGCGCCCAGTTCTTGCAGCTTACGTGTCTGCTCGTTCTCGACACGGGCAGATGTCGACTTGATAAGGCTCATATACGCTTGGAATTGCTGCAAGTTAAGTAGCGGTCCCAAGCTGAAATTCCACAAGATAGGAAGTACATCCATAGCAAGAAAGTCACTGTCAACTTGGGTGCTGATGGCCTTGAAGACATCCAGTGCGGCCATCTGTACAATAATTAGCATGACGTCTGTAACTTGTTCCTTCTCGTGAACGTACCATGACGGCAGGTTCTTTCGTCTTGATAGCACGAAGCAGCGGTACTATCTTCTCCTGGATGGTATATTTGTCGAGAATCGATACACTGGAGCTCTTGGCCTTGGGTGCTGCTACCATTCCGGTAAGACCATCACCTTGGTCGTCTTGCTGTTCACTTCCTCCTCCACAAAGTGTCTTGAAAGCTTCTAGACCACGAATTTTGATACCCATGCTGCTGGTCTTTGCAAAGATACTAGCTATTACAGGGAAGAGCTCGTTCTTCACAGTCGAGAAGTCTAGAATTGGCAAGACAACAGGTAGCGTACGCAGAGCTGCATCGACGAGCGAGTGGGTAGGAGATTCAAGAGCGTAGTTGATGATTGGGAGTATGTCATCTTTGAACTCCTTGCCACTGGAGTTATCTGCAGCGATCTGCATGTTCTCAAGAAGTACCATAAGTCCCGCTTCCTTGAGGCTATCTCTCTCCTGTTGCGGCGCTTTCGTGTTTGTAGCTGCAGCAGTCAGGAATATCTCTCGCAACTTCGGTATCACTTTCTCGGTGAAGGCTCGTTTGCCGGATGGAAGCATAGTAACGATCTTGAAGACATTCTGGAGTATCAAAGTGAGGAGTTCCCGATCTTTCATCTCCTCAAGCAGAGCAGGTAATATCTTCTTGTCTAGTACAGATTTGGGAAACTGATTCAGGATACGCGGTAGACCACGCATGAACTGTGACTTCTCGTTGGGTGTCTTCCCCGGTAGCGAGTCAAGAAAGCGGATTGTGGACACTAGAATGTTGTCAAAGTATGCTGCTTGTTGGAATTCTCGTACGTCCAGTCGCTGCGCTGGTCGCCGCGTTATTAAGCGATCTAGGACACCGTTTGCGAGATCTCGCGGCAATGGTTGTGACGCCATGAAGTTGTTCGTTTTGCTTGGAACTGAGGAGGATGAGGAGAACGCCCGCTTGTATGAAGAAGAACTTCCGTTGAACTCCAACGGGCTCTTATGCGGCGAGTTGTATAGCGCAATTATCAGCATACCTAGACTGAACATGTCCGCAGCAGGGGTTATATTGTTATCCATGACGAAATCGGGCGAAGAGTAGTCTATGTTCAACTGGACGTATCGTGGTAGGCGGGCGTCGTAGTTCAGGACTTCCGAGAGCGAGATGGGCGTTACGGATGTGGGTTTCGTGGAGTTCTCTGGAGGCGTAGAAAAACCCAGGCCTGAGATTTTCCAATCGGACTATCACAACGATCAGCAAGGTGTTTGTAGGGAATGGCTAGTATTGTGGCTGCCTACTTTAGCATTGATGAAGATGGCTTCTGGAGTCAAGTTGGCATGTACCAATCCAGCGCTCTCGTGCAGGAATTCCAAGCCCTTTGCGATTTGTAACAAGCCTTTCTGTATCTCCAGCTCGTCGATCTCAAGTTCGCGTCTCCGCTTCTGGCCATCGGCTTCTTCGATGACATATCGGCTACGACGTCCATTTACACCACCAGCCTTCTCCTGCTCATCTTTTTCTTGTAGCAAACCAGCCAGGGATGCCGTGACGGGCTCTGTCGCGAACATAAGGCCACCACCACGAGTTTCTTCGACAGGTTCAGCCAGTTCTAACACGTTGGGATGGCGTAACCGAGCTAGAGAACTGGCCTCTTTTTTGAGTCTTTCGACGACCTCGTCATGCGCGCGCTTGAGTCCTGAAGCTGCTGAGCGCCCACCGAAGCCTGCGCCAGCTGGTGGTTCCAGTGACTTCTTCTCGAACACAAAGACAGATGCCGCCTTGCCGGTCGACTTCTTCTTTGCGTCGTATATCTTCCATGGTCCAGAATGGGACGTGGGTTGCGGGCTGAGGGTGTAGTTGCTCGAGATGTTGGAAGTGAAGGACTTTAGGGCGTTGGAAAACATGTTGCTGGTGGTCTATTCGCGCGCGCGGCGATTTCGTGGGTGTGAAGCGAGGGCGTCATGGACTGTGATGTCGATGTGAGAAGTGTTGGTATTCGCGTGAGATCTGAGACAGATAGCTGGGGCCGCCGAGGAAATCAAGACACATCAGACATGGTTCCTCTTTCCACGAGACGACTTGCGACAGCCACAGAAGAGTCGCACAATTTCCAGGCTCATTGGCGACGGCGAATACCTAAGAGGCAATTGGTAGACAAGGCCAAGTGTTGGGAACCCCACGCGAGCTGTGGAGAAGGATGGTCAGGGCCGCCTCTAGTCTCCCGCCTTGCATGACGTGAGCGCAGCGCAGGCAGTGTGAATGCGGCCACCGGCGCCAGACAGGATACCGAGCACGTGAATAACCTCAAATATCCGCATTGGAGATTACCAAGGTGCCAATTGCGCCCTTCGGCGGCCCGTCTGGTGGCTGGTGCAGGGGCGCGATCGGAGGTGACTGTTGGTGACTGTGTCTCGAGGTCCGATATCTACAGGGCGCGGTCAGCTTCGGTCTTGTAGTACAAAATAATTGTCGACCTCGAATCCACCACCTGCACCAACTCTCCTTCCCGCCCCACTCTCTCCGCTTGCACTGCATACCTCACAATGCTTCAGCAGCGGTCTTCACGATTGCTCTCGTCCTTGGCCCGTGGCGCCTTCCGTTCGCCTGTAGCACCGCTCAGCGCGTCGCTGCGATGTCGGACCCAGCGGCCATACAGCATTCATGCTGATGTCTCTGTTGGCGAGAAGATACAGGACATCGACCCTACCAAGCTCTCCATCACCAAGACGACCACACCAAAAGACCTCCTGCCGCATGAGGAACTTGTCTTTGGTCGCAACTTCTCTGGTAATAGCTCCAATGGCACCACGACTCATATCTAACCTGCATGCAAGATCATATGCTCTCCCTTGAATGGACAGCAACACAAGGATGGCTACCGGCACGCATCACACCCTACCAGAACCTCAGTCTCGACCCTGCGACATGCGTCTTCCACTATGCATTCGAGTGCTTCGAGGGCATGAAGGCCTACAAGGACAAGAGCGGCAACATTAGGTTGTTCAGGCCGGACAAGAACATGGCTAGGTTGAACAAGTCATCGGCACGAATTGCATTGCCTACATTCGACCCTGATGCTCTGATCGAGCTCATTGGCAAGTTCGTCAAAGAGGACGAGCGCTTTGTTCCCGAGTATGTTCAGTTCCGAGTCTTGTGACCAACGCGTCCTTCTAACCATAGCAGTGCACGAGGCTACTCTCTCTACCTTCGCCCAACCATGATCGGTACACAGCGTACTCTGGGCGTAGGTCCTCCCGCTTCTGCACTACTCTACGTAATCGCTTCGCCTGTCGGCCCGTACTACCCTACCGGTTTCAAGGCCATCTCGCTCGAGGCTACAGACTACGCTGTGCGTGCATGGCCTGGAGGTGTTGGAGACAAGAAACTCGGTGCCAACTACGCGCCTTGCATTGTCCCGCAGATGCAGGCTGCGAGCCGTGGTTTCCATCAGAACCTGTGGTTGTTTGGCGAAGAAGAGTACATTACAGAGGTGGGCACGATGAACTTGTTCGCAGCTATCAAGAACAAGGAGACGGGAAAGCCAGAGTTGCTCACTGCACCTCTTGACGGAACGATTCTTGAGGGAGTGACGCGAGATTCGATCCTCGAACTTGCGCGCGAGCGATTGGTGCCAAAGGGTTGGACCGTAACGGAGCGCAAGTTCACCATGAAGGAGGTGGCCGACGCTGCCAACGAGGGACGCATGATGGAGATCTTTGGTGCAGGTACCGCTGCCATTGTCGCACCGGTGCGAAAGATTAGCTGGAAGGGACAGCTTGTCGACTGCGGACTTGAAGACCACGTCGAAGCCGGCCCTGTGGCACAACAGATGAAGGATTGGATGGAGGCCATTCAGTACGGCGACGAGGACCATCCATGGAGGTATGAGCTTCCCACTCATTAGACAAATGTCCCGCTAACACGACGAAACAGTTACAAGGTGATATGAAAAGCACATGGTCGACATGGTTGCAAGACGCTCTGTAGACGAGGTAGATAGGCTCAGCAAGCGGGGAATGTATATAGATATTGAGACGTGACGTTGGTCGGGAAATGACTTGGCAATGGTGATGCTGCGGCAGTGACTCTGCAATGGTGGGGTAGAGGATCAATGCAGCGCGTGCCTGACTACTCTCTACTTGGATGACGTTCTTGGCTAGCTCCCAGCCTCTCGTTACACCGACTCATCAACACAGTGCGCGCACCTCCCGAGCCCCCTCAATTGCCCGCTCAGAGCTGCGCCGCCGCTCGTTGACTTCACCGCCACGCGCCTCCAAGACACGACCGACGAATTCTCACGATGCTGGCCGGCGCACTCTGCCGCCTGGCAGCTGACGCTCCCAGGACGTCCCCACACGACATGCCGCAGCTTGCCCGCTTCCTCCGCCGCTCTCTCCTCGCCCACAATGCCGCTCGAGTCCCGCATGCCCGCCCTCTCTCACGCGCCTTCGCATCCCTTGTCCGTGCCCGCCGGTCCTATGCTACAACTACGCGCGCTACCGAGCCGACCGAGACAGTGAAGAAGGCCGTCAAGACTGCGGCAGCTAAGAAGCCGGCGCCTAAGAAGACTGCCACGGCCGCAAAGAAGGCAGCCCCCAAGAAGGCTACGGCGACCAAGACTGCGGCAAGCAAAACAGCGAAGAAGCCGGCTGCCAAGAAAGCAACGCCCAAGAAGCGCGTCAAGAAACCTTTGACGGATGAAGAGAAACTACAGGCCAAGATCCGCCAACTGCGCGTCAAGGCACTCAAGGAGCCTGTAAGGCCCCGCGCGTATACGGCTATAAATGCCTTTGTCTCTGAAACGCGCGCTTCAAATTCCAGCTTTACCGAAACTATCGAGGCGTTCAGGAACTTGACTCCTGCTGAGCTTGAGGTAATTCTAATCTGCCTTCACGTTGAGACGCCCATGTGCTAAGTCGTTGCAGCACTGGAACCACATTGCCAACCAACAGAACGCTGCCAGACAAGCCGAGTATCAGGCATTTATCCATTCCTACACTCCCGAACAGATAAAGATTGCAAACAACGCTCGTAGCCAGCTACGGAAGTTGCTTGCGGACAAGCGTAAGCATACCCCTCCATATGCTAAGAAACTTGTGGACGACCGCCAAACCAAGAAGGCGGTGTCTCCCTTCCCAGCCTTTGTGCGAGCCAGGCATGCCAGTGGAGACTACAAGAACATCCCTTCGACGGAGGCCATCAAACTCGCTGCTAATGAGTGGAAGAGTCTGAGCGCTGCCGAGAAGCAGGTATGTATCAAGCATCACACGCCCAAGATGCGCACTAATCTGTACAGAAATACCAGGATGAGTGGGTAGCTCGGAGGGATGATGCTGCTGCAGCTGCATAAAGCTGTTTCAACATTACGCTGGCGATGACTACCTTCAACCTAAGTGTAATGGTGCAATCTTCTCTTTCACTTGTTCACCTGGAGCCATACCGATTCCCTTTGTTAGTCATGATACAAGCCTCAATGATACCGTGTTTGTCCAGTCTGGATATTGGACTTCACTTTGCGTTCTTCTGGTTGAAGGCGGTCAATTCATGGCTGGGAATGGTGACACATCCATACGAAGACATGTTTATGTAGGTTCTTCGCGATACTGTAGTGCTTCTTCCGCAATTGTACCAATTCCTTTCCTTGGAAAAATCGCAAGTATTGGGGTCCGCCTGTGAACTGCTCTATGCTCATGGTTGCACCAGAAGTAACATTGCGCACCAATCAATTAGCGTGCTTTCCTTATCTCTCCACACCCCAGCCAAGCCTAGCAATCTGCTCATCCCACAAGCATCTTCCCCAGGATGCTCCAGTAGATCTTTTTCCGCGGTAGATAAGCTTGCGTTCTAGATATGCTTACATGCGTCATTGGACAAGCCACGTTGATTTCGATATGTACCTCGAGTACGCTACATAATGCTGCCTTGAACCACCATCATTGACCTCAGTCCTGGACGACTAGACATGGCATCTGATCAAGAGAACGGACACGAGCGTACACCTCTACTCCACCAGAGCCGATTATCACAGCTCCAACACGCGCAAGATGAGGAGGCTTCATCGGTCATCGCGTCCACTGTAACAAAGGAAGAACAGCAGTTAGCAGGTAGTACGGTTGGAGAACGATTACCATACAACGATTATACTACAATCGACTGGTTACACGATTTGGTACTGGCATCTTCCATTCACCAAAACCGCAGAAGTATGCTGATGTGAAAAACAGGTAAAAGACTCGTACCGCTTTCGTCACATTCAATCCCGACGCGGTATCCGCTACAAGGCTCTGGCTCTCTTCGACGCCTGCTCAGGATGGATCGCTGTCATTATCATCGGCACACTTACTGCGTGCGTTGCTTTTCTTGTCGACATCGCCGTGGCTACTGTTTCGGACTGGAAAGTCGGATATTGCTCTGGCCATGCATTCCGGAACCGCGAAGCTTGCTGTTCTCAGAGGAAAGCAAGGGCCCTTTTTCGTACGAGTAATGTTGAAGAATGTGAGAATTGGCATGAATGGACAGACGACTATGCGTCTGGTTTCGCCATCTACGTGGCTATGGCATTGGTTTTCGGTATCATCAGTTCAGGCGCGACTATGTTGACCAAGACTGCACTTCCATCTGCTTCAGACACGCCAGGTTCGACCACAAAATCCAATGGCCATGACAACGATATCCCAGTAACCCCCACAACAGCTCCCAGCGGCAAAGTTATGTATATGGCCTCCGGATCCGGCATCCCTGAAATAAAAACAATCCTATCCGGTTTTTCCATCCCATCCTTTCTCTCCCTCCGCGTTCTCATCGTCAAAGCCTTCGGCGCTATCTTTGCCGTATCGACCGGTATGTGTCTAGGAAAAGAAGGTCCCTTTGTCCACATCTCTACCTGTGTGGGTTACTTAGTCGGCCGGTTGATTCCAAAATACCGGGACAACGGACGTAAAATGCGAGAATTGCTCAGTGCAGCCTGCAGTTCTGGCCTTTCGGTTGCCTTTGGCGCACCGATTGGCGGAGTGCTTTTCTCCTACGAGGAAATATCGACGTATTTCCCAAGGAAGGTGCTGTGGAGAGCATTTTTATGTAGTCTTACGGCGGCTATGGTACTCAAAGAACTCAATCCTACGGGAACGGGTAAATTAGTTCTTTTTGAGTCCAATTTCGGGACTGAGTATCAGGCTATTCACTACCTCGTTTTCGTGTTGCTGGGCGTAGCGGGTGGTGTTTTTGGTGGTCTCTTCTGCAAGTTCAACTTCCTGTGGTCGAAGTGGTTTAGAAGCTTCGGGCTTATTAAACGGTATCCTGTGCTAGAGGTTGCATTGGTCGTGTTTGCGACTGCGCTTCTTCAGTACCCTAATCCACTAACAAGGGAACCCGGGGATGTCATCATCAAAAATCTGCTTGTGGATTGTGGTGATGACACTTCAAGGGCGTCTTGGGTCTGTCGGAATGAGAGTACTGATATAGTGGGAGATGGAAAGACGAATTGGAAGTTTGTGGCTTGGCTAACGTACGGTACTCTTGCCAAACTCGTTCTAACTACCATAACGTTCGGCATTAAAGTTCCCTCTGGCGTCATCATCCCCGCGCTGGATGCTGGGGCTTTTTTCGGGCGGCTAGTTGGTCAAACTATCGGTTCGATAAGCCCAGGTATCTTCGCCATGGTTGGCGCTGCCGCATTTCTGGCTGGAGTATCACGTATGACGATTTCACTTGCTGTTATCGTAAGTGTTCCCATTACCCCCTCTTTCTCTTCCCGCCCTCTATTAACACTATGATAGATGTTTGAACTAACCGGCCAACTTTCCTATACTGTTCCCTCCATGCTCGCCATCCTAGTCGCAAAATGGACTGCAGACGCCATCTCAACAGAAGGTGTATATGATCTCGCTCAAACACTTCTTTCCCACCCCTTCTTAGACCCAGATGTCGCTCTATCAATCGTCCGGCAACACAAAGCTTGCGTCGAGGCCCTTATTCCGCCTCAACGCACCATGTCCGATATTACTGTCTTGGTTCCTGCCAGCAACAAAGTAGCGTTGGACTTGCTCAAAGAAAAGCTACATGCGCTGAGGGAGAGGGGGCTTATGGATGCGGGTCTCGTTCTTGTGCAGAGGAACAGCGGTGGTGAGGGTGTGGAAGTGCTGCAGGGTTACATTTCACAGTCGGAGCTGGAATTTGGGTTGACGAAACTCGTCCCCAGTGCGCTCGTGTCGACCCAAGAGGATGTCCAGGTTAGATTATTGGGCCAGGAGATCGACGATCCAACAAGTCCGACAAGCTTGGAGATGGATCTAACGCCCTTTGTGGACCGAACGCCACTGACTATCTGTGCGAAAGCGCCCTTGGAGTATGCCGTCGAGATGTTTGCCAAGCTAGGATTGAGATACCTGATGGTCACCGAGGAAGGAACGGGACGACTGGTGGGCGTAGTGATTAAGAAACGACTAGTAGGGTACCTTGAACATTTGAGAGAACACGGAGAGAAAGACAAGTGAAGTAGACACAGCCATTAGCAGGCAAACAAAATGCACCAAGTTTGTGGACAATATTTGATTATAGCATCTTTTCGCTAACAAGAAGTTGAGTCGCTTGTCACGCTTGTCAAGCCATGACCGAATCGCTCAAAGTACGAATTGAATTACAACGTTGTGTCCACGCATGAAAGTTTCCCACAGCCAAGCCCAGCAGGTCAACGGCCGTGACCAGCTTATTCCTCAGCCTCAAGAGGAGCCTCCTCGTCGTACTCGTCCTCACCCTCAGAGACGGAAGCCTCCTGGTATTGCTGGTACTCGGAAACCAAGTCGTTCATGTTGGACTCAGCCTCAGTGAACTCCATCTCGTCCATACCCTCACCAGTGTACCAATGCAAGAAAGCCTTGCGCCTGAACATGGCAGTGAACTGGTCACCGACACGCTTGAACAGCTCCTGGATGGAGGTGGAGTTACCGACGAAGGTAGAGGACATCTTCAGGCCGCGGGGAGGGATGGAGCAGAGGGCGGTCTGGACGTTATTGGGGATCCACTCAACGAAGTATGAGGAGTTCTTGTTCTGGACGTTGCGCATCTGGTCCTCGACCTCCTTCATGGAGACCTTACCACGGAAGTAGGCAGAGCAGGTCAGGTAGCGACCGTTGCGGAAGTCGGAAGCAGCCATCATGTTCTTGGGGTCGAACATCTGCTGGGTGAGCTCGGGAACGGTGACGGCGCGGAAGGAGTGGGCACCGCGGCTGGTGAGGGGAGCGAATCCGACCATGAAGAAGTGGAGACGGGGGAAGGGAACCATGTTGACGGCCAACTTCCTCAGGTCAGAGTTGAGCTGACCAGGGAAACGCAGGCAGGTAGTGACACCCGACATGACGGCGGAAACGAGGTGGTTCAGGTCGCCGTAGGAGGGGTTGTTCAGCTTGAGAGTCCTCATGCAGATGTCGTAGAGAGCCTCGTTGTCAATGCAGAAGGTCTCGTCTGAGTTCTCAACCAGCTGGTGGATGGAGAGTGTGGCGTTGTAGGGCTCGACAACGGTGTCGGAGACCTTGGGGGAAGGCACGACGGAGTAGGTGGCCATCATGCGGTCGGGGAACTCCTCACGGATCTTGGAGATGAGAAGCGTACCCATACCGGCACCAGTACCACCTCCGAGGGAGTGGGTGATCTGGAAACCCTGGAGGCAGTCGCAGCCCTCGGCCTCGCGGCGCACGACATCGAGGACCTGGTCGACCAGCTCGGCACCCTCGGTGTAATGACCCTTTGCCCAGTTGTTACCAGCACCAGACTGGCCGAAGACGAAGTTGTCAGGGCGGAACAGCTGGCCGAAGGGACCAGCGCGGACGGCGTCCATGGTACCGGGCTCGAGATCAACGAGGACGGCACGGGGCACGAACTTGTTGTTGGACGCCTGCTATAGATCAGTATTGGCCTTTTATCTGCCGTATGGAATATCGAGTGACGTACTTCGTTGAAGTAGACGTTCATGCGCTCCAACTGGAGGTCTGAAGTGCCGTTGTAGACACCAGAGCCGTCGAGGCCATGCTCGCCGGAGATGGTCTGCCAAAAGGCAGCACCGATTTGGTTACCCTGAAAACACTATTAGCTGTCGTCTGGATGTTTGAGGAGAGAAGAGCTTACGCATTGACCGGTCTGGAGGTGAACCTGTTGCACAGAAGAGTTGTTAGCTGTTGTTCTCTGTTGTTCGCGCTTGTCCCTGAATGATATCTAGGCGCGGGGCAGGACGCGCCACAGGGACGTTTGACTCCAGGCGATACGTACAATCTCACGCATGTTGGCGGTTGGGGGATGAGGTTAATGGGAAGTGCTGAGGAGAAAGTGCGGCGAGCTGGGTTATGGCTGGTCGACGGTGCTGGTGGTGCTGGTGTGGAGAGCAAGAGGAGCAGAAGCGGTGAGTGCGTTAAAGATCTCTGTGGGTCGTCTGCACGGGCCCGTCGGCGCTAAGGCTATTTACTAACAACGCGCGCGACCAAAGCTGGTGCCTGTTCGACAGGAAGAGCTAGTCATGGAGATATACCGCACTAGCATGGCACAAATGTTGGCATGGAGTGTTTTCATCAGATGCTTCTATTGCTTTGCGGTATGCTGTGGTATTCGCTGCTTCGTCTTGTGCTATGGCTACCACTGAAGGCAGCTGCCCAGGTGTTCCTTCCATCACGGCTAACCCCTGTAAAATTCTACTCTCTGCATGCTCGAAGCAGCGGAATACCGCACAACGCTGATCTTGCAAGCACATGCATAAAACCCCATAGCATACATGATTCACCGTCACCGCTTACAGTTCCTTCTTCGTAGAGCCATTCACATGACCTCTATTCAACGCTTCTTGTCGCTTAATAACCTGCGGCATCGTCCAGAAGTTGGGCCAGTCCAGCTCATACTCGTCTTGCCTGTAGTTAAGGCAATGTCGAAGCCATACACCCCACACGATGTAGTAGTAGGCTCCGGTTCCCGTCATGAGATGCCTAATGTGATAAGCTTTCGTCATCTCGCGGATACGTGCAGTACTCACCACCACCCATGACCCTCCAGTACGAAGCCCCAGGGCATACCAATCTCCCTCCTCCACTGGATCAACTTCGAGCAGTACTCGTTATCGAGACTCCAGACTGCGAAACCACCCAAGAAGATGCTTAGACCAAATGCAATCATCTTCCACATGGTACTGAGAATCTCCTGGTCCCTCACGTCTTCCCTTTCTTGAACCGCCTTCACACCTCTATGCGGACGCGGGTTCGCAGCTTCCCTCTCCTTGGACCGGAAGCGCGGGCGGATATTCACCTCCATCACATACATGGCCCGAAACAGCACGATTGCTGTGAGGAGCGCGTAGGCGTTTTGATGGAAGTTTGGATCCTGGAGGTAATGGTAATATAGCGTAATGAAGACGGCGAGAGACACCAGTCCAACCGCAAGAACAGTAGAGTAGAGCCGTGACTTTCCATACGAAAATGTTGCAAAATTCATCAAACACGTTGTGTAGATCATCGAGAGCTCATCTACAAGCTGCATGGGATCTAGGACGCATCAGATACTGCATGTTGAAGACTTGTTCAGCGGCAAACATACATTTCAGTGTCGCGTGAAAGAGGAAGCTTCCAGTCCCAACGAGCAAGTAGCCAATGAATGCCACGAAGAAAACTGTGTCATGTCCATTCTTTAAGCAGTTGCGTATACCTTTGGCTGCCAGGTACATGAACAGAAGATTCGTGAGCGTGTTGATAATTTCTGCCGAGTATTGTGTCACTACATAGTTCTTCTCAGCGTTAGCCGCTGCCTTCGCAATAGGGCGATTTTGCTAGCAAACCTCTTCACACCAGTCGAGGGTAGATGTGACTGGAGAGAACCATCCATCCTGTTCGGGCGGATACGGTATCGACGGTAGGCGAGAAAGGAACGCAGCCATTCTGTCTCTACTCAAACTGTAAAGCGGAAAGGGAAACAAGACGAAGACAGGGAATTGCAGATGTTCGAACACGATATCAAGCTTGTACCTAGTTCCGGACTTTGCGGAAGGAAAGACTGGAGAGCGACAATCAGCGCAAAGAAAGGTCCATGCTTCAGCGACAGGCTGTCACAGCTGTCACCTACCGCGCCACGCACCCCAAGGGTGCACCTGCGAAAGGGCAGCCCCAGTGCAGTTACTGCGACTATTGAACTACACGTCTAGCACACGCGGGGGAACGGTTTGCCAGCAGCGGCGGTTCTGTTTTCGGTGCGAATCTGCTAGCCAATCACGTCCTCTCAGGGTCCCTCGCAACTGCCGAACCGAGAAAGCTTGAGAGCGCAGCGCAGCTGGCCACTCTTACGAGACGTGCGAGCATCTTCAGCTTTCGAGAGAAATCCCGCCACCATGTCCATGTCAAACGAGGCTCTGCAGAAGGTGCGTGATAATGGCGCATGATTGAAATCGAGGAAAGAGCCTGGGTTCTGATAACGAAAATCTAGGTCCTGCAAGAGATCAGTCAAAAGAAGGCCTTCGCTGAGCAACAACTCGTCATCGTCAAACAACAAAAAGCCGCCAGGACACGAGAGGGCCGTATTCTTCAGCTTACCTCGTCAGAGGTCTCGTCATTGCCTGCGCAGACCAAGGTGTACGAGGGTGTTGGAAAGATGTAAGTTATTCGCCTCGCAATTGCGGGGGAGGCAAGAGATACACTGAAGAGACTGACTCGTGATGAATAGGTTTGTCTGTACGCCTATTCCTGATGTACAGAAGAGACTCGAGAGTGAGAATGAGGCATTGAACAAGGAGATGTCCAACTTGGATAAGAAGGAAGATTATCTAGAGAAGACGTACACGAACAGCAAGAACAGCCTCGAGCAGGTGCTCAAGGGCGCTGCTTGAACATGCTACGTGTACTTTGTTATCGGGGATGAACGAACATGAGAATACGAGGGAGTTTTATGAGCTAGAAAGAACATATTGGCAGTTCTGCTATTACTGCTGAGCACCGAGTACCATTGTTCGAGCTGCTATGGGATAGATGCTAGCAGAAGACCATGCGTAGTTCAAGGGCAGGTTGGATGGCTGTCCTGCGTCTTCCATGCTGATCACAGTACATCAAATATCAAGAATTAATACACTTGAGGACTGCCTAAGTAATACAATGTCATGTAGGATGTTGTATCTTTGTCATTTTTGATAAAATTATGCTTTTTGGAAACGTTCATCGCATTCTAACGAGCATCTCTTCAACACCCTCCAAGCACTTCCTCACCTCCTCTGCCGCCCTCGCAACATACGCTCCGTCAACAACCCTATGATCAGCACTCCAGCTAAACACACACTCCTCCCTCTTGATCAGCTCATCATTGTGCCCAAAGGCTGGCACTACCCTCGCTTTCCCGATACCTAAAATACCAACCTGTGGTCCCACGATGACAGGTGCCACAGTGCCACCGCCTATGCTACCAATATTGCTGACTGTGAACGTTGCGCCAGTGAGATCAGCAGATGAGAGCTTGCCAGCGCGTGCCAGGGAGCTGAGGCGTTGAGTTTCCTGGGCTAGCGAGGCGATACTGTGGTTTTGTACATTCTTGATGACGGGTACGAGTAGCCCAGCAGGCGAGTCTACTGCTACACCGATGTTGTGGCTTCCCTTGAGCACAATCTGTGGCTTGTTCGGGTTCGTAGTTGTATCCAAGTGCGAGTTGAGTAACGGGAATCGTTGAAGCGTGAGCGACACAGCCTTGATGATGATCGGTAGCGGTGTTATCCGCTCTGGCTTCTCACGGCCTGCATTATACTTTTTGCGCAGGGACGTCAGTGAGCTGAAGTCTATCGCATCGGTGTACAGGAAGTGAGGGATGGATAGGGATTTGGTCATCTGTTTGAACATGCCAGACTGAACTGGAGTCAATGGCTTGACTTGATCCTCCATTTGTTGTGTGGGAGCGGGCGCTGGTATTGAACTTGTTGATGGTATGGTTGTCGCCTGCTTCATTGCTTCGATATGCCGTTGTACATCGTCTTTAAGTACGCGGCCTTCCCTTCCTGTACCCTCTATGTCCTCAATTTTGAGCTTGTGTTCTTTGACCATATGTCGTACTGCTGGCGTGGCGAGCGATGCATGTTTTCCCGGTTGTCTTTGTGTTGTCGATGGTTCGGATGGTAGAGTTGTGCTTTGATCTGAGAGAGCCAGATCGCCAGTCGCAGCTTTGGTATCGTTCCTCCCAAGCTCAATCTCCTGCTCTTTTGGCTTTGCATTCTCACGCGTACCCTGGTCTGTTTTGGTACCTCCGCCCCCAGTAAGCAGGACCTCGTCGTCTTGTTTGCCTGATCCTCCGTTGAGTAGGGCTTCGTCGGCTGCGGAGATCTCGCTTTGAATGTCGATGTCTACCAAAGGCTTCTACTGTCAGCTCGTCATCTGCAAAAACCTCCAAGTGCAGGCTTACCTTTCCAACCTTAGCCATGTCATCCGCTTCATAGTACAGCTTCTTGATAACGCCATCGAACCGCGAGGTGATCTGGCTGCGATTAGCCAACGTCGTCTTTGTATCTCAAATAACATATACCTCGACAGATGCTTTATCCGATTGTACCTCACAGATTGGGTCGAATTGCTCCACGCGCGCGCCGGGCTGTACGAACCATTGGATAACCTGGCATTCGGTGATACCTATGCACAGCATGATTAGCCTGCACCGCCGCTACCTCTCATTCGCCTACTGACCTTCTCCAATATCTGCCAGCAGGTACGGCTTAACTACCAATAGTCGTTTCGTCCCCCGGAACCCTCTTCTTTGCTCTTGTATGCGAGTGTTTGCATTCCTCGGTACGGTAATTGACGCGCGATGGACAAGGTTTGATCGTGAGAATACGCGGGATGCTTCTCGGCTTGCGAAGGACTTCATGGTGGGCGTAATACGTTTGCAGATTCTTTGTGTGAAAGAAACATATTCATGTACTGCCGCCGAGGTGTGATATTGTGAAGTACCAAAGCCGACAGTTACCGCAGCCGATGACACAAGTGGAAGCTGGGGTAAGCCGCTAGAGGTTTTCCGGTATAGCGGATCGCGGGTTAAGGAAACAGGGGTCTGTTTTCACAATCCCGTGGGTACAACGGCATCCTAGTGTCAAGCCAGAAAATCACACGATGTTGTTGCAGATGTATCCGAATACAAAAATCTATGCCATGGGTATTTTCTTCTCTGCCTTACGACTCTCCAACGACGAGGCAATAGTGCTTGTGCCGTGATGATACAAGCGCACCACGATAGCTAGAGTCCTTCTAGTGTTCAATGACTTCATTGGCGTTACAACATACGAAGCAGAAAACATCAAGAAGCAGCTAGTCAAAGCTTTGTTTTCATGCGACTGAGAGGTTTCTCGACACAAAGCAATATGAAAAGAAGCTCAATACCAGTCCACCCTTCCAGATACCTCGAAGCTTATTTTTCGTGAATGGTATCCTCGTAGGATAGAATGTACCCTGAAGACTTGCATAGTAATCTGCGCTGCAACTCTGTTTAGGAAATAACAATGTGTGTCTTTAAGATAGGTTTTTGGATCCAGAGGGTAGCCCAGCAAACAAGCTTCTTCGTACGGACATACAATACTATGCCACCGCTGGTCCCCGTCCGATCCATAATCTAAAGCTACGGAATGGGCCTCTCCTCTTGTCTGTATTATTGTATTGGAATCCAGGACCCAACGTAAGCTGATTTGTGTTAAAGTACAGCCAACCGTCCAAGATGGCCATGGAATCGGCATGTTGAATCATCGCGTTCCTCACCAACGTCTTCACCACGTAGTCCTCTGGTGGGATAAGACCGGACCCCCCAGGTAAGTTACCATTGACTGTCATATTGGTTTCACTTTCTAGTGTGTCGACATAGTATATAGCGTTCTGTTCGCTCGCTGCGATATACACTCGGCCTCGGTCGTCAGCGGTGAAGCCAGCTTGTTCTGAACCACATTGACCCGGGTCTTGCACGGCAGCAAGGACCTCTTCGTCTGTGAGATTCTGGTTGACAAGAATCTCCTGAGAGATGTAGTAGAAGCGCCGGGAAGCCAGGACGCCCCAGTAGAAGTTGCCAGATGCTATGACATAGTCAGCAATATGAGCGTACATTAGCTCAACATCACCTACCCAACGCGATGCCATCGGCGGCCGTAGTGAGATGACTCTTTTGAGTGCCGTTCCAAGTGTATATGAGCTCGCCGCCATATGACCCAACATAGTTCTCGTCTGCCCGGACAACGCTCGTGTTGAACAGTCTGCGTACTGCACTTCCATTTTCGAGATCCACTGCCAATAACGAGCTATTCTTGCTAGCATCTGTAACAAAAGCATACCCGTCTCTTCCACCTGCAGTCGTGTTGACACGCATATCGTTCATATTCATCCTATGCGACAAAAGATCTTGGGGAATCACATAGGTCCGGAGGTGCTCTCCCGTCGTCTCGTTGAAGCTCATCAGTTTTGCGCCTCCAAACAGCGCATTTGTGTCTGGGCTAGCGTTGGCTGGAATCCCGCTATCCACCACCCACAGCCTTCCCCGGTTGTCTAGAACGATGTTTTGGACATTGATGAAGCAGGTTCTGGGATCTTGACCAACAGTACAGTTCTGCATGTCTGCATTGGGCCATGGTACCTCGTCATTGTAAGACGTGCAAAGCACCACGTTATTTGGTGTTTGTCCAGAGTTGCGAGGATAAGTTAGGTAGAGGTTATGAGAGGAGTCGACAGCTAGGCCCGTGGAAGGCTTTTGAGAATCGTGAATAGGTTCTAGAGATGATCCCACAAGTGTAAAGTCCTGGGGGTACGCGCCGATGGTGTATCCGGGGTCGAAAGGGCGATAACCATCTGATGATGTCTCAAAGTAGCTCGATCCCAATGACTTAGGAACAATCCCCAGTATACCAAGGACAATGAACCTCATTCTGGAGGATATAGAAGCAACCCTTCCGCCGACGGCAAGATAATTGATAAGATTGTGCTCGGTAAACTTATATCGCAACGCCGTTCGTCGAGCCTTGTTATTTATGGATGAGAAGTGGTCTTGTGAAGTGAGTAAAGATGAAGAGCTTTGATGGTAATTTCAAATGTTTCCAAGATTACTACACGAGTCTCTTGAGGGGCCAGAGGATATCCATGACCTCCGCATTAGTCCCATGTCTATTGGCTGCTGATCGAGTACAAACATGGTAAAGCCCATGTAGCCCTTGATGATAAAGAGGGGTGTTTCGGAGGTAATATAGGCTGCATGTGGCGAACACACGAGGAAGCCCGAGGATCATGATCCAATTGCAACATATATCGAAAGCTTACCCTGTGTGGTAGGGTGGTGCGATCGAGTTGTTTGCTCATGATCCGCAAGCAATTCTTAGTCCAAACAGACAACAGCCTAAAACAGAGTATTCCGATGAGATGACACTTTGATCGCCCTGACACTAGTCGCGGGCTGATCGATCGAGATGATGGTGCGGGGATGACGTTGTCGCGCGGAAGGAGTGGACGCACGACCCTTCGTGATTTCGCGACTGCCGAAACGCGTCTGTTAGGGAAAGCGCCGTCAACACTCACATCAGACAACACCGACAGCCATGCGCAGTTCCGATGTCTACGTACGCATTGCAAACGAAGACGATGTTACGCTCAGCCTCCGATACGCCAACTCAACTTTTACGACTTGCTGCCAAACTTGACGAATCCAAGGCCCAACTGCCCTCGAAGCAGATGAGAGACTCTCTCTGCGGACTGGGAACCTTTAACGAGCCCTTCACGATCAGGGCTCATTCCGAATCTCCGTACAACAACAAGCCCGTTACATTCAGACCCGTGCGAGTGATTGGGCGTTCTCAGCTGCCTTTGACCTTCCTCGACCTTTCCACCGATGACAACTTCACCCCAAATAGCCTCTTCGCCGCCCAAATCGACATCCTGGAACACGAGACCGATACACAACAAGATCATGCAGGCCCCAGGATACTCGTTGCACGGCTCGAGGCGAAGAATACATTATACGCAATAGAGCGGGTACAACCCCGCGTCTATAGTATATGTAGGCTTGCCAGCTGGCTCAAGGAGAAAGACGTTACGGACTTATGGAATCCTACGAATCTCAAAGTGCTGCCAGCTCGCCCGAAGACGGAGGCGGATACGGCTGGGCAAGGGAAATGGTGGCACCAAGCCGCGGTGGAGACGCACGCTGTAGAATTACCAGCGAAACGAGCGCGGATGACAATGATACGACCGAAATCACGACAAGAGACGACGATCGAACAAGTTCAACAGCCTGAAATGACTATTGAAGCTTCGGGGATCGAGCATTTGGACATGGTTCCTACCGAACACCCTCTAGAGCTTATGCCCGACGCACCGTCTCCACAAGAGCAACTTGACCTATTGGTTCAACATTACTTGGACGCAGTTTACATGTCCAAGACCTCGCTTGCATACCTGGTGAAGGGTCCAATCACTCGGATACGGAACACATTCACGTCAGCGGAAGAAGGAGCTCCGGCAACACATGAACTCGTTACATTTTTGAAGACCATGTTGCTAAGTCCCAAGGCCAGCGAAAAGAAATATCACGAGAAACTGCCATCGTTGATCAAGGAGATACCACCCGGAAGCTACTCAGACGACGAGCACGCTGCAGTTGCTAGCAAGCCCAAGAAGTCAAAGAAAAAGCTGAAGCTCAGTCGAGAGGGCATATATCCACAAGAAGAGGCATTGGTCAAGAAATGGTGGCAGTCAGAATTACCAAGCGGCGACAGCATGGCTACGGAGACCCTAGATCAGCGCATCAGGAGGCGTATTGGAGATCTACGGGTCCGCGAGACGCTTGCTCAGCTGATTCTCATGCTCGAAATTATCGCACTAGAAGCACTCTCCACACACAAGCCACTTCCAGACCAACACTCTATTGCGGACGGAACTCAGACTCAAAGCGAGCCGAAGAAGCGCAAGAAGAAACTCGACGACATTAACTTGCAGCTCGATTTGCTGCTTGACAAACTCTGCATTTGGCATGCTACAGAAGAGATGGGCATACTAGACTTTGATACAAAGCCATCAAGGCAGGATGCTTCCGACGGATCCGGAAGAAACGGTTCCAGTGATCGCTTACACAGTTTCTGCGTCGAAGTCATAATCCCCTTCTACATCAATCGACTACCTGAGCAGGCGCTCATGGTCAACAAGAAGCTTGGTGGACCCACACATAGCTTGCCAACCAAACGAAAGGCAGCGAGACCGCCACTCAGCTCTCGTAAATCCGGGAGTTTGAAAGAACCCGAGGTGAAGAAGTCACGACGCTCGTTAGCTCGTGTTGTGACAGACAATACCGGACGGACTGTTGAACGAACAACACCTTCGCTGAGCCGATCTGCCACCGATTCGGCACTTCTAGACGGCATCAAACGAGAGGGTAGCGAGGTCCCACTTTCCGCCATACCTTTTCGACGGAGCCCGTCTAAGAGCGCCCGGCAATCCATGTCTCAGATCCGACATTTGCAGGGCCGCCAAATCGATCTCGCCCAGCCGTCGGCTGCTGCATCAGCTAAGATTAAGCACAAGCAGCGAGTCGAGGAAGATCTCCAGGAGGCTATACTAGCGCTGAAGAAGCCCAACCGTGGACTAGCTGCTGGTGGCTACGTTGCCGACCTCGAGCAACGCGGGCTGGGCTTGCCCAACAAGTCGAGGAAGCCAACAGTTACTGTGAGGAAGACCATAAAAGAAGTCCAGGTGTCTGCAACGCCCCGAGTCAACAAGAGAACGAAGAATATGGTTGAGCAGACGCCGACCCACCACCACTACGACCCGTTCGTTAGGCCTCCCGGGGCGGAAGCGCCTTCTTCCAGCGGATTCTGCGTGCCGTCTTCAGGAGTGCGTCCACCAGCTGCGATGGTGCCGGCAACGGGCCACCGCCACACGACGGCTCGAAATCTAGCGCAGTCGGGCATTGCCGAGACACCGTCCAAGGCACCAAATAGCCAACCCTTCTCTACGGATTCAGTCCGGAGGAAGATCTTCGCAACTCCATTGAAGGCGGCGGCACCTTCTTTGGGCAGCAGAGATCTTGGGCAGTCGCACGTGTTTGAGACACCTGTCAAAACTCGAGGTAGTTCACCTCATGACGACACCGACTTTGCACTTCCTACGCTTTTTGCTACACCTACCAAACCTTTGTTTGCCCCAGTAACTGAAGTCGCCCCCGCAGCACTCGCTGCAGTGGACAATGATACCGTTGAGCCGTCGATATACGATGCCCTGGGATGGAACGACGACGATGATGGCTTCTGATGGGATGACGTACAATTTCTTATATACTTTTAGTGCCTGCGTTAGCGAACGTACGATAGATTTGCATGTAACGGAGTATTGGGCAGCGTGCATAGCATCTTGGGATTTGCATAGGCGTACGAGACCATAGTGTAGTTACACGGTTCATGATTCCCCTGGTGATTAGTAAGAGACAGCATAGCATAGCAATCGGATGTGTGCCCCCGTGTGTGCTCCTAGCTCAGGCTCCCGTGTCGCCATAAAGTCCAAGCTATGCTTACTTGAAGCGGACAAGCCTCTGGTCAACGCACGCGTGTGGGCATAATGTCTGGTCCAGGCAACGATGGATCGAAAGAAGAATTCTTTTGCGTGTGCATCATCGTGTCCGTGAATCGTTCTACAGTGTTTCTTTCGGCAAGATGTAATTCCCCGAAACGCGATGCCAACGTGTGATCGTATGTGAGGCGACAGGTACCCGTACGATGAGGAACCAGGGATCGCCGTTATAGCGCATATAGAGCCGGCGTCCCTTGCAGTAGACGACTTAGGCCGACGCCGGATATGAGAGTCAGCAAATCAGCTTGCAGCGCCCCCGTGGCCGCGCTGCCAATTTGCCGGGGATCACCAACAATCGGCCCTTAGCCTGTGCCCCTAAAGACGCCTCCAGTTGCCGGCTGGTCCATGCTGCCGTCTGTCTAAAGCCCTAATCACGCTGAAATTATGAAAATCAGAGACACGCGCCCGCGGTCTTTCACTTCTCGAGTCCTGATTTACTTGCCTTAACACCGCTCCCGACTCAGTCGTATCACTATCACACAGTGTGATCGCGTCGCCAAACCTCAGGCCCCGAACATGCTCAGTACTGCAGCCAAGCTAAGGTAGCCGACCCAACTGGACAACTGCAGGTAACCATGGCTGTCGCTGCAGCTTCCCGTCCTGCGCCCCATGGACAGCGCTCGCCAACCCTCAGCGATGCGGGCATGATCCTACCATCTTTTGCGACCGACTTTGAGCACGAGGAGGCTTTGCCTACTCCCTCTCCAGAGCGTCCCCCGTCGCCGTCCGACCTCTACAAGCAGGCAAACTCAAGTCGAGTCAGATTAAGTTCCGCACCCCAGGGCCGGCGCCGCGCTTCACAACAAACAAAATCCCCGTCCCTATCAGCACAGTCCTCGCGCTCCACGCTGCGCAACATGCCCGACTCAGAGGCAACTCCTAAGAATGTGCTTGCCCGTGACGATGCTTTTGCTTCGTCTCCCACGATCCAGAATGCACTGAACAGCCACTCACCTGGCAACTGGCACGGGCAAGACCACCACAAGATTAGTCCTACTTCAAGTTCCATCTTCAGCGAAGACTTTGAGCAGTGGCCTGGGTTCGATAGCCACGACAGCTTCGAGGACAGCGGAGTAGATCTTGAAGAGCAAGAAAAGCGCAACCACTCCATGCAGGACAGCGACGCTGGCGACGGCATGGGCAACGAGCGATGGCACGAGGACCGTACTAGTGGCAGCGACGACGATGACGACCCGTACTCATCTGCCGCGCTCAGCAGGAGGGCAGAGATCATCTTGGCCAATGCGAAGAAGCGGCTGAATGTATGCGCTTCCTCACGCCACGATAGACTAGATGTTCGCTAACAGAGACAGGTAATGGAGGGTAACCTCCGCGGCGCACGAGAATCACTCGTTGTCTCGCCCACCTTCAATTCGAGAAACCAATCTTCCGACTTGACCTCACACATAGCGGCAAGTCGCGACCGTGACCGACGATTGTATGCGGGCATGGGACCAATACCTCCGCGCATCCATTCATATCGCCAGTCTCTCCTCACTCCCCACGGCAGTAGCCCCGGCCACACACGGGGTATGAGCGAGACGTCGGTGCCACTGCCGTTCACGCCTTCATACTCGTACCTGACCCGAACTACATCCAACAAGCGATCTTCCAGTGCATTTGGCCACACCAGCGGCCCGTGGTCGCCCGAAGGCTACGGTCAGGGACGCTTTCCTATCAAGGAGTCCCGAAGCGTTGAGCACCTTCGCAATCCTCGTACAACATGGAGCAGTAGTGACCGCGAGCATGCTGCAAGGTCCGCCTCAAGAAGTTCAAGATCCCCGACTGCACTGGAGACTTTGCCAGAGGATGAAGACGGCGCGAGGGTACATCGGTCCACTTCTGCAGCTAGTGGTCTTCGTGACCAGATGAACGACCTCAAGGGCAGAATTTCCAGTCTGAAGCTGAAGGCACAAGAAGACCATCTTCGACGCCGAAGCATGCAAAGCCTACGCGCACCGAGCCCCTTCACGTCTTCCGAGACATGGCATCCAGGGAACACAACAAACGCTGGTTTGGGTATCACGACGGATCCCTACGAAGAACAAGAACGTCCGTTGACAGCCACTACCACCACCTCTCAGAAACACGGCGAGAAACTCGTTACTCACTTCAGCAAACAAGGTCAAGGGGCCAACGCGTACTCCGTTCAGCCCTACGACCAGGCTGAGGAGGAGTCGGGTGCATCAACAGCGTTTGAAGACGACGACGATGCTGATGAGACTGAGTCTGATTTCGTCTCGGTCAATGGAGACGACGAAGAACCTGGCCCTGATAGTGTGTATGAGGACGCTGTTTATGAGATGCCTGTAACAGAACGACACGAAGATCGTATAGATGCATTCGATTACGAGACATTCTTCCTGCACAGTGCGATGGGAACCTACAGCCTAGAAGATCGCCGATCGAGTACCAGTTCTGGTACTTCTACCGAAACGACCCGACCCGTGACAGCTGTCCAGACCACTGACGATCTGAGCACCGCTGAGAAGAGAGTCTCTATCCACCAACGGAACCCCAGCGTCGACTCGGTCTCGACTGTCGCCACGTTTGCTACTGCAGCAGAAGAACAAGACGACGATGACGACGACGATAAGAATGAGCATATGGATCAATTCTCCCAGCAGATAATGTCAAGCCAAAATCGGGTGCCCTCTCGCCCTGGCACCCAGAACGGCCTCCTCTCATTACGCTCCGACTCGGCGATCAATATGCGACGCGGCAACGGCGCATCTCCAACACAATCATCACTATCACGTGGCTCATCTTCGCCTGGAGAGCTTGCCAGCGGACTTCAAACCTCGAGGATATTCTCTATCCTCACAGAAGGCAGCAGGGACGAACCACGGGTAGCACTGAGCGAAGAAGAGACACAACTCATCTACGGGCTTGCCTCGAGCATCCAGAATGTCTGCTCCAATCTGCAACACACATATGGTGATGCATACGAACGCAAGGCATGGCGACGAAGACTTGATGAAGCCCGCAAAATACTTAATGGCGAGGACATTGAAGACGACCAGTCCTTTTAATGCGCCGCAATCGTTCTCTTGATTTTCCTTTCTCCCGACTTACGGTAATGTCTAACTCGACTGCAGCGGTTTAGCGTCTCGTCTCCACTTTCACGAGCTTACTCGATATCATGTGTAATTTCGGGTCATTCCCTACTTTCTTTCGATCCCACCATTTCTTTTGCTTTGGCAGATGTGCTGTATTTTGTTTAGGAGGTCATGACTATTGGATTATAGATAATTTCTCTTATGTGTATTGATACCCGGGAAGCGGCGGTGGCGGGGTCATAGGACTCCGGTGTATGTGGACACGTTTTTTTCCACATGGCAGTGCAGGTACTTCTTAGCTCTAGAATCTAACAAGCCCATCTTCCACGTACGTAGGGCTGCCAGAACCAATCTACGATCTACAAACCCAATCTACAGATCTGCGCACCCAACACATTGGGCCTGACCGTTTGTCAAGTCACGTCTCTGGAAAGCTATCAGAAGACGATGGAATTCTAGGGTGGAGTCGGGCGCGAGATTTACCCCTCCCGAGACCGTCACGAACCTAGATCCATGGGAGGATTGCCTCCAACTTTGGGGTGACAGCCCCACCAAACACAGCCGTGTCTGGCCCTCTTTGACATTAAACGCATGCAAAATACAGCCCGCTCTGCGTTGTACATGTACCGTCACGTCGACAGCGAGCGAGAGCGGCAGCTCTAATGCACGCGTGGTACGCGTGCAGGTTTGCCGCGCTCTGCGATGTGTGCCGGCGGCGCGCTACCATTGGGTAGAGTGCGCACATGTGCGGCAACATGAGGACTGGCGGTGTAGAGACGGCCATGGTAACCATATGCAACACAAGATGCCAACAGCACGGATACCCACTAGACACTCCGCAATTGGCCCACTACGGCGTGGCTGGGGGCGTGCTAGACAGAGAAGGATGGGTTCCGAAAGAGCCATGCTGCTTGCTGCACCCGGCGCCTCCAAACTGAAGCACAACATTGAATCATCCACAACACACGCTCATGCAATGCGCCCCGGCCCTAACCGTAAATTTTTACTCCCAGCGGAATAACTCAGACCTGCCGCCCGCATCGCGCATCGTCGCAGTTTCCCTGCATTTGATCCCATCTCGACATCTCACGATATCTGGGACAAACCTCCCACAACCACCCTCCCCCCAGCCCGCCCCGGCTGAATTCCTGCCCCTCGACGAGCCACCCCTCATTTTTGGAAATCTCGCCTACGGCTGGCCCGGGCGCGTGTGTGTGACGAAGGTGGATGAAACGAACCGCAAGCTCCAACAGGCTTGGTGCGCGCAACGAGCAAAGCCTATTCGACCCCGATAACGATTGGCGTTGCGGAAAGACATCCATACACACCACACAGTCCTTGTGACCACTCGCGAAGCCCGTTCCCCTGCTTTCGCCTCTGACGCTCACTGAATCTGAATCTGCGCGTCTGCAGTCTCCTGCATCCTCCTGTACCTGCTGCGACCGCGACTCTTTAATTCGACGTTTGCCGATCGCCTCGTCTTGGAGTTTTAATATTTGCTTGCTGTAATCTGCGACGGATTGCATCACCATCTTCGCTTGTTGAGGGCCATACTTTTTGCCCTCGTGTACTACTACAGCTGGACGCATCGAGACCCTGCAGCAGCAGACCGCGAGGGAAGTCACGCTGCACCATCCCGTCTCCGTATCGTATACGAAGACACCTACCGCCCGCGCATTTGCATCCTCGCCGCTCCACGCTCGCGGTTTCGCACGAGCGCTCATGTGCCTACCTCCGCCCTGCTCCTTCTATTTGCGCGTCTCTCACTCGCACAATGTCTCTCGCCAGCTCTCGTCACGTCGCCGCCGTCGCGCCATCTGCGAGACCAAGGATCCCGCTGCTTTCGAGGACTGGATCGGATGAAAGAGATTGGGACACAAAAACTGATGATATGCAAGTTGAGCATACTTGGCCAGCAAGCTACGCCTCTGGAAACACAACAGCTTGGGAGTCTGAGAATGACTGGCCCATTGCTGAGTTGATGGCGGACATATACCAGGCGCTGGATCGGCTGGAATGCACCAGCACTGGAGACAAGAGTCCGAGTGGAGGTTTTATTCTGGTATGACGACACTGCTTTGTTTGGTCCCTTTGCCCATGTTTGGTTCACGATCACTCCACACTCCGCACTGCACTGTTGACCGCTTTTCGCGTTTCTTGATTCCTGGCTCACATTCTAACAACTACTCAGCGGCATAGTCTTGACACCCAGTTGTCGCGCTTCCATCTATCGACATCTGAGTCCTCCATGGAATCATGGAGTCCATCACTGCGAAACTATGGATCCCCACCACCCTCATACGATGAATCGGTTGCAGATATGCCCCCAGACTACACTTCCACCAATGCGCTAGCATTTGCGAAAACGCCTGATTCTTCACCGTTTCCTTCTTTCCGCGCCTCATTATGCTCTAGTGTCAATCATTTGCGCAAACACAACAGTTCATCTCCAAAGTCTTCATTCCTCCTCGATGTGAAATCTCCATATGTGGACATCGACTTTGGCTATAGTGACACCGGCATCAGATCGCACGCAAAGAAAGCCAAGAAAGCAGCAGCTAAGAAACCCGCGGCAGCACCTCCACCAGCGGACGACAGCAAAGGAGAGGAAGCTGGTGGTGGCGATAACGGTGGGGGTGACCCGCCTGCCGATAGCGGGGCTGGAGGCGATGGTGGCGACGGGGATAAGGGGAAGAAAAAGACCAAAAAGGAGAAGGAGGAAGAAGAGCGCTTGAAGAAGGAAGAGGAGGAGCGTGCGAAGAAAGAGGAGGAAGAGCGTCTTGCGAGGGAAGAAGAGGAACGCTTGCAAAAGGAGGAGGAAGAACGTCTTGCGAAGGAGGCTGAAGAAGAAGCCGAGCGCAAGAAGAAGGAAGAGGAAGAAGCAGCCGCTGCAGCTGCAGCGAAACCGTCGATATTAAGTGCCACCTCAGGTTTAAGCTGGGGAAAGGAGCCAGCTTCAAACACAGATGACTGGGCATCTTTTGGCGCGGCCGCTCCCGGCAAGAAGAAGAAGGGCAAAAAGGGGAAGGTTGGTCATTTCGGCTTTTTAGTTACACATAGCAGCACGCTAACTTACGACAGGCCGAGCCCGCACCCCCGCCTCCTCCTGACCCTCCAGCGGAACCGCCGACAACATTCGACGACATTATTCTTGACGAAGGAAGCGCTCCAAAGATTGACATGAATTTCGGTGATACAGGCGAAAAGAAATCTGGATTTGGACTTCCTGGACTTAGCAGTTGGACTTCTGGTTGGGGCTCATCGAACAAAGAGGCTAGTGCTGAAAGCGACAATCCTTGGGGTTCTTCAGATAAGAAGAAGAAGGATGATGGTTTCGACTTCGACTTCGATGCGTTCAAGAGCCCCCCAGCTGAGGAGAAGCCTGCTGAAGATGACGGATGGGGTGGCTTAGGCGCCACGACCAAGGTCAAGAAGAAGAGCAAGAAAGGGGCCTTGATTGACGACAGTGTACCGGAAGTTCCTCCTCCACCGCCAGAGCCTGAGAAGAAAGAGGAGGACGACTCATGGGGAGCATTCAGCTTTGGTGGCACCGCAAAGGACAAGAAGAAAAAGAAGAAGGGAGTGGTTGAGGAAGAGGCTCCACCACCTGAGCCAGAACCGGAACCTGTCGTCGATGAACCGTCACCTGTCAAAGAAGAGGATCCATGGGGTGGTGGATGGGGAGCGGCTGCTGCTGGTACCAAGAAGAAGAAAGGTAAGAAAGGAGCCAAGGAAGAACCGCCTCCCGAACCAGAACCGGAACCGGAGCCTGAGCCCGTACCCGAACCTGAGCCGGAACCTGAGCCCCCAAAGGTAGAGGTAGATCCTTATGCAGGGCTTAGTAAGTCACAAGCGAAGAAACTCAAGGCCAAGTTGGACAAAGAGGCGAAGTTGAAGGAAGAGGAAGATGCGAAGCGCCAGAAAGAGGAGGAAGAGGCTGCTGAGATCAGACGACAGGAAGAAGAAGAGGCAGAACGGCTACGCTTAGAAGAGGAGGAAGCGGAGTTGAAGAGGATGGAAGAAGAGGAAGCTGCCGCTGCCGCCGCCGAAGCCGAGAAGAGCAAGAAAGACGACCTCTGGGGCGATTGGGGTGGTGCTGCTCCGACGACGTCCAAGAAGAAGAAAAAGGGCAAGAAAGGTGCAGAGGAAGAAGTTCCGCCTCCTCCACCACCTCCGCCTGAGCCCGAAGTCGAGCCTGAGCCTGCTCCTGAGGAGAAGCCCGCCGACCCTTGGGACGATTGGGGCTCAGCAGCCCCTATCACGAAGAAGGGAAAGAAGAGCAAGAAGGGAGTCATTGAACCGGTCGTCGAGGAGCCGCCACCACCGCCAGAACCGGAGCCTTCCCCACCACCAGAAGAAGAGAAGGGGTCAGACTGGGGTCTGAGTTCGATCTGGGGCGGATCGAAGAAAAAGAAAAGGAACCAGTCGGTCGAGTTAGACGCGTTTCCTGCAGCTTCACCAGAGCCTGTCATCGAAGAACTCGCTTCCGTTCATCAACCCGAAGATGTCGAAGAGCCCAAGGAAGACGAATCTGACGACTGGGGCGCACCATCTTGGAGCAAGAAAAAGAAGAAGGACCCAAAGAAGGACGCGCCAGTAGAAGTCATTGAGGACACCATGACACCTGTTCAAAAACCAGATGAGGACGACCCTTGGGGTAGCGCAGCTTTTAATATCGGCAAGAAAGCAAAGAAGGGTAAGAAGGGGCTCGTTCCGCCTAACGTGCCCACGCCCCCGGGAGAGTTTGATGGAGACTTTCCGGCACCCAAAGAAATCGAAGCTCCTCCGCCAGCTGAGGACGAGGATATCTGGGGTGCTGCTGCTAAGGTATCCTCAAAGAAGAAGGGCAAGACCGTGGGCAGTCTTCTTAGCAAATTTGAGCCTCAACCCCCTGCTCCAACCGACACCTTCGAGGATCTCATATCGCTTGACGAACCGCCACCAGCTGAAGAACCAGCTGTGGAAGAACCGCCTGTTGAAGAGAAGAAGAAGAGTAAGAAAGAAAAAGAGAGCTCAAAGTCAAGTAGCATGTGGGGCTCTCTGGGCGGCTCTAAAGCGCCGAAGAAGGAAACTTCCTTGGAAAAGAGAGCGCGAGAGAAACGTGAGAAGAAGGAGCGGGAAGAGCAGGAGCGTCTAGAACGGGAGGCTGCTGAGAAAGAGGAAGAAGAGCGTCTCGCCCGTGAAGCTGAGGAGGCGGCTGCAGCTGAACAGGCACGTATCGAGGCTGAAGCTGAGGCAGCACGCATAGCAGAAGAAGAACGACTAGAGGAGGAGCAGAGGAAGCGCGAGGAGGAGTCAGCAGCGTCGAAGCTCGCAGGCTGGGGCGCCAGTATCTGGGGCGGAGGAAAGAAGAAAGAATCCACCAGAGAGAAGAGACTCCGTGAGAAGAAAGAGGAAGAAGAGCGTTTGGCGAAGGAAGCTGCTGAACAAGCAGAGAGGGAGCGTCTCGAGCGTGAGGAAGAAGAGCGTCTTCAGCGCGAAGAAGAGGAACGCTTAGAACAGGAACGCCTTCAGCGTGAAGAAGAGGAACGCATCGCGGCAGAAGAAGCTGAGCGTGCTGCTGAAGAAGAACGGCAACGTATTGAGGCTGAAGAACTTGAGGCAGCACGTAAGGCCGCGGAAGAGGAAGAAGCTCGTCGTATCGCTGAGGAGGAAGCTAAGGCAAGTTCTGGATGGGGCATGTTTGGTCTGGGTAAGAAGAAGGAGTCGACGAAGCAGAAGCGTGAGCGAGAGGCCAAGGAAAAGAAGGAGCGTGAAGAGAAGGAGCGGCTAGAACGTGAAGCTAGAGAAGCCGCTGAAGCCGCCGAAGCCGCCGAGGCCGCCGAAGCTGAAGCAGCTGCAGCTGCAGCCGCGGAGGAGGAAGCGCGTCTTGCGAAGGAAGCTGAAGAAGCCGAGTTTGCTCGCATTGCTGCTGAACAGGACATGGTCCTCGAGCCTGAGCCGCCAGTTTCCTCGAAAGAGAAGAAAAAGAAAAAGAAGAGGGGGGTTGTTGAAGAACTCCCTCCACCTCCTCCGCCTCCACCCGCTGAGCCTACGAACGATGACGACTTGTTTGATCTTATCAAGGATGAAGATGCGGGCGAGCTTTTGGCTGAACTCGAGAAGCCCACTAGGAAAGAACAGAAGGCCGCAGAAACAGGCTGGGGTAGCGCATGGGGTATCTCTCTCCGCAAGACGAAGCCTGAACCGGCACCCGTTATTCCCGACCCTGAACCGGAGCTAGAACCAGAGCCTGAGATGGATGAGATGGAAGAGCCTGAAGAGCCTCCAGAGGAGCAGGAGCCGGAGCCGGAGGTCATCGAGGAACCTCCGCCACCAAAACTCACGCCCAAGGAGGAGCGAAGACTCAAAAAGTCCAAGAAACATCGACACGCCGAGCCCGAGCCCGAACCGGAACCTGAGCCGGAGCCAATCGTCGAAGAACCTGAACCTGAACCTGAACCCGAACCGGAGCCTGAACCGGAGGTGGTCGTGGTGGTCGAAAAACCCAAGAAGAAGCTTTCGTCCAAGGAGAAGAAAAAACTGGAAGAAGAGAAGCTGAAAGAGGAGAAACGACTGAAGAAGCTCAGGAAGAAGGGGATAGTAGAAGCTCCGCCTCCGCCTCCGCCTCCCCCTGAACCCGAAGCTGAACCTGAACCTGAACCTGAGCCAGAGGAAGAGGTACCTGCCGAGAGGTCGCCTGGAGTTGGTGCATTCCCTGATGACGATGACGATATGATGGACTTTGCTGATGCGCAGGAGCCGCCACCAGAGGAGCCTGCAGAACCAGAACCCGAGCCTGACGTTGAGCCGGAGCCTGAGCCAGAACCTGAGCCAGTTTCCATTCTCCAGCAGTTGCAGAAGCTGAAGAAGACCAAGAAGGGCAGCAGATCAAGGGGCATGACATTTGACGACCCTCCACCTCCACCGCCGCCTCCAGAACCAGAGGCTGAACCGGAGCCGGAGCCAATTGTGGAAGAGGAAGAGCCTGAACCAGATCCGGAAGATGAACCTGAACCTGAACCAGAGCCAGAGCCAGAGCCTGTTGTAGTGGTGCCTGAGAAGAAGCTCAAGAAATCTAAGAAAAGCAGCAAGTCATATAGGCGCCATACAGAGCCTGAACCTGAACCCGCACCTGAGCCGGAACCGATCGTTGAAGAACCCGCTGAAGATGCAGATCCGGGTGACATGGATGACGAAGATGCAGACGTTAAACTTCCTACGCCACCTCCAGAATCTCCAAGAAAGGAGCGCGCTAAGCTGGGTCGCAGTGCTACCACAGCTGGAGGCTGGGGCCTCTTTGGTGCAGCCAAAACTTCCAAGACTAGGAGAGTATCCGGTGGTGAAGAAGGCGCAGGCAAGCCTGATATGCCACGCACAAAGTCTGCGCGAACCTCGTCTACTCGGGACAACGATATGAAGTCACGATCTTCAGGCTCAAATGAAGTGCACATGTCTAAGCCAACAGTATCACGTTCCAAGTCAACACGCGCTGCTACCGGACTAGGTGCCATGTTTGGTGTTGCGGCGCCGCCCCCGCCTTCGCGCTCAAAGTCGCATCGCACCAAGACGTTATCGCGCCGACCTTCAATTGATCAGGACGCTGCCATGATGTCGCCGCCACAAACAGATACCGACGCGAGGGTGTCTTCAAAGGCCGCCAAGATGATGGGTATGAAAAGCTCGTCGCGCAGGACCAGTACAAGGGACGCCAGAGACAAGGGCAGGTCTTCTCGAGGTAAGCCGTTCCCCGCTAAGCATGATACGCCTGTAATTGGCCGGCGTAGCCGTAAGCAAACACATGGAGCTAACCGCATGGCAGCTGTTCCAGACCCATATCCTGTAGACGATGACCAAGATCTCGACGATGAGTCTCCTCCCCCAGCAACCCGTCCAGAACCATCGCGTCGCAAATCTAAGCGCGACTCAGCGCAACCCCTCGAGCCCGTGACTGCACCGCCTAGCGCTGACGATCCTATCATCGTCGACCCTATGGACCTGGACCCTGTCCCAGCTGAAGCTGAACGGCCCCGCCGCGAACGAGAGCGGGAGCGACCTCGCCGTGCGCGCGGCAACTCTGATGCCATCAACACGCTTGCTGGTGTCGCCGGCACTGCTGCAGCTGTAAAGGGCTTCAAGGGAATGTTTGGCCTTGGTCGCAAGAAGACTGCGCCGGCTGAAGAGGCACCCCGCGAGCGCCGTCGCACCGCCTACGAGACCGAAGACGAGCGCAGACATCGCAAACGATCAACAACCCGTGGGGGCGCAACAGAAGATGAGGCAAAGCGACTGCGACACGAGCGCCGCAGCTTGCGCAATCCTCCCCCCGAAGATATCATGATGTCTGGCGCGAATGGCACTCCTGACGATTATGATGCGGAGCGAGAGGCAAGACGAGCTGAGCGTAGGGCCAAGCGCGATGCAGAGAAAGGATCTCGACGTGCTGAGCTTGAAGAAGCAGAGGCTAAGGCAGAACGCCGCCGCGAGCGTCAGCGTGAGAATGAACAAGCGACTCTTGCGGAGAAGAAGGCTCGCCAAATGGCCGAATTGGAGCGGCGCAACCAGGAAGCCGAGGAGCAACTGCGCCGCATGGCAGAGAAGGAGGAACGAAAGAAAGCACGAGGCGGAGACGAACGAGAGCGCGAGAAGCGTTCTTCGCGCCGCAAAGAAAAAGACCGCGAAGAGCCCCGTCCGAAGACCGAACGCCGTCGAACAACACATGTGGACGAGGATGCAGAACGCCGTCGTCGTCACGAAGAACGCCGCGCTGCTAGACGCAACTCCGACTACCCAGTGCAAGCTAGCGGCGAGCCTATCACTGACTATTTCGACGAGCGCAACGGCGCAAGGCGCTCAAAACATCGCAGTTCGCGCCAGGCTCCCGAGGAAGAGAACATGCCGTACATTAATAACAAGAGCGGCGACAAGACCTCCTCTTGGGTCGAGTCTCTCGCCGAAGAGCCACCCCTCCCTCCACCCATCTCCGAAACAGTTCTCGATCCCGCCCCAGGCACCCGTGAGGAGCTCGATGACGAAGAAACTTTCTCCCAAGACGAAGACGTCCGCCTGCGTATCGCCGGCCGCAGGGGACCAAAGCGCGACAAAGAGCGCGCCGAACGCCGCAAGGCTGAAGACAAGGAACGTGACCGCGACAGGTCACACAAACATAGTCGAAGGGCGACGCACTATGAAGGCATGAAGGTGCCAGAAGAGGAGGTGGAGAGAAAGAGGACCTCGCGCAGGACGAGCTATGCGCCTGCGTATGAAGAGCTGCCCGTTCGTACTTGGGATGGCAGACCAGCCGTTAATGGCGGTGCGCCTGCTGTCAAGAGGGGAAGTTGGATGAAGAAGTTCTTCTAAGCTACGGCTCTTTTTCTAATCTTCTATCCCCGGTTTTGGATTTCACGATGTAATATGGATTCTACGAGATGACATTCTTGGATGTGTATATGTTTTGATTGGAAATGTTTGGATTATGGATGGAATGAAGCGAAATGGGTCTGATACTTTTGGATTCGTCCTTTTTAACGCATTGCGCGGCGTTTTCGTTCGCGGGTTTTTGTTCTTGGTTCCAACTTGGGAACTTATTCTTGTCTACTTTATTACTTTTATTCATGAGAACTAGTTTACTTCTTCCTTCATTCTATCTTGTTCAGCATCTTCTTCAGTCACTACATTCTTGTTATACCCCTGGGTTTGTCACATCGTTGCTTGAGTTTCTTGGGTATTTACGGAATGGGCTGATGGGGTGTGAGATAGATACCCACTCTCTTACATTATACAAGCCAACAGTGCAATCATGAATCGTGCTACCTGTGCCTACTCGTGATGTCGGTGCACATGTGAGACTTTGCTAATTCAAGCATGTGCAAGTGAAACTCTGCGTTGCTTAATCGTCGTTTGGTATATCAGATACTGCTTTAACCCAGCCACCCATGACGCCTATCGCCGAACCCATGCTAGTTCCTTGTGGATGCTATCGAACTACTCATAACCCTCCATGCTTACTATTCCTGCTTCCTGTTATTGTCGTTTTTCCCGCTCTGTACAATAGTGAAAAGGCCGTCAGAGGCCCATTTGTCATAGCTGGGCAGCTGCAGCGTCGACTTCTGCAGTTTCCATATCATCATCATCCTCATCGTCGTCTTCCTCCTCATCCTCCCCTTCGAATCCAGTCTCCATCTTCAGTGTCTTGAGTCTGTCTTTCATCTCGTCCTTCTTGTCTGCTTGCCATCGCGCCAGCGCTGCTGCAGAGTGTACCTTGAAGCCGAAAACGCGCGGCTCGTACCGCCGTTGCGACTTTGGCGGCAGCATCGCGGGGTAGACTTGGAAGAGGATGTTGTGGAACGAGGTGCCGAAGTAGGCGCCGTCAATTACGGCATGACGAGAGGACTTGGGGTTGTACAGGTCCTCGCAGCGAGCGCAGTAGAGTTTTACGGGTGAGGCGTTGGGGACGTCGGATTGACCCATGGGAAGGAGGGGTTGCGATTCGCACATGACGCGGGGGCATTTGCCGAAGTCGGATTTCTTGAACTTCTCGAGCTGGTGGTGGTTATGTTAGCATATGAAGCTGTCATGGGACAGGGCTGCGTACCATCTTTGCTAGACCCCTGGTTGTGACAATGTATCGTGCATGTACCAGTCCGTACAAATGCCGCGCCGACTTCTCAATCTGTTCCCGCATATCATCGTCACAGTCGAAGTCGAAGACGTCGGTTACAAGATCGAGTGCATATTGATAGTACTGAACTTCGGTGTTCAGACCCGTGAGGTTGAAGCGATCGGTGAGGTATTCTTCGTCAATCTCGCAGAAGTATTCGTTGCCTCGCGAGGATATGAACTAGTCGTTGGTCAGCATGTGTCTGAAAGCGCGCTCGCTGCTTCTACATGTGCATCGTTCTCGTGCCAGTCTGACCACCACAGAGACTGCATGGCCATGAGCGGACCCCACTCGGCACCGAAGATGGGTGCATATCCGGAGTCGATTGCATGAGGGCACATGCGTGTGGAAATGTAGCCCTTCTGGGCGCAGCCACCGCTGGCGCAAGGTCAGACGTGACCCGCAGTGAAAGGCCGGTGAGCCATACCATGCAACCAAGAACCTCCTGTCCCAGTCCCCTCCACTCAATCCTCGCAGGGCCATGTCGGGCGCTCAGAGGATGCCAATGGTGACAGTATAGGAAGCCAGGGTACTCACCCAATCTCGCCAGTAGCTTGTGTAGTCGCTATCCGTGTCGCTGTTGAAGTCGTCCATGATGCGCTTGCTTTCGGCGATGGGCTCCGAAGGATATGGGCGTTTGTATGTCTTCTCTGTAGGCTACGACCACCGGCGTGGTGGGGCGTTGCGATCAGGCGCAAGCACGGGTCGGGACGCGGTTGCGGAGTGAATTGCGCGCCCACCTAGTGGGATGGGAGTTGGTCGCAGCCCACCTTGTTTCTCCGCTCCGGTGGCGCTAGTCGTTTGAGGCGCGTGCCATCAACACGACAGCCCCATACTTCCCCACCAACCATCTCCAAACACTTGTGCATGGAGCAGATGATCTTGGTGAAAGATTCACATCCAGTAAAGTCCTCTAGGACGTCGTCTCATACGACACGTCTATCTTCCTTGGACGTTTGCGAGGTCTGAATAGATAGTCACCTCCTTCCAGTCGAGTTTTGTCTATACCAACTCATTCTATGCATGGCATAGAATGTAAGAAGCTAATTCACTTTTGAGCTTTTACTATCAAGACAGCACCCGTCAAACTCGGAGTTCGACTCCTTTACTATCACTCCATGTAGCACAACCCACTTTATCACCTTTAAAAGAACGCGGGTTTTTTTTAGAGTAGGCTATCTTAAGCTAGGTATGTCATCGCGGGCTAGGACTTTGGGATATGCTATATGAATACGAATGATAGTATCTGGATGGGAGCCAGCAATTACAGTTGTTGCGAAAAAGCTAGATTTTCATGAGATTTACCCCAGTCACATCGCATCCTGAAGGTGTTTACCATGCTATAGTCTCTAGTATGATAATGTATGATGCAGCGTATGCCTCTAGGGTGTATTACGGCTGGGATACAAGTTATGAGAAGGAACTTCTTCGCAGCTCGGAATCACTTACCGCTGCCATTTTGTTTGTCTCTAGCTGTCTCGAACCAGACAGAGTGTTTCTTATCAACCAATGCGCACTCATAGACCGTATTGCGCATCTCACCAGGTAGGTCGAGGAACGGGAAATTAATGTCATCTTGACAAAGCTGTGAAGTTAGAGTTTGCTCATCGCGTAGCCTGTTGTGTTGCTTAATCGTGTTTATGCTAATCATATTTGTAAGTCCCTTTGCTAGAGCGATCGATAATTAGACGAAGTATCGCTGGATGTTTGAGAAATTCTGAGGAAGAGGCAAGTGTAAGAAATAGTGAATCGAAGTAGAGAAATGAATTCTAGGAACGGTAGGTGTTTTATATGTCCTGAACAAGCACTAATCACCCACTAGAAAAGGTGAGTGTGTTATAGGTAAAAGATACGAATGAACTGGCAGTAAAGTAAGGTCTGGACCTACCAATGAGATGTAAGTGTACTCAGTTAGAGTTACCCCCATATGAGAGCTAATGATGAGAAGAGACGTGGGACAAGCCAGTCTACGCAGTATGAAGTGCCAAAATTATCTTTGATTTATCAATCCCATCTGAGGTTGTTGATTGCTCTCCGTATGTGCTGCGCTCCCAATGCCTCACAGGCCCCGGAATTATCACATTCAGGCCTTCCAGCATGTAACTGTTTCATCTCATCGCTCCAAGAGTGATTCTTAGTATGCCAGCTTTCTTGTCTTGCCTCGCTCTCCTTTACTAGATCCAGTAATGGTCGCGGATTGCTTCCTCCGCCATAGACCTCAGTCTTCAACGCAGTCTTGACTAATTTCTTCCAGTCCTTCCCCTCGATCTCAATATTGAATCCCATTGGGCAGTCAAGGGTGCCAGTGTGTAGATGCTGCAAAGCTGGGTTGTTGTCGCCAATTCGATATGGTTTCTTTTGACCCGTCTCTTCTAGGCGTAGCGCCTCGCGGTCGACTTCGATCAGAACTTTGTTGAAGCGTTCCACTACCGCTTTCATTACGGACACTATTGATTGCACATTCTGGACCGCTGAGTATGACTCCCTTGGACATTGATTACAGTGTATCAACTCCGAGAGCGATGTCATCGCTTTTCGTAGGGGCAGAACAACTTGAGGGAAGTGAAAGGTGACGACAGCTTGTAATTCGGTCAGGGTTAGCCACGTTGTTGTCAGACACGAACACTGCCCTGTGGTTGGTTGATCGGAGAAAGTATGGTGAGAGCCAATAGGCTGGATATCAGGTTGGATGTCAGGCGCCAGATTCCATAACAGTGGATCGACGGTTGTATCCAAAGTATACCTGCAACGGTTTCAGCATTCATCGATATCGATCCGCTGAATATCACATACGCATCGTTGCACCCGGATGGCACTTGGAACTGATCATGAAGGCTGAGGTCGTGATGTTGCGGTGTAATAATCTCATTGCCTGCCGAACCGTCCGATGATTGCACATCTTGCAGAAGCGGCGGTGATAGTAGGCTGTCGAGATCTGTAAAGTCTGGCATTCCCGAGAAGTCATTCCAAACGTCGACATGTTCGTCTCGCACTACTGCAGGTATTTCCGTAGGCTCGTCCGCTTCGTCCTCCCTCATCCTCTTCCTAGGGCGACCCATCTGCTTCTGTGGCGAGTAAACACACTCGATCTTCTCTTTCTGACAACGGACGCATCTTGGTGTATGGCCCGAACATTTCAACTTTCGTGTGCCTGGGTATAGTTGAGCGTCGCGCGGGGCAGATGGGAGCCTAGCTTGAGGTACTCACGGCACTCATCGCAAGCCGCATGGAGTTTTCCAGGTGGTTTCACATTCTGTTGTACCATTGTGCAGTGTCACAGAAATGCTTAGGCTGGAGAGGTGATAGCGCAGAAAGTGGGGATCTCGAGCAGATCAGATGTTGTTGTCGTTCCGCGTAGAGCCAGGGATGATGACTGGGTACGCCTAATCCGCCAGCTCTGCCATGCACATCCCCATAGAGAATGGTTGCGCAGGTTAGCCCCACTTGATGACGGGATACCAACGTGTTGGATTATCGACCGTCAACACATGAAATCGCAGACCCTCATTTCCTGTGAATGTTAGGTAAGCTGTTCGTTGGCGTGCTACTCCAACCTGAAACACAGCTATCCGCGGCCGTATAGGGCCGAATGAGGTGTCTGCAACCTTGGAAATACACGCAGTGACGGGCATGTCGCGTCAAGGTGTGCTGTCAGTAGACGAACCAAACACAACGAGAACTCGCAAGTTTAACCAAGCAGGTGCGACCGCTAGTCACTGGAGTGAGGCTGAATATGCCAGGATTCACGCGGAGCCGCCCTCATTGACCAATGCCATACTGGGGACTTTGCAGCATGTTGGAGGCTGAGTACGGATCCGAATATCGATAAGACCGTCAGAGTTACCCTGGGACCCAGTGCGCTGGGTGTGGCAGGACAACCGCAATGTTTCACACAGTTGTTCACCGCTCCTGATGCCAAACCTTTGATCTCACCTGGCTTCTCAGAGACTTTGCGCAATGGCGCCGGAGAATGCGGTATTGGCAATCAATCTGGAGAACGAAGGCGCATACCGCGCGCATCTGGCAATCTACGATTGATGGAAAGGGCGCAGCTGCTCCGCCTTCTTCTTGCATCTCTCCCGTCTTGGGATGGCTTCTTCGTAATCACCTCCACCGGTTGGAACAATGTGCAGCTGACTAGGGTGCCCCATGTTTGATGGCGCGCGCCCTACTGGTACATGCGCACAAAAGCTGATGCCTGATGTTTAGTGGCTGTGATTTGGATGGAGGCCACAGTTGACCATGGTCGCGAGGTTTGACGATTTTGCTTTGTATGGGCAAATGCTGAATGCGACGCCTCCTAGAGGTCGGGAGCAGGCATAATCAGACTTGAGACCCCATGGAAAGGCCGCGCAGCCACATCAAAGGACGAAAATGGAGCGTGCAGTTTGGCGAGCGTGATGCCTCTTTAACCGGATCGGGGCCTAGGGCTGATGGAGGATGGCGCCGGTGGGCGAAGCTATTGGTTGGGAGCCACCGACACTGCTGCACGTTTTGTGAGTCACAGAACTCGGGCCTTTCTGGTGCCGTGCTCGCTTCCGGTTACTATTAATCCCCCACTTCCCTCGCTGCCTGAATTTCTCCTTCCCACTCATCTCAACATACCACACCACAAAGCAATACACAAGACAGTCACGAACAATGGCTGCCTTTTAACTTCCCCCGCGCCTCTCAGTCAGCTAACAGCCGACACCTTGGATTACCCAACCATAACCACTTTCCCCACTTCAACTACAACCTCAGAGTCTTCCTTTCAGGAACCTCTGAACTCAAGTCTAGCCTCGCGCAGCTTTAGTTCGCCGTCTCCCCTCCCGTTCGACTTCACGTCGACCATCACGGCTTCCCAACAGTCATCATGGCTCTCTTCACCAGCTCCCCAAGCCTCTCGGCAACCAAATACGAGTCAACACGCATTCGCCCGTCCGCAGTCGGACTTTGTGCTCTACGAAACACCACAGGTCTCCCAACGGCCTCTGCGAGCACCGAGCGCGCCTCAGCCTGGGCATACGTTTAACAACGGCCAGCACTTTTACGCAAATTCTGCCCCGTCATCTACTACAGAATTCCAACAGCCACGGTTACGCCAACGTCCTCCGGTTCCACTGTTCCCCAGCTCTAGCAACAACACTCCCCAACTGCACAACGTCACAAACATGGCAGGTACGACGCACGCTTTTTCCGCTCTCGATCGCGAGCTCACCTTCCCCGCAGACTTGAACAGCAACAACTCCTTCGACTCGGGCGCAAGCCTGATGTCCAACTTCAACAACGGAGGCTTTTCTATGGACTCGGTGTCCGCATTCACGGCGATCAACGACCCTTCCGTTGCCGCCGGGTCTACGCGCACCGTGTCCCCCAAGGACATTTTTAACGATGCCTTTGGGTCTGCACCCCCTTCCACGGCGTTTACCAACCTTACTTCCCCTGATATTGGTGACTCCCCTTTCATCAACGACAGCTTCGAGTGCTCGCCAATGTTCAACGGCGAGCCGGTTATTTCTGACACGAGCGACTGGTTCTCCCTGTTCCCGGAGCAGGAGACCAAGATTCCTGACACTGTCTATGCACCTGCCATCTCCATGCCTATGGACCGCACTATGAGCAGCCAGTCTATGGAGCGATCCGGTTCTTCCAGCACCGGTTCTCCTCTCGTTTTGGACAACTATACTCGACGAAAGTCGTCTGTCACCAACTCACCTGCAACAAACGGCATCAGCAAGTCTCGTCGGCGCAAGGGTCCTCTGCCCAGCATCACCGTCGACCCCAGTGACAAGATTGCCTTGAAGCGGGCACGCAACACCCTTGCTGCCCGTGAGTCGCGTCAGCGGAAGTTTGACCATGTCAGCACCCTCGAGCAGCGCAACTCTGAGCTCGAAGCTGAAGTCGAAAAGTGGAAGAGCATTGCTATGGCTCATGGATACAGCGGACAGTGAATGTCCTCGTCTCTCTCATATGGTTCCCAGTGGTCGTAAGGAGCTGGTGAAGAAACCAGCCTTGCCTTTCGGCAAAAGTTTTCCTTTCCGTGTTGTTTCCCGCGGTATTTCCTTTCGCTTCTGTCGCCTTCCGGCTCCGGCTGGATGGTGTCTCATGCTTTGATCTTATATTGTTGTCGCCGGTGTGCAGTCTCCCCTTGTGGTTTTCGATTGACTCCGCCTGGTGTAGGTGGTAATGTGGTGTTGTTCATTTCTGATTGATGCATTCATAGTTGTGGAGCGCTTTCGTGCTGAAGCCTCTGGGATAGTCTCCTTGAATATACATGATGTTCACAAATGACTCTTTGGCAGTGACTCTTGTGACGTTCTTGACTCTTTGTGGCAGTGACTCTTGTGATGTTCTATGACTCAGCCCTGCCAGGCTGTAGCCGCGAAGATGTGACTGTTTGTTACAATTCACTGACACGGGGTGGTCTTGTGCATGTCGATGTGATGTGTATTGTTGCACAATGATATGACTTGCGATACGCTTTCTTCGATTGCTATCTTGGTGTAGTGCGCACGCCGGTCTGGCTAAGTGTTCGTGGTGATGTCCAATACAAGAACTTCGAAAGCAAAACGAGTCACTCTCGACCGCACCAGTAGATACTACAACGACATCTCCATGTATCTGGAGCCATTAATCTATCGTCAAGGCGTGTTCGCGTGTGGGCTCGCTCGCTTCCTGTGTGGTTCGTGGTGGGGCGTCTCCACATGGAATGCAATTCTTTGCAACCTTCCAACCTTTGAACTTCCAGCTTCCAGCTGTTGTCAGCGAGTATATAAAGTCACAGAACGTTCTGCAATACATGAAGCAATCAACGGCAAGATGGCCGAGGTACGTCACTTCCACGCTTCGGAAAATTGCAATACTAACATCAAAATAGTGGTCTAAGGCGCTGCGTTTAGGTTCTCCTAAGCATCTACCGCAGTCTTCACGGGCGTGGGTTCGAATCCCACTCTTGTCAACGCTTCAATTGCCCATCTTTTCTTGGCATTCCGTCGGTCATGGCTTTCTTTTTGCTTGAGGGCTGCGCGATGTCACGTGACTCATTACCATAACCTGCAACAACACTCGCTCAGACACACACCAACACCTTTGTCAGCATTATGAAAAGAAATAGTCTGTAATTTCACACAACGCAAATCCCCAATCCCAAACGCAGCATCAGTATATCCAACAGGCACCATGCCAGCTCAGGCAGACGACTTGCTTCTCAGCGTATGTCTCCTCCAACTCTCTCTGTGAACGCACTGGATACGACTAAATTTTCTCAGCTCCAGTCTTCACTCCGCAATGCGCTTGCAACGTTCGGCGCCAACAGCACTCAGTACCGTACCATCAAGCTGATAGTCGACGAGTATGAGGCTAAGCTCGCTATGGAGGGGCTTTCGATCTCTTCAAGCGAGCCACAAGAGAACGGCGAGAAGATGCATACAGGCTAGGACGTATCCAAACGTTGGCTTTGTGTTAAACTACCCAAGCTGACGACAAGATCGGCAACCCTTCCCAGACGTCAACGTAATCCTAGCGTCAGCCCTTCTTATATCATAACCACTTTCTTTGAACTCGCTACTTACACCCCCTTGGTGTAGACATGGTTCGTGACACTTGATTCCAAGCAGGTCTCAATTCGGCTAGCCTCGACCTGGTGGGCAAGGACGCTCGAACTTGATGAGGACGCTGCCTAGGTACTACCTAGGTATCGTCCCCAGAGGGCAGGAAGAGGACAAATGAATTACATCCGACGCAGCAAAACGCACATCCTCCCATTCGCCGACCATGCTGGCAAAGAGGCGCTTATGGTGTTTGACGGCACCGAAACGTGTCCCCTTCCGCCGCTTTACAGCTTCTCGTTCTATTTCACGCACGAAGCCGTCAACTCAGGGAATGTTCACCCAACTGAATTTCTAAGAGCCATTATTCAAGACACCCCATTTGTTTCCTATCCATGTCCCTTCCGGCTGGAGATATATTTTCTGCCTATGCCAGGTGCAACAGCTGAAAAATGCGACGAGGCATGCATTGCCCACTACGAAGAAGAAAAGAAAGGTCGAGGGATTTACCACCGCCAAATCATGGCGCTCAAGGCTTCCATCAGGTCTGGTCGCAGTAGCAGTACCGATCGTGGACGTCTACCTGGCTTCGTGTCTAGTTACGTCGAGGACCGATCTTACGATTATCACCGGGGGCTTCTCTATAGCTACCAAGGAGCAGACTGGCGTACAGATGAGCAGCTGGTGCGCCGGATAAAATTCAATGCCATTCCGCACGCAGAGAACAGCTTGATGGCAGATGAGGTCAAGGAAGACGAATTTACACCGATCCGCGTCACTCTGCAAGCAATTAAGAAGAGCGATACGGCAGGGCATGTTGGCGAATGGATGTTCTACAATGCACATGGTCCGACAGAGTGTATAACGAACGGGCCGTGGCAGGAAGCAGAAGAACGTGGGTGGACCACGTGGCAGGAGTGATCTGATGTTACTACTTGGTATGATTCTTTACACAGTCAACTTCGAGCATCTAGCGGAACACTAAACATCCCTTGAGAACAGAGTACTTCTTCCTACTACAACAAAACGTTAAGAGCTATATAGACACTTGTATTCATAGAATCTAGAAGTCTACAATGCTATTAATCTTTTCAAGTTTTCTTGTTAGGAGCTAATGTAAGCTGCAAGGTAGAGCTTATTATCACTATACCTATTTAGTTTTTACCTTGGTTGGGGTGGCAGGATAAGTACCGCAACCTCAGAAATGGCGTCGACACTCGGATGCATGGCAACGCCTTGTTCATAGATATATGAACACCGGGGTAAATAAACTTGTGAGCCGCGGCTGACTGCATACATTATGGTCGCAGCTCTGATCTAAGAACCGTTGGTCAAGCAATGCTTCCCGGTATACGCGCCCGTCGTTTGCAGCGCGGAAGAACAGCCGCGTGTTTGGTCGCGGTCCTCGAGCGTCGAAGAGGAAGGTGGTGGAGCCCGTCCAGGAACATGACAAGACAATGGCATGCTATGTGCCGCTGTGGATCCGCTTAAGCAGCCTTAGACTCGCTTGCTGCCTTCCGAGAAGGCAGCCACCCGTTGACCGTTGAGTCCAGATTCAATGTTCCCTGTCGAATGGGTTGGCCGTTCTCATAGAAAATTGCTCCTGCTCCTGCTATATACCATAGCTGTTGCGGTGCGCCTACGTTCGTTCGACATTCTTAGGTCACCAGTCTGATTCCCAGTACCATGGTCCAGCATACCGGTTGTGTGACATCTATCGATGCGCTCTCTACGCAGGAGCCTGACTTCATCGTCATTGGTGGCGGGATTGGTGGTTTGGTCGTTGCAAACCGTCTGAGTGAAGATGCCGAGAAGAAGGTACTCTTGATCGAAGCGGGAGCCAATCGTAGAGGAGACCCCAAAATCGACACGGTTGGTATGTTATCAACGCTGTATGGAGACCCCGATTATGATTGGGACTTTATGACCGAGCCCCAGGTGAGTTACGTGTTACGATGCCACGTCGTCTGGTGAAGGATTGACCGAGACTGACAATCACCTTTGGAGATGCACGTCAATGGTCGGCAAATCCCACATCCACGAGGAAAAGTTCTCGGTGGATCTTCAGCAATCAACTTTGGTGCAACTGTATATCCTTCAAAGGCCGATTTCGAATCTTGGGAGGCACTCGGCAATGAGGGCTGGGGTGCCACCGGAGTCGCGCCATACCTTCGCAAGTTCAGTCGTTTCACAGCACCGAGTGCAGAAACGAAAGAACTCCTGAGCATAGATTATATCAATGAGGAGTTGCACGGTAAAGACGGCCCTGTTCCAGTAACAATTCCGGACGTTTATGGGCCTTTCCAGGCGTCATGGGTCAAGACTCTGGATAATCTTGGCTGGTGCAATTCAGATGATCCTATCGAAGGCGAGAAGCTGGGCACATTTGCTTGTGGGCTGTCCATTGATGCAGAGACAAAGACCCGCGGCTACGCTGCGTCGGCCTACTATACCCAACAAGTTGCGGAAAGACCTAACCTGGAAGTATTGACAGAAACATTCGTCGAAAAAATACTTACCAATGTTTGTGACGGCTCCGTACAAGCGATTGGGGTAAAGATTCGAACAAGGAGTGGGGTACACGAAATCACGGCGAAGAAGGAAGTCATCCTCTCCGCAGGCACCATTCAATCACCACAAGTTCTTGAGCTTTCCGGTATCGGCCAAAAGGAGCTTCTCGAGAAGCATGGAATTCCGGTGGTTCTTGACAGTCCTGGTGTCGGCGAGAACCTCCAGGACCATGCCATCTCGGCGCCTTGCTTCGAGATTGCGGATGACCAGTTCTCGGCAGATATAATGCGCGATCCAAACATCGTACAGGCCGTGCTCCAACAGTACATGTCCACCAAGACCGGCCCACTTGTTGGTATTCCGATCAGTGTGACCATGCTTCCGCTTATCGACTCTGATGGCCGCGTCAGTCACGATGAAATTGCCCAAATGGCGAGGCAGTGTGGCGAAGACAAAGACTTGCCTCTTTGGCAAAAGAGACAATACGAACAGCTCGAGAAGCAGATATCAGGCCCGAATGAGGCAGCTGGATATGCGATGATGCTGCCACTGCAGTTGAACATCTCTGCGGGAGCTACGCAGATGAAGGAGCTACTTGCGCCATCGAATCCCAAGAACTTCATCACCATAATGGCGGTCAACAACCATCCCTTCTCTCGTGGCTTCTGCCATATTCGATCCGCGGATCCGAAAGAGAAGCCGATTCTAGACCCAAAATATCTTTCTCATCCCCTGGATCTCGAGATACTTGCCCGGTATACGCAATACATCGAAACCATTGTCAAGACTGAACCCTTCGCTTCGTTGCTCAAACCTAGTGGGCGATTGCCGGACGGCAAGCGAGCCACGGATCTAGATGCGGCGAAAGATATCGTCAAGGAGCGATTGCTGAGCACCTTTCACCCCACGGGTACATGTGCCATGATGCCCAAGGAACTCAACGGTGTCGTCGATAGCAGACTGAAGGTACACGGGACAAAGAACCTGAGGATTGTGGACGCATCGATCTTTCCAATGGAAACGTTGGGAAATATCCAGGCAACAGTGTATGCGGTGGCGGAGAAGGCAGCTGACCTTATCAAGCAGGACTGGAAGAAGTAGTAGTAATGTTCGTATGCAATTAGCTGCCTGAAATTGACAAACAGCCGCCCCCGAAGCCGACAACCCGTAGTCTGGTAGCCTAGGGTGGCGAGGCTCAACAGGGGAGATACAGTATATATTCGACAAATGAAGATCTCTAAATTCAAACACAAAAAGAAGAAGTAATCGCTTTTAGATGGTGGAAGTATCAAAAGAAGACGTAACTAAACATAACGAACATAGTGTCAACAGATGCGCATGCCCAGCCACATTTCGGCTGTTGCTCGTACATAAAAAAAGGAGGAATTGGCTACAGAATACATGGCGTCTATATAGTGGTATAAGTCGTGAAAAAAGCAAATAAACCCCAATACATGAAGCTGTCGAAGTAGGCTTATTCGATCTCGGAAAACTGAAGGGTTGTGTCGATTGCATTGCGGCCGCATGACATGCCGAACGCAACGTCTTTGCTGGACTGGAGGAGCTTCCAGGCGGCGATTAGCTCGTCTGTCTTTTCATCGTGGCCAGCACCTTGCTCCAGCGCCTGCAAGATTGCCTTAGTCTGGTATGTCCACCAGTAGATACCACCGTGTTCTTCTGCAAAACGACGTGTCATGCCATATGCTGGCTGACTAGTTCGAATAACTAGTTCAAATTGGAGGGTTGAAGCCTGTAGCCATGGAAGAATCATCCTCGTGTCACAAAACCAACCATCAACGCCGATGGTCAGGACAGTAGGTTCAATACCTGCTTGATTAGCCGCTTCAATATCGCTGACGATCGCCTGGGTAAACTTGAATGTTCTGTGCTGCTTGATCATGTGGCTCTGCGAACTCGCCAGAAAGCTGTCATCGAGAGCGGGCGCTGGAATATACCGCGTGGGCACGTCGTAGCAGCTATGGAGAACAGCAGATCCACCGGTATACCCACTCCACGCCGCGTAGTGATTGAGATATCGACGCCCAAGCATCGGTAGGCCCTCTTCGATCGTATCCGCATTGTCTTTCCAACTCTCAGGTGCTTTTGCGGAAGATCGGTTCACGATGATTACGCTTGGAGGCGCACCATCAACGGCGGACGTGGTTAGTGCAAACCGGAACGATGATACACGCTGGCGTGGAGGCACTCCTTGGCACCGCTCTAAGTGCATTGCGAGGTTGATGGCGGTTGGTTGATAGAATTCTAGCTCGATGTTTGGTCTGAGACCATTATCACGAGGATGGATCTCGTCGTTGATGTCTAAGTTTGCGCAGGCTTACGTATGGTCAGCTGTCGCGTTAGGTGGATAGGTAAGATAAGAGGTAGCTGGCAGTGCAACAGGCAGCAGTCGACAGTCACGTTCGCGCGCTAAAGTAGCGTCGCACGGTCCAACTGCTGCGTGTATATCAACTCGGCTTTCCCACGTCCCTCAGTCTCTCACCAGCTTCCTTTGCCATTCTGGCTTAGATCAAGTGTAGTATCTGTTCTTTATAGTTTAATCGCTATAATGCCACTACGGTGGCTTTCCGATTATTCGTATTTTTGTAATAAGACCTTGGGTCCTGAGCTTGCTCACACCCAAGGCCATAGTGTCGCCAGTATCCATGCACTACTTCTGGCCGACGCGAACTTTTTCATTGAGCGTTCTCGCTTGCGAGAACCTTGAGGAAGAACATGAATGCTATCCATGACCCATCACTCCAATGGCTCGGCGCGACACCAATTCGTAGCAGCGCGCACAAGATTGACTAGCCTAACACGTCCTACTGCAGTCTTAGCGCCACATGCACCGACCATGAAACTTTGACATCGTGCTGGTCATCACTCTAATTCCCTCACAGGCGTCTTTTCAAACTAACCTCCTCCAAAAATGAGGGATACAAGGCCAAAGAAGAAGCGGAGAGGTGGACCTCGTAGTAGAACAGGTGTGTACCATTAAGCTTGCGTAGAGTCATGCTCAAATATGCTGATTCCATCAAGGTTGGTACGTTGTTATCAATGTGAGAACCTCGACTTCAGACTGATTGCCTTGGTCCAGCGCCACCTGCAAACGCCGCCATACACGCTGCGACGAGAAGAAGCCCGTATGCGGAAACTGTGAACGCCTGAATCTCGATTGCGAACCATCCGAAGAGGTGGCGTGGGCTGCTTCGCAAAGTGATGCAATACAGGACGAGCCAAACAATGACGCGATGAATGATGCGCCGTTGCTCGTTGACGTCTTCAGGACACGTATGAATGATCTTGACCTCCCGGGAGACTCGTTATTAGGTCAGAATTACATACCCGTGACTGGAATTACACCACCAGGACCGACCGAGACGAACGGTCGGAAGAAGATACGCTTGACTCCGGAGAGCGCGTTTCTACTGCAAGCCTATGTGCGCACCGTAGCTACCTGGATGGACATCTTTGATCATAGTAGCACCTTCCAGCATAAGATTCCACAGCTTGTCCTGGCATCACCGCTCTTGTTCCATTGCGTGTGCGCCTTTACTGCAAACTACCTAGCGCTTTCAAACTCGAGCCATGACCCTTCTTGGCAAGTCACGGCTAGGAAGCATTATGGAGAATCGTTGCGTCTGCTGATAGATGCCTTGAGTGTGCCATCGCACGAACACGCGCTGACCGCAAGTATGCTACTCTTGAGCTACGAAATTCACGGAGCTTTGCGCTCCGAAGACTATCGCCGTCACTTTCTAGGCCTGACGATACTTATCAAGTCGCGACATGTCACTGCACAGTCGAGCGGGACGGATCTTGCGAATTTCTGGATCTATATTCGGCACGAGATTGTAGTAGCCATGGCAAGCGAACAGCCACTAATACTAAACCCTGCAGAGTGGGAGGTATCTTGGATTGAGGGCGAGACTAGAGAAGATGTGCTCGGCAACCATGTTCTCTGGATACTAGCAAGAGTAATCAATCTCATCTTTGGACCGGACGGACGAACAGCAGCTGGTAAAGAACAACGCCAAAACTTCTTGCACGAGATCGAAATGTGGCGACAGGGACTCTCCGATACCTTTGTGGGTATTGGATATGGTGACAAAGACACAGATGGCTTTCGTAAAGTGTACTTCCCTGTTGCTGCCGCTGCCGCTGCAGCCTTTTGTGCGTACATGCGTGTTTTGGATATTCGATGCGTTCTGACATATCCAGGGTATCACATAACACATATTCTTCTCTACGCGGAGCCAGAGCTTCAGGATGAAGCCTATATACCTCTAATCCAAGAGCAGGCTATGAGAATTACTGACATAGCCATATCGGATTTCCCTCCAGCGTTGATGGTGTTCTCTACGCATGGTTTGTTCTATGGTATGTTGTCAAGCATCTTTCCAGTCTCGGAATTCACACTAACTCTCTCTACAGCTGCGAAACATATTCACGGCATATCTAGGAAGGCAAGAATCTGGAACATACTGAACGAAGTCGAGCGTCAAACCGGATACAATACAGGAACGACTGTAAGGCTCCTTCAGACTCTGGTTGAAGAAGATGCACAACGCCGCAGCGGAAGCATGCCATGAGCTACACGGACCACGCCGAAGATGCTCCGATCCAAGTGTCTGACTTGTAACTCTAAAGCGCGACTGCGCATGGCCCGTATCTTCCGAATTCCTTCTCACCCATGTACCTGGATATCATCCGGTATCGGAACGAACTGTCTTGTCGATCAGCTGCAGGCTCAAGCGAGGCCATCATCCGATTGAACACAACGACAAAACTTTCGGAAATGATGGTGGTGGTTATGGTGGGCTGTCAAGACGTTTGGCCTATCGCTTGCCTCAAACGAAGCCACAGCGGTAAAGCTTCAGACCCATAGCGCGTATAGCACATCTGCTGCTGGCAAACATCAACATCACCAACGTAGTTTCCCAAGCTCAACACGAACTCCGATGAAGTGAGCCACGCGTTGTCCTAGTAATAAAATTAACTAGGACAATCCGTCGTCAGATCACGCTTATAGCACTCATCTTGTTGAATATCAATTCCACAGACTGAAAACAAGATCCGGAACTTGGAATCTGGGATTTGGGACGTGGGATTCGATTTGTGACACTGCGAGCTTCGCCACCCGCACAGCCCACAAAGTCGGATGTAGGCAGCAACACAACCCGTCGAAATATGTACCCTGTTCAAACAAGCGACTGGGCATCGCACATCAGTATCCTTTTCGAGACATTTGTGAACATATCGCATGAATTTGCTCAGCTCTTGGATATCGTCTACGCCACAACTTCGTTTATGCGCGGGTAGTCCCTCAGGGCCTCAGCCATTTGCGACAAACCGTTTCGCGCAGCCTCCACCAAAGCATCGATAACAACTCTTCAATATATTTGCCACTCCAGCCAGTTTCTGGCACGCCATTTTCATTCCAATATAGTTCATGATGGCACCTTTACTCAACTCTCAAGACGACCGTGCAGCGTTCGTTGATGCTTGCATCGATAAGCGCAAAGTAGCAATGGATGTTTGGGAGTCACTTGGTTTGACTAGCGAGAAGAGTGATGATTCACAAAAAGGGTATTTCGTCAGGAAAGAAGCCAACGAGCTGCAAGAAGCGATTGAGCAGATAGCAAAGCCGGTCGCTACTTCCTATCGTGGCAAACTGGTGGAGTTGAAGTCCTACCTGGCGGATGAGTATGTCTTCTCCGATGACGTTTCCAGGCTCGGAAAGGAGTACGGAGCAAAAATATGGGGTCGCATGGAGGACGGCGAGATACGTTCGTCAGGTCAATCTCAAGGAAAGGGAATTGAAGAACATGACTGGGATGACACCACAGATTGCACGAAGTAAGTTTCCGGTTGCATTGCCGCGAGTGACTTTGTTGACCCAATTGCAGCATTCTCTTTTACTTCCGCTGCTGGATCATATGCATTGTCGTAGCTCCACGAAGAGCAAAAGGAAAAGGTCGAGGCCGAGAGTCAGGTCTAACCGAAGACCATCGCAATCATGTCATTATCGATCTCTCTGAGCCTGATAGCCCTGTTACTCCAGGCATCTCGTTCCGGGCACCGGAGCCGCCGCGCATGTACCCGACGTCTGAATCGCGCAGAGAGGCGGATAAAACTCCAGGCACTTCTCTGAGTTCCGCGACGCATGTGAGAAGCAACAACAGCAACACGACACCAAGCAAGAGGAAAGCGCATGATTCCCATGAACGGGCGCCTTTGGGGAAGCTTCCAAAGCCGTCAAAGAGCGCTCGGACGGTTCCAGTACTTGCACAACAACGAGATACCTACTCGATCCCTGACACCCCTCCGGCGTTTTCGAATCCAGTAAACTCGTCATTGGAGAGACGAAGAGAGACAACACAAGATACAGATGCGACGTATATGCCTCGAGGAGTCACGGCGGACACCGAGACCATAGTCGGTGACGAAGAAATACATAGTAGAGAAGTCGGTAGGTCCAGCGACCCGAGAAAAGACCAAGCATTCGAGCTAACCTAGACACCAGACTTCTGCCTACAGAATGTCATTGCTATGGCCTGTCAGGACGAGATGCAGTACGAATATGAAGACGAGAACGCCGCTGGCCCATCGGGTACCTATCTGAACCCCCTCAGGCAGGACTCTGTCATTCCACATGATACGCAGACACAGAAAGATATGAGAGAAAATGATGGCCAACCTGGTCAGGATGACGACACATCCAGCGATGCATACAATGACGCGATCATACGCTCTCTCATCTCCGACTCCTCACATGAAACCAGGCAAAACCGCATTTACCGCCTTGAGCTTATCCGACTTCTCATTTCCTATCTTGATGGCATCAATGAGTTTGACTCCACTAGCTACAACTTCGCCGCTGAAGAACGCATGAACTTCCTACTTAACCATCTCCAGTGCACTGAGGCAGAGATATGGCATGCCAATCATAGCAACAGTGCGATTCGCTTGGGCCACACACTGGAGCGTTGGATGGGTATGCGTCACCGCTTAAGCTCTTTCCGCAGCGCAACGGGCTACTTCGGTCCGCCAGGTCAGCAGTGGGAAGAGTTTCTGCGAGGTATGAATAATATTCCACACGCGAGGGCTATCTTAGCTTTTGTGGAATTGAAGAATGACGGAGTGTTGGAAGAGGGGAAAGGAATTGGTGCTGGGCATGGGTTCAATGAGGATCTCATGGTGATGTTTGATTTGCTTACAAGTATAAAGGGGTGTAATGGCCCGGACGCGTTCAAAGGTGTGAAGAAGTTCAATGAGGGATTGTGGAAGTGGTTTGACGATTCTGAGGAGAACTGAACGGATGGCAGGACGGGGATGGCGACGACGCTGATCATGACGACGATGTGAACGATTTTTTTCTCTTGTACTAGTAGATCTCCAGCTTCCAACTAAGACGTTCTTATATTCCTTCACGACGTAATAAGCAAGTTTTTTCAGTATCTTGGAATGTTACTGGATTGAATGCTCTAAAAGGGAATCTAATATGCCAGTTTGAAAAACACGCATAGACTCAAGGAAACTGCAGCTTATGCTTCCCCATCGAATCTGATCCGTCCATGGTATCTCTGATGCCGCCACTTTGTTTCTTCCAGCTACCCGTACCACAACGCCCTATGTGAAACTCCATTTTGTGAACCTCAAGCTACCACGGGGTGGTCGTCCATGCCAGTATAAACACCGTTTGTGAATTTCCTTACAACGCCATGTATATGTATGTGTGCTCAAACGCCGTATCATCCGTCATGCTCATGACTGCTCGTTGATGTGACCGTTGGTCGTAGTCATGACAGGTACATGAACCTTGACAGTAGAGATGTGGTCTTGCTCGTCGGTAATGGCCACCTCGGTGGTCTGGCCATCAGGTATCATCTTGTGTTCTAGACTCCAGCCCGCCCTGCGCGCCAATTCGGCCACGATGACATCGCAATCGCCCAGGAGGTTGATGTCAAAGTTGATGTGGTGGATCGGATCTCGCGAGATGTAGATTTGTGGTATGTCGCGGGGTAGGAAGTTTGGAATTTCGGAAACGGGTGCCACTTTCATGCTCGTACCCATTACGATGACGAGATCCACCTTGTCTTTATCGACGTCTTTCAGTCGATCGAAGAAGTCGTTGGGTAGGGCTTCGCCGAAGAAGGTGATGTCGGGCTTCATGATGCCTGGCTGCGGGATGTCGAACGCGCCGTCTGACTCGGAGTCTTCATCGCTCGACCGCTTCTTCCTGGCCCCGTTGCCATTGGACGTCCGCTTGCGCTTCTTGCTTGGCTGCGCAGCAATCTCGTCCTTGCAGCGTTTGCACTCGGCTGGCTTCTGCGCGCGCACACAATCGAAGATGTCCTCGCCTGGCACCTTGAATTTGCATTTTCTGCACGTCGCAGTCGCCCACGAGCCGTGACATTGGATAAGCTTCTCCTTGCGTATGCCGGCATGTGCCTCCACGTTATCAATGTTTTGGGTGTAGTTGGTGAGCAGCTTCTCCTTGTCCTGCAGCAGACGGATGAACTCGTGCGTGGGCGTCCATTTCTCGAGATCGGGTATGATGTCGCCGGCCAGGGCGTAGAAAGTTTTTGGGTTCTCGTCGAAGTTGTGGATGTCAAAGACCTCCTCGGGCTCGTCGAAGCCCATCTCGCGCAGTCGCGAGTAGAAGCCCGTGTTCTTGGAGCGGAAGTCGGGGATGCCGAGGCTCGTGGATATGCCGGCGCCGGTGATGACCATGATGTTGGTGCGTTCGCGCAGCAACTTGGCCGCGTCGTCAATGGTCTTGTATTGGGCCAGCCGCGGGCGCTTGTTCAGTTCGCGGTTGATGGCCAGGCCCAGCAGCTGGTAGAAGTTTTCGTCGGGCGCATCTTCGAGGAACTTGGGGATCTTGACGCCAAAGGCGGTACACAGCTTGCGCGCCGTCATCTTCTCGCTGGTGATGTTCTCCATGACGAATGCGCTCGCGCCAATCTGGTGCAGTCGCTGGCGCAAGCGGCGAGCCTCGTCGGCGGTGCACGTGTCTACGCCTATGCGAGTGTCAATGGTGGTTGTGGCGGAAAGCGCCTCCTAGGCCCGACTCACCATCGTCCGAGTACTCAAAGGCTTCCACTTCGTCTAGAATCTCCTCGTACAGGGAGGCTTGGTCCCACGCGCCGCCGTCTTCGTCATCTTGGTCGGGCGCAGGCGCAGGCGCGTCCTCGTCTCTGGATTTGGTCGCGCCTCCCGCTCCTGGTTCCGCCTTGATGCCCGCCGTGGGCGGCGGGGCGGGTTGCTGGGCGACGACGGGTCCCTCTGAGGGATGGGCAGCCATGGTGTTGTCTCCCGCGTGCACTCGCTGTCAACCAGTGTTACAAGTGGAGAGTTGAAGCGAAAGGTGGTCCGACGGGTAAGTTGGAGACACATGGCACTAGGCTCCTTTGGGCCGGGCGGAGATGGCCGCACTTAGTTCGCCAATCCCATATCCCCCGGACTACCTCGGTGGTTGACATCCATGGCTACGCAGCGAGTTGTCGTTGTCTGCTTCGCCAATCTCAGCATATAACAGTATGCAGTATCGACAGAATATGCACGAGCTGCATACCGTGACGCAGCCACCCGGGACTTGACTCCAACAGACAAATCACAGCAGGAATAATGCACCTTTCGGCACGTCGAGCCAATCCTGGGTCGCATCCTCCATTGTCCTGCACGCCTGCTACCTGTCGCTTTTTCGCTCAACATCCTGTAAAAGGCTCTATGCCTGTCATATAATCAAGGTCAAGTCTCTATTTCTTCTCCTTCTGTCGCTCCTTTCTTGACTCTTCATGGCTTCAACTACTACCCTCGCCACCGGGCTGGTCCCTTCTTTGCTTCTCACCACCGGGCGGATGCTGGTTGACAGCCATGACAAGCTTGTACAACCACCTTCCATTCTAGCCTCGCCTAAAAGTCGTCACCGCGGGGTTCCCTTTTTACCCAATCCGGGTCATCCTAGTAACGCCACACCTTCATTGAGCAAGCTAGAATCCCTTCCCGTCGAGATAGTTGATCAGATACTGTCTTATCTCATCTACCCTCGCTGCCGCTTGCCAGGTCTCACCGAGGCTCAGAGCCGATACGACGTTTCGGAACAACAGAAGCGGAGCATCAAGAATCAAGAAGATCTTACCCAGACAGCGGACAGCCATCGTTGGGCTGCCGACATTTTTTCACTGCACTTACTCTCGCATCCCTTCAATTCTCTCTCGCTCACGTCCAGGCGGTGCAATGAGTTCGTCGAAGGGTACTGCTCACATCTCGTGCGGCAATGCAACATGTTCAATCTACCATTCGCCCAGCTGGACATGTATGGCATTGTCTACCCAGATCTAAGTCATATCGTATATCGAAGACTGTGGCTGCAGCGTGCTCCGCGGAGATGTATCTACTGCTCCGCAGTGTTAGACAATTATCCCTTTCCACTGGTCAAACGTGTCATCACGGCTTGTGAAGGGTGCTTCTATCGTCAGACCTTGGTTAGTAACATTCATTCTTAGTTTCTGCTGTCTAAACACATGAGCTGACGAAGAACATCAGACAGTAGACGAAGTACAGATGCAATACCACATCTCCACTGCTACTGTTCTCTCCTCTCGAGACATCAGAGGCAACCATGGTTCAGTGTGGGTCTTACGTGTCGATGTGGAAGAGTTGGCCCTGCAACTTTACCGTACTCGAGAATTTCACAATGCTCGTAAGGAGCAGTTCGGTAAGCCGTGCTCTCTCTGTGCCATCACCAGATTCAGACCAGAGCATCACATTGGCAAGCCACGGCCAGCCCAAAAGGCCGCAGTTCGCTTGATTGCGAAGAAGCGCTCCACGAAGCGCCCAACTCGATCTTGAATTTTGATTTTCAGTTCGGGTTTGTCAGTTTCTCTGCTTACGTTTCCACTTCTTTGTTGATTCTGCATTGTGACCAAGCGAAGGGTCTAATAGGGCGGTGCTGGGTACATAGGGTTCGCACACATAGCTATATTCCGTCAAAACATACATTGCTGCTTCTCCGGTACATATCAAAGAATGACTTCTAGAGAGGTTTGCATACGGCGTGTGCAGGACCGCAGAATGGAGTTCACATGTTAGCGCGTTGGGGTATGCGTCATAGGGCTGAACAACGCGTTCCCTTGCCGAAAGCCCACGCGACAAAAGTTCGGTCCGCATTCTTCGCGCGACTCCAACCTACTGCCAGTCGCACCTGCGCCGAACCCACACCTGCTCTCGTCATACATCGCGCAAGATGCTCGATCTACATCGTGCCGATGCTGCGCCCGACACGAAAATATACTTCTCCCACAGCCTCCTCCCATCTTACATCGACCCGCAAAATGTCTCTACGAAAAAGAAGCCCTTCTCAGCCTTCAACAAGCAGAAATACAGCCATACCGTAGACCTTGTCCTCCCCGAAGAAATATACGAGCTCGTTAAAAATGAGCTGGGCCGCCCCGATGGCCCCGCTAGAACGCAGTATGCTCGGGTTCACATGAAGCTTGGGGAAATCCTCGAGACGGAATTCCTAGACACGTACATCAAGCAGGGGAACATTATGATGCTCAGCGAAGGCCGGCAACTCATTGACGACCGGTTCGAACTATACGAAGGCACTCTGCGTATGGAGCTCACGCGTCCGACGTACGAACGATGCGGCCTACAGGGCATCCCGATCGAAGACGGCGGCAAGAAGCACCAGAAGCAGCGGTGGGTAGTGGAATACGATCTGCGCGCTAGTTCGATGAAGCATGGGAAAAAGGGATTTTCAAGACTGGAGTGGGCGTGCAAGAATGTCCTGGATCGGTCGCTCACCTGGCTCTTCTACAACTTCAATCCTTCTTCTGCTGAGTCGCTTGCTGAGGGTAAGGAACCGATATCAAGACACGCGCCTTGGCTACACAACATGGCACCCGAGGAGACAAGCATGGACAACGTTCTTGTGCCGCAGCTCCCCGTCAGCGACCTCACGAAGCTACATGCTGAAGAAGAAGAGGCGCTCGATCTCCTCGAGTACCTCCACATGCTCCAGCTGAAATCTCCTAGGGTGGAAAAGGGTGACGATATCAACCCGCATCTGGCACGTTACGACGTTCCAGATCTAGGCAAAGGTGTCACTACCAGGAACTTGGTCACAGTGCGATGGAGAGGCTTCATGTCGCCGACGTTTGTGCGCAACCTCTTCCTTACGGTTAGAAAAGAAGGCTCCAAATGTAGGAAGAAGCTCAATGGTACACAAGACACAGACGTGAATATGGAAGGCAACAGCATGGTCAAGGATGAAGAGGTGGGGTGGTTTGTTATGAGCGCTCAAGCTTTTGGAGGCAAGAATGCCTGGACAGTGATGCAGTTTGTAGGGCGCGAGACGCTTGTCTGGGAGACGGAGAACTGAGTTGTGTTGGACGACAGAACACAACTTCGTCCAAGTGCAAATCACCGTACTTCTCACACGGCACTCCCTATCTTCAATCGAAGAACATGCGCCCAATGCCCATCTGCGGACCCCTCATTCGGGAGAAAGAGCCTCATTCCGAGCACAAGCGTTAGGTTTACACTCTCCGGAACAGCGTTCTCGCCGAGAGATCCTTGGCATATATGTACCACCACATTGCAGCTGCCACGCAGTAGATCTACATGGTCGTGCTTCCGAGGACGTGTCTGGGACTCTGCATTATGCAGTCCTCGTAGACATAAGGCACGAGACACGAGACGATCTTCATACTCATTCTTGGTGGCCTCGGATGCAGGGTGTAAGGTGACAAGATGTACGATGTCACGTACATGAGATCTTGTCACTTGCTTACGCGGTGAGCATCGTCACTATCGGTGTGCTTTGACTCGTGGTCGCATGCCTTATGCACCAAGTATGTGAATCTCGTCAGTATGCTTTGATGGCTGCACAATCCGTGAAGAGGTTCAGGACAGCTGCCAGAGCACTACGTTGTTTGACAACAATTTAAACACTTGACTTACATCAAGCAAGCACTTTCTCGACGCGATGTATCAATCAAGTCTTCTTTAGCTATGGTATACGACCGCTCTCTGCACATTGTGATTAGCCATTCGGCAGTCTCTTGCAGTAACTACAATTTGTCGTCTTGGTTCTTTACATTGCTATACCCACTTGCCAGACGTCATCTATTTTAAGCGCACCTAAGCCGCCTTACATCAATATGTAGATGTCTCCTCGGAAAAGCTTTTCAACATGTGACAGCCAACTACGACACCTAATCTCAAATCTTCGCAATAGATGGAACGCTTGAGGTCATCGCTACCACAGATTTCCTGGCATGCTAACTTTAGCATCGATTTCCGTGTTCATGCAGGTAGCCGTGCGAATCGCAATAAAGTTTTGAGATAGAGAAGTCCCAAGACCGGCTGTTGTTTAGAGTTCTTCACTACTCGACAGCCAAGGCTTGGTTCAATAGTCGCCTCGGCGCAACCTTCGGTGCGCGGGATGCCGAACTCAAATGTGGGATATCGAGCGTTTCGAACGTTGAGGCTCCTTATTGCTTTTTGCTCGAACACCGCTGCTCGAGCTTGCGGAGTGGCAACCAAGACGCGTTTCTGGGTCGGTACCAAACACGATGTCACGTTGGCATGTATTGTGACAGGACCCTGCATCTGCTTGATATTCTTATCTCGCTATTGTATTAGGCTTTGGGTTCGAGGTTTGTTTGGCAGACAGATGTGCTATGCTTGTCTCGCACGACAATATGACGCTTCCTACTGGACGTGATCTATGCAGATCTTCTAGTTGCCAAATCCAGGATTCTGAAGGTGACACTACCTCGTCGTACGATCGCATTGCCGCACGTACTGTATGAGCACCTCTGCAATGCTAGTGCGGCTGTACTTTGCAAGTCAGACATGGAAGCAAATCCAAAAACCGCGGGGCTTTCATAGACCTTGACAATCTAGACATGATTGCGGTTCCATGTTAGGCCACCATGAAAGTTGATACTGAGGCCGCAATTCGGAGTCCATCTCGGGGCTTATCCCCAAATGGCTGCAATCCTGTATGCTTTGGCTGACATGACCCTCATTTCGATGAGGTAGAGTGGAGTATTCGCTATTCGACACGAGAGCCCATATTCCAGTTCAGATTCAGGAGGCAGCGGTCAGCGTGGTACGACTTCGGGGCAATGGTACCGATCACAAAGAATTGTGGCTGTACGAAAAGGATGAACTACACGAGCAAAGAGTCAGCGTCTTCAGTCCAGCATGCTGCCTGGACTCTCATGCTCGTGATCAAAGGGCTTGACGCGGCGTGTTGGAGCAGGCTTCCTCGTGTAGATATGCAGCCAAGTAAGCCTAACCTTCGAGTGGCTGATGACTGAGCTGGGATCGAGTACCTGTCCTGAGTCAGACGCTTAGCAGTCTGCTATTGCTGCAGACTTCAGTCAGCATTGCCTTGCAGATATTGATTTCGAAGGGCCTGAAATACCAAGCAGACGAATAGGAGCGCTTAGAATTGTGATCGAGCGAATTCAACCTTGACATGTACATCTCAGAATTTTCAAGCGCTCAACGAGGGTTCCTTGACTGCCAACTCCACGTACCCACAGCATCGTTGTCCACTCCACGCCTCTGCTTACACTTGGATCGTGATCCGCATTGTATCCCTGATGAGGTAAGGCTGTCAAAAGATGTCACGCACGTACGAGCTTCTATACTCCACATTATGGACTGTTTCTTCATCTCCACGCTCACCGGCTCGGAACTTTTCGGCCAAAGTCTTGGCTACCGTGCTTGGAGACCTAATGTTCGCGGAGCTTCCGCCGAATCAGAACAGCGGTTTAGGTAATCGAGTCCACTTCATGAGCAGAGAGCTGTTTTGTTTTTCGAAGCCATACAGTAGAGGTTTTGTTGCTGTATCATTTGTCACTCGACGTCTGCGAAAAACAACTCTGAAGGCAAAAAGCTTGGTACGTTGAGTAAGCCAGCTAGTTGTTCGCCTGGGGTTCAAGAAGCACTTCGTCTGTTTCCAAGACGGGAAAAGGAAAGCGAAAACACGGTGCCAGGCCACCCGTTGAATGCTTAGCTGCTCGCATGAGAAAAACCAATGACCATGCGACGCTGCAAATACCAAGGCGGTAGTTGGCTACCGTACTCGTGTCGTTTTCGTTCCGATCCGCACCGCTAGTGATTAAGGCCGGCTAAAAATACGCCTCGAGCTTGTGCTCAGGTGAACTGAGAATCCACTGCTCCACCACGCTACGAAATGCGATCGCAAACTTTCAGCTGCTATGTGGGCTTTCGTCTGGCAGAAAGTGCGGGGCGCCTAAGCAACCACCACTCACTTGCGATCAAAGGTAAGCGACTGCATCCAGTTTCGAGGCTGCGTCGGACGATAGGAGGTAAAGTGAACATGCTGTTGGGAGATGCAGGATCCATGCACGCGCAGGAACTTGTTTATTTGGTAGCGAAAGAAAGAAAATAGCTGCTACGACCCCAAAGCCAGTTTAAGCTTTTTAGCCCTTCTCGGGGATAATACGAAAAGTACTGTGACATCGCCATCAGCCCTGACTCACGACGCGAGGTAGAGTGCTCAGACTCCTGTTGGCCGCCTAGAGGGCTAAGGGCCTCTGAGACATACCTAGGTATGGTCGCGGGGCTTACTCTTCTGGGTCTAGAGTACGGAATTATGTCATCTGTGTGGCTTACGCCACATTGTCCATGTTGGTCGCGGAGATGTGCGACGACGGGGAAGCAGGAACTCGGTGCGTGCGCTGTCTTGTCGATGAGCAGTCAGACGGCACGCACTTGCCGTGCCTCCTCCATCGCCATCCATCTCTCATGATGATTCTTCTGGGCCGTTCTCCATGGAGGCTTCAAATTCTTTGACGATGACACGCACATAGGTTCCAAGCGTTCGGACGTCGGAGAGGAGATCCATACCCTGGAGCGATCACACTAGCTTGCATCCCCCACCAAGCTATCAATTAGGTAGACCCACATGATTCGATCTTTGCCACGATACTGCGCGAAAGTGTCTACGCTACGACCTGGAGAGCTGCACGACCCTTGTGTTCCCACTCTCGGGGCTATTGATGTGGCAGAATGCCGGGACTTTGGTTCGTGTCACGTCAGGAGAGGAGGCTGCGCTTGCAATGCTTGCAATGTGCAGGCAGCAGGTAAGCCAGCCATGAACAGGGGTTGACAGCATTGGTTTGTGGGCGTGAGTGTCAGCATGTTAGCGCCGATACCAGGGCGTAAAGGCGGTTGCCGTGGCGTATCAACGGATAAGTTTACTTGAACTTCTTCCACGTTGGTATCCGAGTTCGGTCGTTGCTTGCATGTCGGGGCAGGGTTCTGGAGATGGCGATGATGCATACCGTGTGTGACGTGTTGACAGCTCGAGCAATGCAGGTGGGATGACGATGCAAGGCGGCTGTAGGTAGGCGGCAGTGTCAGTATCACAGAGGCACGACAGATGCAACAGACACATGGCTTGGACATTTTGGTAGAGAAAGAGTCATGAATTCGTCTAACCGGTGCTATGCACATCAGTTGTGATACATGCTATGCGCGCTCGAACAACAGCAAATATAAATCAAATAATTAAAGGCCCGAATCTAACACAGACCATGATTCACTAGAACCGCCAGAAATGACCACCGTGCTTCCTGCAGGCACTCACTGCCGCCGTAGGAGTTACCGTTGTTGTCTTAGTAAATGTGCCGCCGAAAGTGATGACCTTGGTTGTGGTGGCAAAGGCTAGCCTGAACTTGGTTTTTGTCGGAGTTGGCAGCGTAGTGGTCAAAGTCAGAAGGCCGGAGAGAACAGTGGGAGGAGGAAGCGTTGTCGTAGCAGAGGCTGTGAGCAGAACGGTCTCGGTTGTGGTAATAGCTGGCGCAGTCATAGTAGCGACTACTGAGACTGGAGTTCCGTAAGTGACAGTTGTCGTGGGAGCGTCAGGAGCACGGCGATCAAGCTTTCCAGCCTGCTCAGCGCGCCTTTGCTTTGCGGCCTCAATGCGAGCACGCGCCCATTCGTAGTCGACTTCGCGATCGCCCTTGCGGAACAAGCGGTTGTAGTTGGGCATGTGAGTTGGTGTCTCGAGGGCCGCAGGGTGGATCTTGGTGGGAGAGTACGTGCAAGGCTTGTCAGGCCGACCAACATGAGCTGGAGTGGTGCAGGTGGCTGTGACAGTCTTGGTAGTGACACCAACTTGTTTGGTCCAGGAGACCTTAGTGCGGGTCATAGTTTTCGTAGATGTCGTGGTGACTGCCTTGGGCCTCACTGTCTTGATCTTCTTGGCCGTGCCACTGGGTACGGTAACAGTCGAGGTTGGTCCAGCAGTGACAACGTCAGTCGAGGTGGTAATAATAGTTTGAGTCATTGTAGGTGTCTCAGTCATGGACGCAGTCACTGTTGGGGTATATGTGGTAGTGACCGCTGTACCGACGGTCAAGTACAAATCTGGATCGGTCAGTAAGCGTACCATGCGGATCGGGGGATATGCGAAGACGTACCTCTTTGCCACGCGAAAGGCTGGCCATTCTTGCCATCGGCATTGTAACCGTTGTTTCCCATAACGAGAAGGAGCCAATGTCCTGAAACCATCTGGTCCTTCTGGATAGGACATTTCGAGATTTCATTCGTATTGTCAGGGGTTGTAGGGATTTGGTCGCATATGAATTCCGTCTCTCCAGGTGCATCCTCAGGTGCGATGAGCATGACATCGGCCTCACCATCTTTGTTGCAACCTTGGAAGTAAGAGACAGCACTAAAGTCTTCGGTCGATGTTGCATTAATGAAGTAGCTTCCTTCATCGATAAAGTCAACACCATATGAGTAACAGATGGGGCCATCGCTAGGAACGTCGAATTGGGGAGCAGCGTTAACGAAGGTGATGGAGGCGGCAGCCACCGTGAAGAGTACAGAACGAGAGTACATCATGATGGTTACTCAAGCAAATGACTGAAGGTGCAGGTATGATACGCTGGATGTGATATGCAGAGTCAGTGGGCCATGACTTCTTTTGTACCTTGTATGATGATTGAGCTGAGCAGGTTCTTCAAACAATACGGCTTATCTTTTGCGCATACGAACTATGCTCCGACCGCCGAGTAAGCCGGCTTGAATCGAAGATGCAATGAAAATAGTCCAATGAAAATAGTCATGGCAAGTGCTTGATCTAACACTGTCAACACGGAAGCTTGGAAGCGAGCTTGTGACAGACTGGAACATGTGGGCGGGGCAGGCGGTCAGCATGTCGTAAAGACAGTAAAGCAGTGTTCTGCGCCTCATCAGTACCTAGCCCTCGTAAGGCGTCACATCGCTTTGCAGAAGGAAGAAAAGTGGTGCCAAGTGGAGGCAAAGGCATGCGGCCGCTATGGAAGCCACTCGGAGCCTAGTGCCAGCCCGTGCTTGGGTTAGCGCCCATACCCCTGAACCGATCTTAGTGTTCACGTCACTTCACTCGGCCCCAACGTCCGCATATTCTTGCAGCATCCTGCCCGGTCAGTAGAGTTATTCATAGCGATGATAGGCTCGTCAATCGCTTGTCAGCCCGTCCCGCTGTTTCCAGCGCGTTTCCACGAGCTGCGCATGCCGATCCAAGCGTTTGTCAACCAAACTATCACCTCCGCGCTCGTGTCTATTCGTGGGCGCTCACCCCTCTACTGAGATAGTCGCATTCATGTGTGTATCTCAAGCTTTTCTAGCGGCCGGCTTGTCGGCCGTTTACTCGGATGTATGATTTGATCGCCCGAGTCTATCAAGTAAGTTTACAGGTCGGAAGGCCATCCCTGGGCCCGGAGGTCGAGCTACACAGTATGCATGAGAGGCATATCATACCACCTTGCAGGAGGCAAGGGATAACAAGGCCAGACCGACTAGACAATTGTAATGGACCCCATCAAGCTGACGATGGTTCCGATAAGCCCGTGTCTGATCGGGTCCGTACAAGCCACAGCAGGGAAACTGAATATCCACATCTGATGCTCAACGTCAGCAAGGAAATGGAAAGGATATCGCTGCTTCTAAGCTTCTGTCAGCCTGACTCTGATCCCGGATTTTGATGCCATCTTCGAAGAACCAGTGGATCGGAATACGGCTGGTCCATGTGCCTTCGGTTAGCCCTTGCATCTGCCGTATGAAGTTATTCTGGTAACAGAATTAACACTCCATTGGGTCCGCTTGGGTAGTTAGCTTACCTCGGTACCAAATGAGATGGGCTTATTCCCATCTTCCATTTGCGTGGGTCAAGCCACATGGTCCGCACAAGCAATATGCGTTCTCCGTGCTTTTATCACTTCGCAAACAGATTCTGCATCAGGACTAAGACACGCCTTACACTGGCCCATACGCCTCAATCCGACTATACAGTGCGGATTCTTGTCCCCGATAAGCACACGGTAGCTTGGAGTAGCGGCAGTGACGCTGTGGAGTACCGGATCTGCATTTCAATAGATCTTGCATCCGACCAGGGTCTACCATTTTACGCGAGTCTCTAGGATCCTTTACCTCAGAAGGATGTGCAACACGAGTAGGGCCGCTTATCACTCACCGTTCCTAGTAAGTTTGAACTGCCACTGAATTAGCGCTGGCCTGGTCCCTACACACCGGAAGCCTAATGCGGAGTTATATCCGTGCACCGTCTCATGTCTTGGCTTCATCGACTTCGCCTGACAGTCACTCAGTCGCCGATATGCTCGTAATTGATCCACTACCATTGCTGGGCCTCAGCCCATCGGTCTTTGTTTCTACCGACCTCATACATCTGCCTAAACGGCGTTAACGATTAGCTTCAAACGATCGTGATCTTGCAAGTTTCTCCTCGTGTGATAGTACGAAGGAGCATTGCTAGGGCGCCTCCACGTCGATCTGACCACCTGGACCACGCGGGTCCAACTGACATGCAGCAATAAGCGAGAAAAAGTCGGTGTCACGGCTAGAAGGGCTGGCTGACTTCGCCCTGGGCAGTACCCATGGCTAAGCACGCACTGCCGCCACCGTCAATGACTTGTACCTGGGGTGTCTATGGGACGAACTTCATATATAATGGGACCTGTACTCTGGTCAGCCCCTGCCTTGCATTGATTAACTTCAGGGCCCATCCATCGTTCATTGGCCTGGTCAGCATCTCTTCATATATACCGACCACAGTTCCGTTCTTTCCTCGCATTCATATATTGCATTTTATACCACCATGTTGGTTCTTTCATTAGCCGTGTGGCTCTCCTTTGGATCGCTTGCACTCGCTGGTCCACTACGGGCCGAACCGCTCTCAGATGACTTTCCTTCGTATGAACAGATTGTCAAGAGGCAAGACGGTGCTTGCACAAACACAGCACGCACACGAAGCTGCTGGAGCGATGGCTACAGCATTGCCACCGACTTCGATGCTAAGGCCCCTCCGGCCGGAAACACTGTGACAGTAGGTATTTTGCTACATTGCTACCTAGACGCCTGCTAATTACTTCACAGTACAATTTCGAGATTACCAATGTTACCCAGGCCAACCCAGATGGCAGTGGCACCTCGAAAGAGATGATGTTGGTTAACGGCCAATATCCCGGTCCCACTCTACGAGCAAAGTGGGGTGATACTGTAATCATCAATGTTAAGAACAGCCTCGCGCACAACGGAACCGGTATCCACTGGCACGGTCTTAGGCAACTGAACACTTGCCAGAACGACGGAGTTCCTGGAATCACCGAGTGCCCAATTGCACCCGGAAAGACCCGACAGTACAAATGGAGGGCCACTCAGTTTGGCACATCTTGGTACCACTCTCATTTCTCGGCTCAATACGGCGATGGTGTCGTTGGTCCTATCATCATCGATGGTCCTGCCACTGCCAACTACGATGTTGACCTTGGTGCCCTGCCTATAACCGATTGGTACTACAGGCCAGCTTTTACACTCAACGAGATTGCACAGCATTCTACGCGTGGACCTCCCACGCCTGACAATCTCTTGGTCAACGGTACCCATATTAACGCGGCCAACGACAACGGACAGTATGCCAGGATGAACGTAGTCAAGGGAAAGAAATACCGCATCCGCCTCATCAACACAGCTGTAGATAGCACTTTCAGTGTGTCCATGGACGGTCATCCTTTCACCGTCTTGACATCCGACTTTGTGCCTATCAAGCCCTACGTTACCGACCAATTGACCCTGCAGATCGGTCAACGGTACGACGTAGTCATCACTGCCAACCAAACTGTTGACAACTACTGGTTCCGTGTTGCCGTCGGATCATGTGGTAGCAATGCCATGACCACGTCTGGCAAGACACTAGGTGCTATCCTCCACTACGACGGCGCAGCCACAACCGGCAACCCCAAGTCTACCACCACAGTCACCATGCGTACGTCGTGCGACGATGAGCTCTCCAGCAACCTTGTTCCCTTTGTTCCCAACACTGTGCCCAGCACCGTCATGGGAGACGTCCAGGGCCACAAGATGGCGATAGATTCCTTTGCCGACCCCGCCAAGAACAACCTCTTCCGCTGGCTCATTGACGGCACACCGCACATTGTAGACTGGAATGATCCCTCTCTCGAGACTGCTCTCGCCGGATCCAAAGACTTTGGTCCAAACGGCAATGTCTACACCATGGACGGATCTGGCTGGTACATGTGGTGGATCCAATCCACTTCCAAGATCGCACTTCCCCATCCCATCCATCTCCACGGCCACGACTACTATATTGTTGGCCGCGGCTCTGGTACTTGGGACGGTTCCACCAACGGTCTCAACTTCAACAACCCTACGCGTCGTGACACTGCTGTGCTGCCGGCTGGTGGTTACATGCTTATTGCTTTCCCCGCTGATAACCCCGGCATGTGGATTATGCATTGCCATATCGCGTGGCACGCTAGTCAGGGTCTCAGTCTGCAGTTCATGGAGCGCATGGGTGAGATCAAGGGCAAGTTGGGCGATACCAGCATACTCAAGAATGGATGCGACGAGTGGGACTCTTACTGGGCAGAGGGATCAGCTCCCGATGCCGATAGGCCGTACAACCAGACTGACTCTGGTATCTAAGATGCGTTTGAGATGAAGCGTTATGATTTCCTTGATGATTAGAGCTTGGCGTTTCCTGGTTGGGCTGTAAGAAATATTTCCGCTTCAGTGGCAAGCTCGGGTTGGTCTTTACATTCGACTTCTTCGTAAATATTACAATGCACAATATTTCAAATTACAATCGCTTTGACTTCATTGATGCGGTGGGTGACCATAATTGTGACGGATTGAGCTTCGTGGAAGTATATTCAAGCTTAGAGCTCATCCTTGTTCTCATTCTTGTCCTCATCTTTTCCCTCGTGCGCCGTCGCCTTTGTTCGTGCTTGATCAATAAGGCCCCTCCGTACCATGCTCGTGAGCACCTCGTAAGCGACTTGTGCGGCTGCCATTCCTGTGGTTTCTGCTGAACCATCGTATGCTGGGCTGACTTCAACTATGTCGGCACCAATTACGTTCATGCCTTCAATACCTCGCAGAATGCGAATGAGTTCACGCGTAGTCCAACCACCCGGTTCTGGCGTCCCGGTGCCTGGTGCTAGCCCAGGGTCGATCACATCGATATCGATACTTAGGTAGACTGGCATCTCGGTCCCCACGCGATTCATGATCGAAGTGATCACTCCCTTGACTCCGATCTCATCGATGTCATCTGTTGCAATGCGAATCCAGCCTTGCTGTGAGTCGTCGGTATAGTCCTCTGGCTCGTCACCCGAAAGCCTTGTCCTTAGTCCTGCATGTACACTCGAGTCGTTTGCAATCAGGCCCTCTGTTGATGCGATCCAGAACATACTGCCGTGGTTGAAGAAAGACTGGGTAGAGGGGTCTTCTTGGTCGATCCAAGCAGATGGGTATTTCGCGGGGTGCCATGTGTCCCTAATGATTGGTTTTCAAAGTCAGCATATATTTCATACACACTTAGGGTGGGAAAACGCTTACAGGTGAGCGTCAAAGTGTACTACGGCAATTGGCTGCCCATACACGTCCTTGAGAGCCCTCAGGGCTGGGAGTGCGATGCTGTGATCCCCACCCAACGTGAGCAGTTTCGGCTTCTTAAGATATTGCACACCGCTCTCTGTGCTCTTCTCGGTCGCAGGCCTTCTTCCAAGCTCAAGAAAAGCCTCACTCATCTGTTTCAATGCCAGAGTATTGTCGAAAGGTGTGATTGGTATATCTCCACAGTCTACAATCTTGGCCCATGACGTGTAGGGGTTCAAGTTCGCGCGGGGATTGAAACCACGGAAGGATGTCTGACGGCTTGAACCTGCGCGGATTGCACGTGGTCCAAATCGAGCTCCAGGTCGGTAAGACACGGCGGTATCGAAGGGAGCACCAAGGATGGCGATATCGTATGTCGTCTCTGGGTGCGTCAAGCAGCGCGTGTGCGGTAGGTGGGCGAAGGTCGAGATACCAGAGAACCCCCACTGAGAGCACTTGTGAGCCGAATCCGAACGCTGGTGAAGAAGCAACTTACATCTGTACCCCATTTCCTCTCCAGCTCATCTAAGCGTTCCTGGGAGAAAGCTTGTTCGTCGACATGATGAGTTGCATGTGAAGAGACGCAAGCTGCACTTGCAGCAACGGCTATCCAATTCCACCGCATGATGTCTGTGTAGCACAATCGCAAAGATTGTAGCAAAGGACCATCGGACTGATGTACATGTGGGCTGGCGTGTAGGGCGGACAATTATGTAAACCGCGTCTTATCGTGCGTCGATGTCATTCCGATCCCGCAGCCGGCGTGTTGCGGGGCATCCCAGAAAGGCAGGTCCATCCTCGTGTATCTGGGGACGATGGCACTCAGTCGAAATTGCGCTTCAGAAGCTAAGAAGAACCACGTCCATGGTGGTTGATAGCATCGAAAAGATCCGACAAGGGATGAGGCGGAGAATGAGTGGTGACGTAGCGGGCTTATCCCGTGAGAGCGCGTCTCGCGCTAAGCCTTTGACGCGACACTCAGGGTACTCTCCAGCTCAGCTCAACTCACGACCGCAGTTCCATCGAGTGACGTATTGCCCATCATATCCGAGCTTCTTCATCTTTGCAGTGCATACTCGCGAAACTATACGACAGAGTTTATTCAAGCGTCGACGCCATGCCCGAGGTCAGGACGCGTACCAGTCGCACGCACATGATGGCTGCTGATATCAAGTAGATCGCAGAAGTTGCGCGCGTTGTTAGCTTCTTGAAGAAACATGCAGTCGGAAAAACTATCGAGGCCGTCAAGGCACAGGAGGATAACGTGCGTTTTTCACATCTGGCTAGAGAAGCTCGACTCACAGTATTCAGATCATCTTTGGAAAGGTCGGCACTTCAGCGACCGCATTCAAGGAGGCCATGACCGGCAAGAAGATAGTTGATGCGCGCCAGCAAGGAAAATACTTTTGGCTGGTCATGGACTCGCCGCCACATCCTTTGATGCACCTTGGAATGGCCGGCTGGATGAAAGTATGTATCACGTTTCTCATTCATTGCACCCAAACTGACAACTTGAAAGTTCAGCAACGATGAATCAGCATACTATCGCCCAACAAAGCCCGAAGAAGCAGAATGGCCACCAAAGTACTGGAAGTTCATCTTGCAATTGAAAGACTCCAAAAACGAAGTCGCGTTGGTGGATGCAAGGCGACTTGCTCGTGTCAGATTAGTCGATGCTGCTGCCGAAGATATGAGGAAGACTACACCACTAAAAGAGAACGGGCCGGATCCTGTCATCGACAAAGACATTTTGACAGTGGATTGGCTGAGTAAGAAATTACGGAGCAAGAAGGTGCCTGTGAAAGCATTGCTTCTTGAGTAAGCATAGACGGATCAATTGTTGTACAGGTTAACTAACGATCGAAAGTCAAGCGAACATCTCGGGTATAGGAAACTGGGTTGGGTAAGTCAAAAACCGTTGAGAGCTACGTATCAAGTTCGCTAATCCTTACAGTGACGAGGTCATGTACCAGGCTCGTCTACATCCGGAGCAATACAGCAACACCTTTAGCGACGAGCAGATAAAACGGCTGCACGATGCTATCATGTACGTCTGCGATACCGCGGTAGAGGCCAACGGGGACTCAGATGCCTTTCCCAAAGACTGGTTGATGAAGCACAGGTGGGGCAAAGGCAAAAAGGAAGCACAGAAGCTCCCCACTGGAGAGAAGATTACGTTCCTCAAGGTTGGTGGGCGAACTTCGGCTATCGTACCAAGTGTCCAGAAGAAGACAGCAGCTGTTGCTGGTGACGTATCTGAAAGCGCAGGTGAAGAGGATGCAGAAGAGGAGGCGAAGCCTAAAAAGGGCGGCAAGAGGAAGGCAGAGCCTGTGGAGGGGGAAGACGACGAACCCGAGGAGGCACCAGGCAAGCCAAAGCGAGGGCGCAAGAGTGCGAAGGAGCAAGTCAAGGAAGAGATTAAGGAAGAATCGTCCAACGAAGCAGAAGAGGTCCCAGCCAAGGCCAAGCGAGGACGCAAGAATGCCAAAGAGGAGGCGAAAGATAAGACTGTCGATGCTACGAAGGAGAAGCTACCAGCAAGAACGAAGCCTAGCAGCAAGAAGGCAAAAGCAGATGTCAAAGAGGTCGACGAGGCAGTCGATGAGGAAGCAGCTGATGTAGCGGAGGACACGCAGCCAACGAAGAAACGCAAGACTGCTACGAACGGCACCGCAAAGAAGACCAAGGCTACCGCTAAAGAAGTGACCAAAGGCGAGGAGACGAGTGAAAAGCGGCGATCTGGACGTCTGTCAAAGTAAAGTGTGGGTGGAAAAGTGTCTACATAGTTTCCATAGCTGTATTGTGTGTTTTCAGAATATGTCTCAGCGAAGATGATTTGACGACTTGATGCAGGCGGGGTGTAGAGATGGGCACGTGCATGACGAGTTGGAGGTGCGGGCTAGCACTCGGACATTGAATTTCAGAGCTCCCCACACACGACGTAGTGCCACATCCACCACCAGCCACCAGTACTACGGCTGCTCATCCAACAATCATTGTCGCGATGATATACTGCACCCAATAAATCATCCTTGCATCAACCTCAACCCCGCCCTCCACCACGTCCCAATTGCGTCAACTTGTCCATTCCGACCGGAAGTTGTGCGTAATCGGAACCTCGTCCACGCTTCGCGCCTTGCACACAGCCCACCGTCGCGATGCCGCAACCACTCCCCAGCAAGGAGCAGACGCTCTTCCGATCGCTCGTCAAATTCTACGAGGGCAAGCTTTACAAGAAGGGTAGGCGTCAATTGCAGGACAGGATACACGGCCGCTGACCCCGCCAGGCCTGAAAGCTGCCGAGCAGATCTTGAAGAAGCACCCCACACATGGCGACACCCAAGCGATGAAGGCCCTGATCCTCAACTCTCAGGGCCAGGGCGACGAAGCCTTCGCCCTCTGCAAGGAAGCCCTCCGCAATGACATGAAGTCGCACATTTGCTGGCACGTCTACGGTCTATTATGGCGGTCGGTCAAGAACTACCCAGAGGCAATCAAGTCCTACAAGATGGCCCTGCGCCTCGAACCGGGCTCGCTGAACATTCTCCGCGACCTCGCGCTTCTCCAGTGCCAAGTCCGCGACTACGAAGGATACATTGAGAGCCGGCGGAAGATGATGCAGGAGCGACCGCAACTGCGACAGAACTGGACGGCATTGGCAGTAGCTTACCATCTGTCAGGCAACTACGCCGAGGCCGAGAATATCCTCAAGACGTACGAGGAGACTCTCAAGCAGCCCCCGTCCAAGCTGGACCTCGAGCACTCCGAAGCGACCCTCTACAAGAACCAGATAATATACGAGTCCGGCGACGTCGAGCGTGCGCTGAAGCACCTGGACGAGGTGGTGCGTGTCAGTCTGGATCGCTGCGCCGCGCTGGAATTGAAGGCCAAGTACCTCCTAGAACTCGGACAGAAAGAGGAGGCTGAGAAGGCCTACAGGATTCTCCTGGGCAGGAACAGCGAGTACCGCGCGTACTTCGATGGCTTAGAAAAGTCCCTGGGGCTGGACCGATCCAACGATGCCGATATCGAGAAGCTGAACGAGCTGTACCAGTCTTTCGCTAGCAAGAACGAGCGCAACGATGCTGCGAGGCGGATACCCTTGGACTTCCTTCAGGGCGAGGCTTTCAAGACACAAGTAGACCAATATCTCAGGAGGATGCTGAACAAAGGCGTTCCCTCAACCTTCCCCAACATTAAGTCGCTGTACCAGGATGAGGAGAAGAAGGCAGTCATTGAGGAGCTTGTGCTCGGTTATGCTTCGGAAAAACAGACCAACGGCGAGACCAACGGCGACAACTCTGATCGTTTCGAGCAATCTGTGCTATACTTCCTGGCTCAGCATTACAACTACGTGCAAAGTCGCGACTTGAACAAGGCCATGGAGTACATAGACAAGCTACTTGAAAAGGATCCGAAATCGGTCGACTACAACCAGACAAAGGCCCGGATCTATAAGCACATGGGCGACGTTCAGAAAGCTTCGGAAACGATCAACCATGCGCGAGAGCTCGATGAGAGAGATCGATACATCAACACCAAGTGCGCCAAGTACCAGCTGCGAAACAACGAGAACGAGACAGCGCTGAACACTATGAGTAAATTCACTCGCAACGAGACTGTGGGAGGTCCTCTCGGCGATCTCCACGACATGCAGTGCATGTGGTACCTACTCGAAGATGGCGAGGCATACTTGCGACAAGAGAAATATGGCCTTGCTCTCAAGCGCTTCACAGCTATTGCCGATATCTTTGACATTTGGCATGAGGATCAATTCGACTTCCACAGCTTCTCGCTACGAAAGGGCCAGATTCGTGCTTACATCGATATGGTCAGATGGGAAGATCACCTTCGCGACCATCCTTTCTTCACTAGGGCAGCTACTCAAGCAGTCGAATTATACATACGTTTGGCAGACAACCCCAAGTTCGCGAATACAGACGAGCTTGATTTGGAGAAACTGGATCCTACAGAGCGCAAGAAAGCTGAAAAGAAGGCTAAGAAGGAACGCGAGAAGGCTGAGAAGGCTGAAGCCGAACGCAAGGCGGCAGCTGCAGCAAAAGCAACTGCCAAGGGTGACGATGGTGAGACTAAGAAGGAGGACCAAGATCCAAATGGCGAGAAGCTTCTTCAGACGAAGCAGCCTCTGGAGGACGCACTACGTTTCCTGCAGCCGATGCTCGAGCTAGCACCAAAGAACATCGAAGCTCAGAACGTAGGTTTCGAGGTTTACCTCCGACGAAGTAAGTTCTCTAAACTCACGAACTACTCGATCAGTATGCTAACAGCTATCTAGACAAGTTTCTGCTCGCGTTGAAATGTCTGCAGGCCGCACGAGAAATCGACCCGGAGAACCCCAAGCTGCACGAGCAGAGCGTTCGCTTCCGTCAGGCTCGTAAGTCAAATTCAAGATGCCCCTCCAGTCACACAGCTAACCCTACAGTCGCCAAACCTGCCGAGCCACTCTCATCTCAAGCCTCAGAGGTCATCAAGGACTCGTTCACCACACCGCCCGCGGATGCAGACCTTAAAGCTTACAACGACGACTTCCTTAAAAAGCATTCGCAGAGCGCATCCCATCTGCAGTCGGGATACAATGTCCGATACATCCTGGACAACAGCTCAAAATCTCAGAACGAGCAAGACCTACAGAAGACTCTCGACTTGTCGAGCATTACGATAGAAGAAGCCCAGTCTGGGCTTGCGTTGCTCAACCAGTGGGGGAGCGAACAGAAGGTCAAGGACGACTACAGGGCGAAGGCCGCAGGTCGTTGGAGCGATGCTACCGCGTTCAAGAACTAAGAGCGATCTTTTAGCTCAAGTGGAACGCTTCTTGGTTGCATAACTGTATATGTGGTTATGATTTACGCATTCCATCTGATTACACGTCTGGTAGATAACGCGTAGCATATGCATTTGCAAGGCGTCTGAACGCTACACAAAAGCAATGAATAGAAATCAGCAGACCACAACAATGGCAAACGTGAAGTCTAGATCTCCAAAGGATGATCAACAAGATGTCGAGGGTTGCGTCACACGTAGGAAGATCCGAAACGTAAAGGCTTCCGGATGTTCCATCAGCCAATCACAGGTCGCGCAGTACGAAAACTGCCATTCGTGGCTAGCTTCAGGTCCGGTGTGGGGAAGCCTCACAGCCGCACCTTACGAAACATTCAATCTCGAATTCTATGTCCTTTGTACGCTTCAACAGCGTTCCGTATATCGTGTCAGCGTTCGTACTGCCGTATAGACGACCTCAACGTGTCGTAACCTCATCGAGAGCCTTGGCCGCTAACTAAGCGATTACTCCCTACATCTTTTTACGCCACCGTATACACCGTATAGCTACCGGCTTCCGCAGCCGAAAGTCATGGCAACTAGACGATCACACAACAAGACAAGGTTGGGATGTAAGGAGTGTAAGCGGAGGCGTATAAAGGTTAGTAGTCTATACTAGTCTCCTCTTGCACCGTTATGCACACAGGGCGGATAACGCCGGCTTGATGCATCTAAACCACGTTACCTGCCCAGTACCACAAGGTAAACAAGGTACTTACCTAGAAGTCATTTCAATATCGACTGGCTTTGAGTTCTTTCGAGAGCTCTGAATCATGGCGCCCCAGAATCTAATAAAGACATGTTACGAGAGGCATCATGGGCTTTCAATGCCGTCATCTATGTGGGCTAGAGCAAAGACCTACCTGCAAAAAGACCAAGCACACATTGTTCCATCTCTCATAATACTAATTTGGGTTTCAGTGCGACTGTAAGCACCCATCGTGTGGGAATTGCGACAAGAAAGGCGACACATGCAGTTTTCTCATGCTGGCCCCTTCGTCGCGCCTCTCGACAACTTCGACATCACCCGCATCAACACAACAGCTCACCACATCACCATTTCCTACACCAAAGACACCCGAAACCCGAAACCCACCGGCGTATTCGCCGACCAACCTCATCGCATTCAGTAATGAAGTAGCCCTCGCAACGCAAACACCACGTCACACTGAGGTCTTTTTTGATGACTCGCCCCTAGACTTCTCCACCAGCTTAACGACGTCTCCTTCCCAACAGGGGTATTTTCCAGAGCTTACTATACCACCTTACCTCCGCTTAGACGATGCCTGGAAGGATGTTCGGGAGCTTCTTCCACCACCACTGCAAGAGGTCTTGTGTCACTACGAGTTCACGACTTCTCTCACTCTCGCAGGCGATGACCCTGCGAAGGCAGCATGGCAGACTTATGTCCCTGAAATGGCGCAAAATCACGACTTCTTAACCAACTGTGTACTCTCAGTCGCCTCTTTACACCTCGGTCGGCTTTACGATCGCAAAGAAGACAAGAAGAGGATGGAAACTTTGGCAGCAGCACGAATGAACAAAGCTTTAGTAAGGTATAGAACGGAGCTCGAGAATGTAACTCAGGAAAATGCCGCAGCACTGTTTGCAAGTTCGACTTTCACAGCCGTGTACCTCTTCCGCACTTCCGCGATAGATATCGAGAATTTACGAGCTTCAATATCGCCAGATACCGTTGTACCGCCACCCGAAATAGTAGACAAGATGTTGTCTTGCGCGCTAAGAACGATTTGGGGACTTCGAGGTCCCCTCACCGTTCTTCTGTCGGGCTGGAATTGGGTCGTAGGAAGTAAAATGCAACCAGTCACAGCACGAGAATGGTGGCCGAAAACCTCTGCGCCAGCGACTCCGCGCGCCCTTACAGAAGACCAACGTCTCGAAGCCATCGAAAAGCTGTGGATGGAAAGCGAAGCATCTTCAGAGCCGCACTGCGTCTACCTCTCCCAAGCCCTTCTATATCTTCGCCAAAGCTTCAATCTGATCAGTCAACTTACCTTACCCGAACGCTACCCGCCCATGACAGCAGTACCCTATTCTATCGACGATACCAACATCTCCACGCTCACAGACCGTGGTGCTATATTCGTCTGGGCAGCCCGCATACCCCGCGAGTTTATTGGTCTTATCGAGGCCAAAAATGCCCATGCCCTTGTCATACTAGCCCATTACGCTGTTTTGCCTGGACGAGTGAGAAACGTATGGTGGTTGGAGGGTTTGGGAGCCGATATCGTGACGGCGGTAGCAATGGCGTTGGGTCGCGAAAACTGGGCATTGATTGAATGGCCAGCTGGAGTTGTGGGTGTGGACCTGAACTGCGCGTTTGGTTTGGGAAAGAGGAGGGATGAGCTTGAGGGGACGCCTTCTGAGATGCATATGGATGTTATTTGAACGGAGTCCCTGGGCGGGTTTAGCTCTCTGGTATGAGAGCTTTTGTACATTATCGGCTAGCGAGTGGATATAAGAAAACGTAACGAACTTTTGGAGGATCTGCAAGATTGATCAAACCCGTCAACACTCAAGACTATTTTCCATCATATCCAGGCTTCGAAGCGTGCTACACTGGGTGGCCATCGTAGGTGACTTTAAGCAATGTACATACTACACAAATGTCCTGGTGGGAGTATTGTGTAATGTTATTTGACATTTGAGCACAACGCATGATTAGAATTCCTGGCCACCATAGTTAGAAGTATCAAACATCATGGAGGAAGATCAAGTTTTACATGGGAAGAAAAGAGGAGTAGACATTACTCACTTCAATGAAGGTTGCCACGGTACACAAGCGAGATGCGATGTACATCTGTATGCCTCTCGCTTCATATGCAAATAGAGCCCACTTGCAGAATATGGAACATATTCCGAGCAAGAGTTACTTAAACCAGCCCCAACTCATGTCCAGAGCAAGCGAGCAGGCAAGCCGAACATGTCCAAATTAACCCTCCCTCCTTTCAATACACGCCCTCAACCTTTCTCGCTCTACTTTTGCTGCCTTGCTGCGAAAGAAAACGCCCTGCGGTCCAACAAGCGCCTCGAACGATATTGCATACGATGCGGATGATCATGAAATCTCAAACATGTAGAACAAGCCCCTCGCCGTTCAGCCTGGAGCGTTGGCGTCGCGTTGAGGAAGTTGCCCTCCATCCATCCGCGACCATTGACAGCCAACCAAACAACCCGAGGTTCTCGTATTCAAGCAGGTAGTGGAAACAAAGGCCGCATATGCGGCCAACACAGGACAGTCCCAAAGCAAGCCCCCAACAGCACAGGTGTGATCGCAGAGTGGGCGTGATTGTGAAACCTGCTTCATCACGCCACAATGCATGATGTTGTCCGACACTGCACCCTGAAAGAGGGCAGACAGGCCGAAAGTTAATGAGGCGCTGGGCTATACGTGAAAAAGCATCTTTGCAATCACCGCATTAATGGCCAGGCCAGGCCCACGCTGTAATGGCGTTCGCTTCGAGCTGGTGTATGCGAAAGACGTGGGTGCCGTGGGGAATGACATGTTCTTCGTCTTCGCGAGACATGGCAGCGCAACGCAGGCTCATGGCCTGGAACGGTTGGGGACGGCTAAAATACCATACAACGATCTGGTTCGTTGAACGATCCCGGTCGGCGGCCCGGAGCTGTAACGTTTGACCGGTAGATCTGTGGCACAGTTCATTGAGCAATGCACTTCAGCTGCAACGTTCATTGGCTTCATAGCATCAGTCCCAAGATACAATTGGAAGGGCGGAATCGGGCGTTAGGCCCTGAGGGGTATATTATATGGCCGCTAAGGGTATACAGATGTTGGATATTAAGAACGCCGACTGCGCGTTGCTGATGAATTATGCCGTGGACACCAGCCTTCTAGAATTCGTTGCGGTGGGGGCATGGACAAATGCGATGAGGGGTTACGAATGCATCACGCACCGAAACCTAAACCACGGACGGTCTCATCATCTCCTAGTGCAAGTCGCACTTCATCTTCACCAACACCAAGCCTCACGCGGCCTACTCGCTCGCCATGTCGGGCCTCTACGCCTATAATGCCTGCCTCTGCTAGCTCAGTGGCTGCAAGTGCAAGACCGAGTGCTCTTGCTGCCTTGAGGTCCGATTGCTTCGAACTAAGGTTAGCAACAGTGTCTCTGTTCTTCGACGGCGTGGTAGACTGCGCTGCGCCGTTCATCATTTCGCTACTGCCGTCTTCAGGGGCGAGTATGTAATCGTGCACAGGCAGCAACTGACTCATGAGCCCCAACCGTTTGGCTTCATCGACAACGTCTCCCAGGATCGCTTCGCCAATGCCCGACCTGCGGATCCGTGCCAAGAGTGCCGCAAGGAATACCTTGGACGCCAACGGTAGAGCCCGTAGTGCTTGCTGCAGGGGACTACTCGTGGCCTCATTGATTGCCTGTTTGATCGTCGCCATAGTAACTATACCTTTCCGCCCCGCCCGATCTTTTGACCGACTATCCGGATCTCCGGTACCTTTAATTGACCGAGAATTTTGAGGCAGATTTCCTTTGTTACCCCGACCGGTCCTACTCGGGGTGGCTGGCTGCGCCTCATCGTCCCGGTCCTGCGATATCGTTTCCGTTTCGGCGATTTCTACGGCGCGTCTGCAAATGTCTAACGCGCGTCGCGCATCGCCGCTAACAGCTGCCACTTTGCGTGCAGCAAACTGAACGGCGTCAGGGTGTACAATGTTGCCGGGTACACCTTCAAGTCGGGACTGGATAATTTGCATTAACTGGTCATGTGTATAGCCTGGGAAGGTAATGCGTGTTAAGCCTAGAATATGCGTGTTAGCCCCTGCCTGTCAAATAACGGCCATACCAGGCGATACAAGTCGCACCGATACCATCAAATTGATACGCAGATCGTTCGAAAGCATCGGCGTCCCCGTTTGATATTGAAGCGTTTTGATGATGGAGATCGAAGTCTGCCAAACGCGTGGGGCGTTCCTGAAGGATCGCTATGCTAGCTGGGACATACCTAGGCGACTGCTGATCTTATTGCTCAACGTTCGTTCGGGCAGGTCCATGGTGTTCGCTACGGCGAGGACGATTAACCTGCTGTGCCGCAAGCCGGGCCAGTTGAAGAAGTTGTACATGACGGACTGATTCTTAGTAACGAGTTGGTCGAGCTCGTCCATCAGGACCACGCAAGGTACCCGCCGCGGACTAGGGGTGGAGAACTCCCGTTCTAACAACTCGAGTGCATGTGACGGGCTCACCCGATCGCCGCGCAATGCCTGCCATAGCAGCGAGTATGATTGGTGGGGGTCTGTGACCTTCATGCCATTGATCTCAACAAATATAAAATCGTCCAACTCTTCGGCTTGAACTGAGGCTTGAAGTTGGGCAACGACCTCGCGCACAGTTGCGGTCTTCCCTGTACCAGGCGTGCCCGAGATGTAGATGCAGGAGCCCGAGCCGTCCGTGATGGCCGCATCCAAATGGCTATAGACGGTAGAGAACTCCTCCTCTCGACAGGGGAGAGCGGCAGGTACCGAGGAGACATGGAGTTGGTTCCGCGCGATCTGGAATGGTGAGTTTAGGGCCGAAGGGTCGAGCACGCGTGTGCCAAGCGGTGTGAACTCCAACTGCTTCTTGATGACTATCCTCTTGTGTGTTGGAGTAAGGAACTTCCTAGCAGCCGGGCTCTTCCTGGTCGATGTGGGGGTGGTCGCTTCATTAATTTTCCGGCGCTTCCGTGGAGTCTTTGGTAAGTCATCATCGTCCGAGTCAGGGATCACGAACTGGTCCAAGTCGGGCTGCTGTTGTTGCTTCTTAGGACGACCGGCAGTTCTCCTAGTGGCTTTGGTCTGGGTCTCCACAAGATCGACTACTGTTGGGATGTCCTTGGCATCTTTGTAGACGTCTTCCCATTTGAATTCTGGTGTGTATGTGGTCGTGCGCGTATTGCAGCCCCGCCGGCAGACGAAGACCTTGCCGTAGTCTTTCGAGTTCTTCTTGACACCTGTCGGATACAACTCCTGAAATCGATCCAGGGAGAATACCTTGGCAGTGCCGTTGATCGAGGCTAAGGGGTTGTCGTCGAAGGCGGCGGATATGTAGAGTTCGTTCTGTCGAATGTCAGTGTGCATAACTCTGGAGCACGGCCGAGCGACTTACGGGAAGAAAGTCGGAACGCTTTTTGCTCTGGTTGCGGATCTCCTTTTCGGAGGAGAACCACAGGAACTTGGCCATTTTCTCGTCTTCGTCCGGGTCCTCGTGGAAGTCGCAGATGATGCCCACCCATGCCTGGTTGCCCTCTGCCTTGAGGAGCACGGCATCTCCCACTCTGCACTTGAAGCTGCCCATGCGCGCACCGACGATGCGTTTTCCTGGCGCCGTGGGCGCAGCCTTTCTCTTTCTTGGCGAGGCATTCTTCTCTGGCTGCGCATCGTCGATGGCATCCTCATCGTAGATCCATTCCCAGGGGTGGTCTTCGTAGCCAAGCTCGTCGTCCGAGTCTTCGCGGAACACTGCGCCGCCGGCGAGGTATTGTCGTGCCTTGTCGACGCGCGAGCGCTTGATGGGAGCCATGTCGGAGTCGTGGTTGTGGTCGCAATCGGGTTTTGTCGCTGACGTTGCCCGCGCGGGTCTGGAAGGCACGACGCGTCGCGACGGGCTTGGCGGAGCACGCGCGGAATGAGCTATGATCTCACCGCCCATGGCGCTTTCGTCGCGCGGTCACGACTTGCACATTACCATCACTGCACATTTCATGCACATCTCTCAATACATCGCATCACCTCTCAATCACCAACAAGTCAAGGATATTCGAGTAGATAACAATATTCATTGCTGTACGAGCCTAACACAGGCTCGCACTGGCACTGGGGCTACGTATCATGGCAAGCTTCGTCCCCAGTCATGACAAAACAATCTCAGTTAAGAGATGAGCAACGCCAAACACCAAGTTCCCGTGGTCAAGCGAGGGACCTTTGCTACAAATGAAAACGACCGATCGCTGAAATGCAAAACAAAAACTATAAACACAGAAGAGAGAGACAGTGTCTCGCAAAGAAGAGTAGTCAAAGCGCCTTCCCAACCGTCGCTTCTTCACATGGTGGAGAGCGCATGCAACGGAAGTGTCCGTGGCGTCGATGGTAAGTCGAAAGGTAGTGTCGTCTACCGGCGGCCGTCAGCGGTTGCTCGTCCAAGCAGCAGCAGAGAGTGCAAGAGTCGGGCGTTCATGCATAGTAGGGCTGGCGAGTAGGGATCCTTACAGAGTCTGCGTAAGAGTGTGGTGGTAGGATGTCGTTCCCGCAAATAGCCGCGTAGCCCACGCCAAAGGGACTCGTATCTTCGTCGGCGTAGTACTCGTTCTTCATGCTCGGCACAAGGCTTGGTAGGCCAGTCGAGTACGAGGACGAGTGAGGCGGTGGCAGGTAAGTGTAGCTCGGCATCTCCGGTGTGAGGGTGGTTGGTATTGTGTGGTAGGGCGAGGTGGAGTACGGCATTGAGTATGCAACTGCATCTGGTGCTGGGTATGCCGACGAATACGACGCTACGGAGAAGGGAGGTGGTGGGCTGGTGGAAAGCTGGCGTGTGTACTGATGCGAGAACATGCGATCCTCGGCAGGTGGGGTGGTGTACGAGGATTCCGAAGATGACGGAGAAGGAAACTCCTGGCGCGGGGATCGCTGTGGTGGCTGCAGCTCAGCAGGCTTCTGCTCAGGTGAAGCTGAGCTCGAGGCAGCACGACGCTCCTGCAACCCGATTAGTATGCTGTTCCGAGCGGTACGAGGCGTGGTAGCACAAGAACTCACCAAGTCTTCGAGCCTCTTCTTGAGCTTCTTGCGGTAGTTGCGTTGGGCAATGCGGTTCTGTATCCGCCTGCGCTCAGCAAGATCTGAAATCTTGGTCCAGTCTTCGTTGGGGTTTGCTGAAGCAGAGAAGGCTGAGGAGGTGCCCGAGTATCTTGTGGTGGTGGGAGCCGGGTTGGCATATGGGTAGGCAGCGTGTCTGTGCATGGTGATGGTAGATGTAGGAGACATTTACACAGGAAGGGATGAGGAATGGAAGAAGGATGACTGTGGAGCGGGATGTCTGGTTATCAGTGGGATGATGAGAGGCTCTAGCACTCGGGGAGGACTGTATATTTATCTCGCCGTCTTGTCTACGTCCGCAGTCGTTCTTGTGGAGCACAGACTGGCTAGTGTTGGTCCCCAGCTTCAGGCCTCGCATGCACCCTGGGCTACGCGATGCGGGCTCGAGCATTTCTCAATTTGGTACGATTTGGAGCAACCCTAGCCGGTGTACTTTCACCGACTGCGGTCTTGTAAATTTAGTATGGGCGCTAGCGCAGACTGGCAGCGGGCCAGTGAGGGACGGGCAGGCTGGCAGCTGAGGGCACGGAAGCGTCGGGCTGGCAGTGTATCGAAACGAAAACACTCTACTGGGGAGCGGTGTCTTGATCCCATGTCCTCTTTACAGTTCCCTGTCGCGTCCCCACCAACCCTGCTACCCTGGCTGCTGGCGCATTGCACATCACAGACAGCCCTATGACCCCGGGGCCTGTCGGTGCCCCGTCACTGAACCTCACGCGGCGCCGGGTCTGTCATTATCTCCGTCCCTGCGTGCGGCGTGCGTATGCTCTCCCGCATGCGTCGACGTCTTGCGAGGAGTCGCTATCATCACGCGTCGGCTCTCGTCCGAAGGCCCTCGCGAGCACAAGCTTGGTCCGTTGAGAGTCGCGCCCATGCCAGGCCGTCCCCTCCACTGCGCCGCATGCCCGCCCGCACATAGCATGGGGGCCAAAACCGAGAGCGAGCAGACAAGTGCGAAACCCTCTGCAAACAAATGCAAACGTCGCGCTGTCGTGGGTAAATTGCGCCTTGACCGGCTCACACCAGATCATCACACCCGTTCAGCGCCTGCCGCCATTGGCTGCTCCCCGCTGCGCCGTTGTGCATGCGCAACCTCTCGACGGCCTGGCACACCGCGACTCGTCGCTGTTCCCTAGCATTCCGACAGCTCCGACAGCTGCTGCTGCTTGACACCGACTCTCCGCAGTCCCTCGTAGGAATCAGGAAGCCTGCTGTATCAGGACCATATCCTGCATCCAGCTAGCACAAGGGCAGCAACCCAGCCGTTCCATCCTCTTAGTCTGCTTTGTAACGCGGTACCTAAGTAAAGTACCCTGCTGCGAGAGCGCCACCACTCGTTGAGCCCCAGACGTCTACTTGGAAACAGCATAGTATCCCACCAGCCCTACGCACTGTCCCATATTCTTCCGCAGCCGCATCAGCACCTTACTGCGGTGTCGGTGAGTTCTGGGCCCAAGTGCGCAAAGTGGCAGTCAGCCCAAAGCTTAGCTATGCGTGGTTTCCACCAACGACGTAAGGAAAAGCCAATCACCATTGGAATTCCATCATCTACAGACACTGCCAGACACACCTTGAACCCGTCTGTTGCTGGTAAAATGCGCTGTTAGCGTCTTGTTGCCGTTATTTCCAACGGTACGCCCTACGCCCGGCGGTCGAGGCTTGAAGGCTTCGCGCCTTCCGCAGCTGCGCCTTCACTGAGCCGCCAGTGCAAGACATCCAAGAATATCTTCATACAACTGAGGTGCCGTTTCAAGACTGCTTCTCCTAGTGAATTTGCTATACTGGTCGTCGAGGAGTCTTGGATGATTGCCTGGTACTACATAGCGCTATCATGCGGTATACTCTGTTATTCTATCGTCTATGTATGTATCACAGGAGCCTGCTGCAGGCGCCGTGTTTTCGATTGATATGGCGACTGTAAGGATATCACTAGCCATTTCAAATCGTGGTGCCTCATTCTCCGCTCAGAGGTAAAGGTACATCGTCCCGTTGATCCTTGGTATGTGATGGGCAAACATCAACTATCTTCAGCCCTCACTAGGGGCAGTCCGCGCGCGCGCTATACGGCTTGGTGCTGTCGGTAGCCCTACCGCTGCACAGAGCATGGAGATTGCGGGGGCCGATTTACAACCATAGGAGGGAGCATCGAATTGACTCAAATTCGGAGAACACGACTGAGACACCCGCGTTGGCTCAACGTAGATCACGGTGGCTCGCTTGCGCTATCCATCAAAAGGGGGAAAAGGGCATATCAACATACTACACGTGTTGCGACCTCGACCTCAGCTATGGACCATCGCGACTCAGCTGCTCTCGTAGGACTCCTCGGTTCGATGTTAGTTCCGCTATGTGTGGGGCTTTGAGCTTGTCTAGAGCGACTCGCCTCAAACATTGGAGCCCATATCCCCGCGCTTGAGAGACACTCCCCACTTCGCTATCAGACCTTCAGCTGTAAAAGCCGTCTAGCAGCGTTCAGATATTGACAGGGAACGTGTTTGGAGACAGTGCTGCAACTGTTGTCACTCTACGACTTGGCCCAGGAGGCACTGGCATTGCTCATTCGACTCTCTCATTGGGAATGTCTCAACGAACCTACAAGGGGACTGTTTCGGCTTTTCAGGGCAAATGTGTCGGATATATGCAGAATGTACCTTTTACCCCGACGCCGCGTCAGCAACTCGAACCCAGAAGACAGGCTAACGGTATCGTGGGCCGCTGGAGTCGTCCGTCTGCTCTGATAGCCAGACTAGACAAGCTTTCCTGACATTGTATACTCCCAAGGTCGTGGCACCGGGAGACTCTTCCTTCCCGCATGCGCTTGCCAATGTCGATCAGCATCCCAATAGATCGTGTTCACTCACTCGTCGCTTCAAGTAAGATAGAGTGACAGCCAAGGAACAGTCTCGAAGCAATTGAATCATTATGTCGCTGTAGTAGGCACAGTCACACGCCTACTTCGAAATATTCTCTCGTCTAGCATGGCTGAGTTACGCCCCGATGGCGGAGTTGATCAAACGCGAATCGGTGCTCTGCGCACCAGCAGGCGTCAGGAACCCCAGCTTGGCAGGCATTACGTAGGTGTCTTCTTTTGACCCTATGCACCGAGTTGGCTTGTCGTGATAGCGCACAAACTGAAATGTTCCACACCGTTTGGGACACTACCATGCTACGGTGACAGATGGCACACCGTAGGGATGTCCGACAGCACCTAAACCGCGCAGTGCATAGCCAAGTCCATGATCGGTCCGCGATAGCTGAAACGTATATTCCCTACACGAATGTTCAAGTCGTGTGGAAGCGACACAGAAATCGAAGTCGTTCCGACGGTGAGTCTGTAAGGCGGATAGACCCACGTGTGCCCCCAGACGGCTAGCGGCGTTCGGGACCCCTGCTACCGGTTCTTATCTCGAGCTGTGAGTGGTCAAACAACTACTAGCACAAATCAACTTCCCCTTTGGGGCATTACGCGACCGTTCTATCGGGCGTTCCGTGCAAATCTCACCGCTGTGCGCAATAACTGCCTGAGAGATGTGGATGCCGCGAAAGGTCATGTGATTTCATCTGGAGCCGCAGTGTCGGGTTAACTATCAGCATACCTTGGTACATTGCTGTCCTTGGCCGGGTGTATATCCAGGAGAGGTATAGGATGAGTTAATCACACAGCGAGTACAGCATCGCATACATGAGCGTATTCCTCGATACCAAAACACACTAACCGGTCAACCGCCAGACACACTCTCAATGCTATTTCGCTACCTTGGTGTCGCTAGATGACGATTCTCAAAGGATAGCCACTGTGCTAATGTTGTTCCTTCCATATTTATCGCGAAAAGCAAGATGCATTTGTGCAGCACGCAAGCGACAAGCGCGCTAATTCGTCACAGGAGAAAACGGCCTATATTTAGCGGCCGCCGTGCCAAGTCGAGCCACTTTCCGATCACAGTAACTCATTCACCCTCTATCGCAGCCCTACAGCCCTACGACGCACACAATCAAGCATCTGAAACACCGTCATTGGTCCAGCAACCATGCAACGCATGAACCCCTCTCTGTGTACCCACCGCGACTCTTTTGGCCGTGCGATGCGGTAGCACAAGAGCAAAAGACAGTGATAACTGCCGTTCATCTAGCACACCGAAACTTGGTGAGGGGCACTCTGTATACGTCCGTGTATGCGGCCATCTCGCACAGTATCAAGCTCACCGGCAACAGGGCGTAACCGGTAGTAAGGAACGACCAGCGTGGTGGGAAAGCCTACTGCTACTCTTGCCATTTCTCGCTGAATCTACCGAACATCATTTCCATATCCCAACGTGGACAACAAAACCAATGCCGCATTTGTCGCGCGTTGCGCACAATCGAGCATGCTCGCTTAGAGAGTTCCTGTATACCCAAGCGCCCGTTATTATCCAGTACCTTGTTCACCGATAATCATTGGTCGCCTTGCACACGGACGGTGTCGCCAGCGCAGTGCTTCCGCACACGGAGGTCAGACCTCGTGGCAGAATGGCAATAGAAGGTCTCGGCCTTTGAGATTTCCTAAAGCAACGTGTGCAGTTATGACACGCGCTCGCTTCCGTCATCATGCAGCTCAAGGCAGACACCCACACTCAGAAAGTGGAGGGTTACAACCAGCCGCAGGATGTCGTCTCAGGTCCTTGGTCGAACACAAGCAATCAGGAGCTAACATCACCTCGACACGCTACGACTCAGTTTTACAGCATTAGCGCATCCGAGACCAGAAAGCTGCGAAGCGACGGTTCTAGCCCTATCGTCGTCAAGGCTTGAAGGCGCTTCCGTGCCAAGAAGGAGACTTGCCTTTCCTGACCGTTCAGCCGTTCTCGCGGGAACGGTAAGATCCCTGAATGAATCCTTCAAGGCCCCCGTTCACGCCCGTATTGCGAGCCGATCTTCGAAGCGCTCGGGCGTAAAGGTATGCCGCAGACCAAGGAAACCTGAGTCGAACAGAACTACAAGAGCGGCATCGGTGCAATGTGCACGATTTGGTATGTCTTCGGCCTAAAGAAGTCCGCCCAACATGCAGTCTTGTGGAAGCAAACAATTTAAGTTGTGCGTCTTTCCTCGAGAAATGAAAAATCGGCCATGCCGACGTATGGCATCAATCGATGCCGAGTGGCTTGCTTCAATAGTGGAAGCATCTCCCTTTTGAGTGGGTATGCCGTGATGCCGTAAACATACACAGAAATCATACCATGATCGTCATACGGAGATCCGCTTCCCGACCGCCACGCAGGGACTTTACCGTTGGACTTTGGCATGGCGCTGACCCTGGCGTATTGCAAACGCAGAACTTGGGGAAATTTGCTCTCCACTACACAGGTCCAGAATGCTGATTCATCTACGGTACGGACAGAGAGCACGAGGATCTTCCAGTATGACTCCTCTTTCGAAAGTATCGACGTAGGCAGCATCATTTATCAGCATGTCAGGAGTCGGACTTAAAGTCGCAAAGCCGACCCGAGGGTGCAGCTCGACACACTGCATACACAAAGGGCGCAACCTTCTGGCTTCCCGACAAGGGCTTACCGCATCACAGCCTATCACTAGACGCAACTTTCAAACGAATATGTAACGAAACTATCTCGTAAGTACCTGAGTGAATTACTCAGCTCAAGCTGCATCAAAGGTGCTTGCTGCTTGCTTCTGCAGTATTTCTAGAATGCGTATGCAGTGGGGGCAATGATAGGGCTGAACGGAACAGCTGACCAAACGAGGCTGCAATCGATGCATTGCTTCAGTCTTGACGAAGCAGTATGGATTTTTAGTTGTTATTTAAAAGGCTACTCAGCATTGCTATGGCATACATGAAATCTCCACGGAATTCACCATGTCTCTCTTTTCTAGAAGATCGCTTTCCGTGTTCTGTTGATCTTTCAACGCTTTGCACTACAGGAGAAAACATGTCGATTGATCGTGCAATGAGTCTCTCTCCCAAATGAAAGTAGTATCAGAGCTTCTTATTGCATTGTCGCTGCGAACGGATAGATTATCATTTCCGATTCGAGGGCGCCTACTCGTACCACCCTATGCGCTGTTGATCTTCTGCACACTTGCTTGTTGTCCCCGCCATGCAGGGTGACTGCACAGAACGCGGGTACTCGAAAAGAGCAAATACTCACAGGGATACTACTCAAATTGTTTGCAAGCTGCGCATCTTGCGATAGTTGCATCAGTCACTGCATCTAGCAATCCAAGCAATACGCCGTCGGATACTAGAAAATGCCGATCTCTGAATAATCGTCATCCCACCTACCCCGCGGTCCCCCCAACGGCCCCGAGTCATCGGGTGATCCGATGGCTGCCACAAGCCTGATTCAAAGCCCAGGAACTCCGACTTGGTCTCGCCGACTAACATTTCCTCCTCCATTAACATTCGCGCAAACAAGCCTATCTCTCAGCTACCGGTCAGGCTTCCCACCGATGCAACCCTCCGCGTCTGCGGCGTAACGATGTGAATATGAGCCAGCCAAAATGAGTTTTGAACAGCAGCCAACCAAATCGCTTCTACACAGCGCGTTTATTTCACAAGCTTGTGAGGTGCAGCAGTGTCATAGGTATCGCAAATACACCTCGAGGAATCCTACGTGCGAGAGCAACTTGCCTTATCCGGGTTCATGTTGCGACGCCTGCGCCTCGTGGGATTCAGCCTCTAGCCGTGGGGCTGCGCGACTGTGCCTACGCAGTATGACGCATCCCAAGCCATGTATACATAATTCATATTTGAAATGATACAGGAAAGTATCCACACATGCTCTGATATTGTGCACTACAACTGCATGTCTAGCTCAAGAAGCATGCGGGTCAGTCGGTACGCAATCCGCGCCACGACGCCTCATCACGGCTACGCTGGAGTGCAATTCGCTCTTCGGCATACTGGAGGCAATCTAGCCACTCACGATACTGCGGGCACTCGGTGACCGGTTTTTCGTCACGTGCAGAGTGCGAAGGAGTCGCGGCACGGAGTTGGCTCCGACGCTACGCGGTGGAAAGCATTGTGAGAGGCTGGTGTGAAACGGACAGTGGCACAGGCATCCTTCACGGGTCCAACCGTATCTCGTCTCTTGCCCATTTCGCGATGCTATTCTGGGCCCATACCGCCAGCAGGCAGCCATCGAGCAAGGCCACCAGCAGCTCCGCCTTAGCTTTTTGCGTACGACAATCACAGAGCGCAGAATTGGATCGCCCCATGATAGTTCACGACACGTATTCTGTTCGCAAAACATACTTGGACCTGGTTGTTGAAACGCCCGCGCCACTTAGTCGCGTACAGTAGGGAGTCGTACCTCGTGCTTGGGTTGGTGCACCGCCCACGAGGGTCGTTACGAAAGGTATGCCTCCCTTGAGACTTTGTCAGCCAAAGCGCATGGCCCGCTTGATGTAACCAAACGCAAAAACTGTCTAGCACTAAAGCTTTGACAGGATAACTTAGCGCCGGTAACTATCGCAAGCCGCTAAGCACTTTGTCCATCCTTTTGGGCGGTCCCCAACGGTCGTTCTGTCGGTAATAACGCCCTTTGAGCTCCACCACCGGTGATCTTGGTTGATCTTGGAATTGTACGATTAAGTTTGTATTTCGAATTAAACGTTGTTAACGCTCCGTAGCGCACAAGACATGCCACGGTATCGTTGACAGCTACGGACCCTTCCAAGGTGACCCCACATCGCATCTGTCGACTCATTTCGATTCAGCCTTGCGTTCACACGCTAGTCGTACAATAGGATTTCACATGTAAACGATCCAACGAATAGTGTTCGTCTAGCGGTAGACAGGCGAGCTACGAAACCGTCTAAACGCTTTCAGGACAATGCAGAGAAGAAGGAACTGCCGCAACGCTTTCCTAAAGCGGCAAGGTTTCAGGATTCCCGTGCGAGCCCGAAGCACAGGTATTCGGCGATTTGTGCACAATCTCTCGCACTCTCGCAGACTCGTGTCCGGCTGGTGACGGTTCCTTGGAACCCGAGGGCGAAGTGGTCCTCCAACACGTGCCATTCGCAACAAAGACGTGCGAAAGACCACAAAGTTGGTCATTCTCCAAGAGACGTCATGTGTGAAGAGGATTTCCAATCAGTGCCATCACGTCATGCTGCTCACATAACCATCTTGTGCATGGCAGCCGTTTCGTACCCCGGATTTCCCACGTTCTTAAGGTCAGCACTCAAACCTCCTAGGGGGTAACTCCACCGGCGGTTGCTCGCGCAAGGGCTTACTGATCTGACAACCGTTCGCGTGTGTTGTAGGGCTGAAGGAGAATTTACCTCCCACGCGGGGGGTGTAAGAAGTCGTGTCTGACATGTATTCCTCACTGTGGCGTATTCGGTCTCGCAATACTGCAACAGACATCTTGAAGCAACACGACGTGGAAATCGCAATTGTGACTCACTTTCCACACACTCCCGGCAGCGGAAGCTTCGGACGCCCGCGCGTCGCGTCCATCACAGTATCCTTGTCGAGACCCTCAGATGGAAAACACGCGCACGCCGAAAGACTCCCCTTGCCCCCAGTTCTCGTGAAACCCCTATACCGCAAGAAACCTGTGATGAAGCTGTATTTCTCATCGGCCAAATCCAAGGGTCCGAAACCCGACTTTGTACAAAATGGTACAGTATTGCGAACAACCACGGTTCCCGGTATGCCCGAGTAAATTAAGCTATAGTGAATCCGCAACGATCCGCTCATTGAGCCCATCTGCCGCCCTGCTACCGGCATGTCCCATCCAGATAAATACTTGCTCATCATCAGTCGGCAGTCACGTTCAGTAGGTTTAGTCAGGACCTGAGAGCCAGAACGTGATCAACACCAGGCCATAAGCAGCCTAGACCCGATCAGCAATAGGAACCCCATGCTCCCAAATTCGCCCCGAATGCTTCTCGCACCGATTAAATCACCAGCAAACGTCCTGCGCACACCGTTTAGACCGCAGGACCAAAACCTTGGTAGTTGGTCCCTTTCCTTTTTCCTCCACCGGCCGCGTAACGTATCTAATACCAAGCTTCATGGGCGGCTAGATAGATAAAATACCGCTCGTGCTGTCTTGCTTATCTAAGAGGGGAAATAGATTGTTGGGCTGAATTATGATTCATGGGCTCTGAAATGACAGCGGGCAGTAAGTAGGGCTGAAGAGATCAACATTTGCATGGGCCGCTTGACATTGCCCTTGATGTGGGGGCTGGTGGAAAAGGAGACAGGGAACCGACCAACTGGAGAGATTCTGGGGAGATTTGTGATGATTTTGGCTGGATCCGGAGACTTTCTCATGGTAAATTGAGGAGCATGTGGCGGTTGGAAGACATGACTAAGTGTCGCGCTACTTTGTAGAGCGGACATCTGATTGTCGGATTAACTATTGGCATGCTATTAAGGTTTTGTTGGAGGTGATTTGGAGTAAGTTGCAAATCGCACCGCATCGTGTTTCCAATCGAGCTGGCAGCTTGAGCGAGCTTGGGTCAACAACGTTCTCGCTTGTCGGCCCGCCTTTGGTCATCCCTTTCGCTTACCCTGGGTTCTCCTGCTGTCACGGACTATTCGGACATGTCGCTGATTGCCTCTCTATGTCCTTACCAATGTCCGCTGTTGCATCGCATCATGTACACGTTCTGGGCTGTTCATGATAAGCCGAACGGTATTTGCGATAGGTATGAAGCGCAGCTCGCATAATGCGAGGCGAGAGCATTACCAACGCACGAACCCACACACACTCTCTCGCACACACGGCAAGGCAACAGACTACTCAAGTACTATGGCTTCCAGGCTAGACTCGCGCTGCTGTGAGTGTACCTGTAATTAGTTCCTATCTAGTCTAAGCTCTGGGATTCCTCGCGTAGACCAACCATCTACTCGGCTATCATGTTCAACAGCGGTACGCTACTTGGAGACACTGCTGTATATCAGCGCCTCTTAAGGGCCCTAAGAAGGGTGGCATATGTAGGTCTCAAAGACACGTATCTAGATATTAGTGCGCAATGAGTACCAAAGCCATCTACCTATCACGACACAAGCCTGCTCACTCTCTTTGTCTTAGCCATAGCGCAACACAACAACCCCTCTTTCAAGTATCGCAGGGACCCAGATCTCCCTCCCACGACACATTACATTCCAAATAGAAAAATAAACCACCCGCAAAGGCCTCCCTGCCTGCTACCGCCTTACGAGTGCTTGCGCCTCCACGGAGCATGCAGTGTTGAGTCTGCACACGGGCATCGAGGCAATTACATGTCCGCTAATTAGCTCCCTAAACCACGCCCATTACCCAACAATACCTATTCCCACTGTTTCACTCTAGAACGCGAAACGTAGCGAACCACCGTGTCAAATCAGGCAAATAAAGCGACGCCCCGTGGGCTGGCTACGCCCCAGCGTTTATGCAGCTGTGATGAGCTAATTACGCCATTTACGCCCTGAGTAGCGCGTGGGAGGCGATTCGTTTCGAAACGGGCTATAATGGGAGACGATACACTGCTTGGTAATGGGTTATACTGTAGGATACCGCCTTGTAGGGCGAAAGTGTTTGTATGCTCGATATGGATCGGACGAAAAGTGAGTTGGTGGTCGTTCACTGTAACCGTAGAGGCCGTGCTTTCAAGGGCGAATCTTGCTGGACGCCTGAGTAGTAGACCTTGCATTGTTCATGGGACTGCGCCTGTTCGACGTATGATTCGGACCAGAGCCGGAGTTATGAAGGAGAAGTCGGGGTGAAGTTCATCCTTCTCGCATTGCATGTAAGAGTGGCAAGTGCCATCATGAGCTACTAGAACGGGCTCTCCAGGCCTAGAGGACGTCAGTATCATACGAGATGTGGCCTAGTGTTGGGTGACGATAGTGTCAGGTAAGACGAAGCGAATGAAAGACGGTGGGAACTTTGAGACCTCGAACAAAGTAAGCAGACGTCCGGAAAGAGAAGTGGAGATAGATCTATTAGTCTTACGCTAATGCTAATGTTAATGCAAATGCAAACTCCTATCAAATTGCGTACGAAACGGGGTATAACTTCTAGAGGCAAACAAAACATAAACTCCGTACCAAAATGCCCTCGAACTAGCCGTCAATCCGCATCCTCTCTCTCTCTCTCTCTCTGGTTCCGTAGCTACCATTTCCCGTGCATACCATACTATGCTGCTCCACCAACAGCCAACTTCTTCTTCTGTACTCTCATCTCCCTAATCGTGCCGTCCTTTCCTAAGCCCCTCCCCACCTCAACAACTATCATCCGAACGAAATCTTTGTTGATCCAATAACTACTATGTGCACCTAGCATGGTCAAGTACTGAATCTCCAATGGTCCACCACCATACTTCATGTAAAAGTCAATCTGGCCGTTATCATTGAGCAGATAGGCTCTCTTCTCGGCAATTTCCTCGCGTGTGAAGTTATGGGTCTCGAGCTCGACATTGCTGGGCAGACGAATGGGCGTTGGCTTGTTGTTTGAAGAGTTGTTGTAGTTGGAAGTGGAAGAGCGGAAAGGGTTGAGAGAGGCGAAGTAGGATGTCGATGCTGACGGGATGGTTGTTTGTTTCAGCATAGAGGCGTATACGACATCGACGGTTGGATTTATGCGACAGGCGACAGGATCGTAGGGGTTGATGATGTTGTAGATGTTGTCGACAGCGAGACATCCATAGGTGCCTTGCTCGCCGGCCACACCGGGAGCAGCATACGAATCTGCACCTGGCTTCTCTTTGTCGCGACGCGGAAGCAGGTTGGCGTTCTTCATGAGGAGGAAGAGGCCAACAGGGCTACCACAGACAAAGAGGTCGGTAGTATTGAAGATGAACTGATCTTGTGGTAGGTCGGCTTCAGGGAACGAAGGGTCAGTAAATTGAGGATCAACATAGGTTGGCTGTTGGCTCAGGATATCGATGGCCATTACCGAACCGAGCGAATGAGCGATCAAGTGCACTCGCCCATACTCTGCGAATCCTGGGTTGTTATGGCACCACAGGCGATAGATGCGATTCGCCTCTTGTATACAAGCTGATATCATCTTGGGGTTGTGCATGGGCGACAGGTAGTATGGAATATCGAGCATGACGTCGCTGACTATGCCACGGACCGAGGGTAGCGTATCTGGGGTGATGTCCTTGAGCGTGTATTTGTTCGCGGAGGGATCTTCGAGCTCGGGGTTTTCAGTGTTGTCGACATCGAGGGACACGCGATGCCGCCAGTTGACCTGTTCTGTGTTAGTATCCTGGACTGAGAATCGTTGTCATGATGGCTTACTGGCAAACACATGACGCCTCCCATGTCCTTCCTCAAGTGTCGCTTCACATCCGGGGTTCCAAGCTCGACGTTCATCTCTCGTCGAAAGGCGTTCATCGCATGCGTGAAGTGAAATGTCTCCATTCTCTCCGACAACTTCTGCCCAATTCCGTGTATCACCAACACTAGATCTGACACTTTCGGTCTCTCTGACTGCGCGAGTTCGGGGTCCGACTTCTGCCTCCGATATTGCGGCGCGCCGCCTTGTGAAGATGAGACACCTTCGCGCGCTGCTTGTGCCTTTGGCGTGTTCTTGCTAGGATGCAGCTTATCCCAGATGGCCTGATCAAAGCCACGTACGACGTGTACACCAATGGCTCTGCCCTTGCGAATATAGTTTGCTACTGGTCGTCGCCCGTAGTAGTCTGACGGTTGAAGAGCTGGCTTGAGGATGAAAGCCTCTTTGTCGTTGGAGTATATGACGCCCGCTTTCAAATATAGGCGCTTCCTTCCGTCGGCACCGTACTCCAGGTCTCCAGCTGCCTTGTGGTCTGGTCCCCCTGGACCTGTGGAGATGTCGATGAGGTCGCACGCGTTTTCCACCGTCTCACGTCGCTCCTTCTCCGGGTCGTCGTCGTCGTCTGGAAGGGTGTTCTGAACAAGACCGGCTGATTGCATTATGCCTTGCGAGGTTGAAGGTCTACTCTCGGACCTCCTAGGTCTCTCGGGCCATAGGTGGTGTAGTATCTTCATCTCTCCAAGTGCACCAACCTCGACGGCACTATTCAACTCGTCCGTCCACGTCTGGGTCCAGGGCTTCAGCTCGATGTATCCGGCTTCGAGCATGTTGGCGACCTCAACCTCGACGGGCATCATGCTGTCCTTGTAGAACCAGGTCCCTCTAACAATCTGAGCGACATCGCTGAGCGGTGACCAGTATATAGGCTCCATGCGTATTGCGTCAGTGTCCATGACGACATGGTGTAGTCTCGAGACACCCACAGGCACCTTTGCGGAAGGCCCTGGTTTCGGCTTGGAGGATCTTCCGGCAGGCGCCTTGTCTTTGGCAGTGGACAGAGCAGGCTCCATGTCGTCATCCCACTTGTAGCTGTCGACTTCGTGGATAGTCGGGCGATGGCCTCCTTCCATGGGCGCCGGCTTCCATGACTTGGCCAGATTGCCTCTGGACGGGGCTCGGATGAAAGGCGTGCCGGTAGTCGCAGGCTCGAGGGGAGATATTGGGCCAGGGTCGTATGCCTTGAGTGAGCCAGACATGGACTGGCCGTAACTGCCAGAACCAGAGCCAGAGCCAGAGCCAGAGCCGGGTGTCTTCCTGTCGACCAGCTCGGCAGACCTCGAGTACTGCCCTCGGCTTGATGAGCGGCCAGAAGGTATGTCCCTTCCCTGGATCGAGCCTTCCTCGCTGGAAGCGCTAGCGCCTCTCTTCCTCTTCAGTCTCTCGACGGCCGGGTTGGTGGGCGTGCCACGGCCCGTCGCGTCTTTCTCGCCAAACTCCTCATTGTGCTTCAGAATCTTCTTGCGCAGGTCCAGCCACGACTCCTGGATGGCGTCGTTGTCGTACTGCGAGAAGGGCCGCGGCGGCACTCTCTTGGCCGTCGAGGTGCCCGTTGGCGGCGGCGGGAGCGGAGACAGCGGGTCGTCTATAGCGAGCGGCGATGTGTAGAAGTAGCGGACGGGTATCGCAGGCGGGGCCTCGGTGTTGTGCAGGACCTCGCGGATATACTGGTTCGCGCGAGACGAGAGCGTGGGCTCGTTGCCTGCCATGACGGTTGGCGTGGTTTGGTGCTGGCTGGCTGGCTGGCTGGCTGGCTGGCTGGCGTGCTGCAACTTTGGAGAGAAGCAGTCGTGGAAGAATCACATCATATCATGATGCTAGCGTATCTCCTGCCTCCTCACGTGTATCTGTGAAGACGACAGCTGGCTTGGACAAGGTGGTAGCCTGAGGATGCTTCCTTGTTGTTCTAGGGCGGTATATTTCCCATCATCGTCCAGAGCACTGACGCAACCGCCGCGCTAACACGACGCGTGCCTGAGCATGTGAACAGCACTCCGTCACCCGCCTCACCGTCTATACACAAAACAAAATATACACTCCAGCACTAACATCACACATAGACTGCGATACGCATGTTGTAGTTAGATATTGGTTTGACATCTATTTCTATCGCTTTATTGCTCGCTGTCGCCTTCATCGTCAGCACCATCAGGCGCTGTCATGATGGCTGCAGCTGTACAGCCTCGTCAATTTGGCTGTCTCCATCAAGTACAAGAGTCTTTCGTTTGGTTGCCGAGAGGCCTTTCGTTTCATGTCGATGAAGGTTTCATTCTCGCGCGTGAAGAACGACGTAATCGTGTGTCCCAGTGCTAGCAAGTTGAATCGTTGGATAACTTCAGATCTGAAAGACATCAAACTGTAGCCACAGAATCCATGGACGCGAATCCTATCAGTAATGCCTGCTGTCTCAAATTCTTCTGGCTGGTTGAGCCATAGTACCACAACTTCACCAGTGTTCGGGTCCAGCTCTTCCTCTTCGTCCGAGCTCGAGCTCGTATCGACGTGCTCTTGGATGGCTACATCACTCTTGGCATTGGGTGACTTGTGTTGCGTGTTCGACCTTACTGTCCGGCCTCTGTCCCTTAACTCTCCCTTAATCTGATCCCACATTGCTCTGTAGTTCGCGATTTTGCTAGAGCCGTTCTGATAGAAGCAACCGTCTCGATAAGTAATGTTCTGATGCGCCAGGTTATATAACAACCATGCGTGCCATTGGAGCGAGGTGGTGAACTTTTTTCCCGCGTCTAGCTGGGAGAACATGCCCGCACCGAGACGCTCACCCACTGTGATCTGCTTGTAAACGTGTGCGAACTCGGCGCCCTTGGAGCCGGCTTCAAAAAGGTCTGTCTGCAGGAAGTCTCGTTCGAACGTGTCCCACCATCGTTTTGCCATGGCCTCATTCTGTCTCCATTGATCATACGCGGACTGGGCCGGCAGTCCTAGTCCTTCTCGCACCTTTTTCTTGTTCTCATATCCCTTGTTCTTATATCTGCGCTCTGTACGCCCCTTGCGCTTCTTTGCCGGTTCCTTGCCCTTGCCCGCCATAAAAGTGTATCCTCGGAGCTGGCAAGTCACGAATCGATATGAGGAGTGAGTGTAAAAGTAGGGATCTGGCAGAGGTTTTCGTCAACGCACGCGTAAGAGTGAGTGGGCAAAGATGACGGTCTGTGCTAAAGCAAACAAACGCTCGCGCACGCCTATACTCACTTCTTAGATGACTAGACATACGTCAAGTAAGAGAAGCGGAATTAAAAGAGTCTACAATAGAGATTGCGAGAAACAACAGGGTGCGTTAGGTACGCTTAATAGTACAAACGTAGCCGCTAGATTGATTGTATATCAGAGAATACATAGCTACAGATAGATTGTTGTTTGTGCATAAAGAAAAGAAAATGTGTAGCCATGGAATACATGGCGTCTATATGGTGGTGTATGTCGCGAAAATCGCAAAACAGATTATACACGTTAGAACTGACATGACACATGGACTGCGATACGCACTTTCTAGTTGGATATAGTGATTTGACATTTGTTTGTAGTAATGAATATTTTGGGTATCTTTTTGCGCAACAAGTACTTTTGCCCGAGCTCAGTGAGTCACCGCCCCTGTGGCACTTCTCTGCAGTCTTGACCTCAAGACAACTACCGCGTGTATGTGGCCGTCCCTAGCTCTGCCGCACCCCTTGCTGCCAGCCATTCGTTGTCCGCCTCTTGAGAGCTTCCAAGCAGCGTCCTAACATCCACCTCCAACTCCGCCCAAAGGGCCTCCTCAATCTTGCCTTTGAACTCTTTGTCCCTGCCATGGCTACCCGATAGCACTATCCTGCCTGGTGGCTTCCCCAGCCCACTGATAGCATCAATGACAGCTTCCTGTAGCTTCGACCAGAACTTGGCTCGCGGCGCTTCGTAGACAGGAAGATTCCACCAACCAAGATCTGAGCGGGCGACGTAGCCGATCATACGTGGTTGTGGCTGTGAAGATTTTCTATCGCAAGACGTTTGATGCATGCTCGCGCTGAAAGAGCTGTCGTCGAAAGCGATGACGAGAACGTTTTGGTGTTGTTCTTGCAGCGTTTGATGAGTACACGAGGCGTGTACCAGAGCTGCGTGAGTAGCGTATGATTCCGGGTATATGACGGAGCCTTCCTTGGAGGATTTGGACGATGTGAAGCCCGTAAGTAATAAAGCGCTTTGGAATAGCGTTTGCTGGGCCCTGCCAAGTGGGAAGACGACAGCTGGCGTGATCTGTTTGACAGGAATTTTAAGCTGAGCTTCGATGGTCGTGTGAACTCTCGAGATAAATGCAGCTAGTACAACGCTGTCGTTCCGGTTCCTTAGAATTTCGTAATCTGAATATCGGAACATCCACCGCGACATTAGGTCTGTGTATCCAGCGTCTCCAGGAATTTGTACCACGTCGATTGTTGTTCCATTCGGATATCGCGCAGCCACTACTGCCTGTGTTGTTGTGAAGTGGACGCCGATGCTAGGAGTGGCATCTAGATCAATCTTTTTCGCGCTTGTGAGGTCCTCGGTGGCGCTTTCTTCGGTGATGGGTATCTGATGGTGGTATGGTACAGCTCGTGCACTAGCCAAAGGCACAAGGAAATAAAGAAAATGGGAAAGTTTCATTTTGGAGTCGTGAACTGATTATTACAAAAAGAAGAGTGTATGACGAGAAAACCGCTTCAAGAAACAATGCAAGGAGAGACAAGTGGTCGTTGGTACAGACACAAAAATACGTGAACAAAGCATGAAAGAGCGACGGTGGTGAGTAAGGTGTGGTAGGTGAAGAAGCAGCAACGGCAACGGCAGTACGCTCGTCGTCCCCTCCATCCATCAGCGGGGCGACGCCTGACACCTTATAGGAGTCGTCGCAAAGCATCCGATCGTACCGTCAGGGCTTGGAGGATCCGAGGTTCTGGCAAGGGACATGTGGATCCGCCCACTGTACCGCAAGCACTAGGCTCATATAAGCTAGCCTGGCGTGTGGCCGGTGCAGACTAACCATCTAGAATCTCCACGTACCTGGTTGTTGCCAGGGGACATGCCCATTTCTTTGTTCCGATACCCACATCTTGGAGGGTCAATTGGTTTTTCAGGACCGTCGGCGAGCGACGTTGGCGCCTATATATGAGGCTGTTGGAAGCGCGCTGCCCAGGTAGTGCCCAGGTGGTGCCCAGGTGTCAGTTGAGCTGAAAATAGCAGCCCGTGCCAAGACCGGCACACTCGGCACTACTGGAAAGCTTATCTACCCCTCTCTCGTACTTTTGTGCTAGCTATCGTAGACAAGAGGTGGCTCACCTGAGCCCTGGGCCGTTTGACCATCTAGCACTCTATTGATTTATCGCATCTTCTCCGCAAAAGGGTTCGGCCGAGTCAAAATACCTGGCGGCCTTAAGCACTGTCGACCAAAAGACCCTTCCATCGTACATCGCGTGCCGCTAATCGTATTCCGTATACCTGTATATGCGCACCTTGCATAGCAATTGCATTTCCTCAAGCTCACTGTGTAACACAGAGTTCATGGGTTTCGTGCAGCTTTACGTGCGAGAGGCGTGCGATGCTAGTCGATGGGCTGGTCCTGGGTGCAATGGAAAGGCTTCTCGCAAGCTTTTAGGCTTATCCTATTGCTCAAGAACATTGCTCCAGTCTTTCGACGCTGTGCGCTCAACTATCTGATGTTTAAGTGCGGCGACAACTCGTAGTCAGGAGCTGACACCCAAGTCATAAATCATTGTTGCTGTCGCGTCCGCATCTGTTCTAGTGCAGCGCCGCAACAATAGGTACCTAGGTAGGATCCGTGACCTCCTGTCTGGGGCGTATAGCCACGGTGCTTACCCATGACATCTGACAACTCTCCCCTACAGCGCAGCCGCGTAAATGCGCACAAGCTTGACGAGAGAGGAGCCGAAGACTGCTGTAATCTGGATGAGGACAGGGCTCGCTCAAGGCGTTCAACAAGCTTCGGAGTGAGCTGAAGGCCTTAGTAGTCGGATGTGTTAGTCACCACACACCTTCCTGATAGACACCAAGGAGTTATCGACGTACTGTAGCTCCCTCTTCACGAATATTAGGGGAGACTTCACTTCTCTCTAAGATCTTGGTACCATCCAGCAACCGAGCGGCTATATGCGGATGTCAGAATGAATGTCCACGGTCGGAGACGCGTCGATGCCTACATCAAGAACCATGCCACGACATCAATTCTACGACGCGTCAATCATTTCGGTTTCACTGATATTCCATCATGCAACAAACTTGAGACGCATCATCGGCGTTCCCCATCAACACCACCGGCCTGAAGAATGGAGAGAGGAAGACATCTCCCATGTCCTGGATACGATACCCGATGATAAGCGAGAGCCTGACCGAATGTAGATTAGTAAGTCATACATAGAGACACCTGAGACTACGAGCTTTGAAACAACCTACCGTTCGGCAACGCAAGCTTGAAGATATTGTCACGCTCACTGAGGCCGACGTCGACATCATCCTGCATCGGCGGTCTGTCCGTATACCTCTGGATGACCACTCTGCATTTGAAGACTCAAAAGGCTAGTTACTTAGCATAGAGCTTAGCACGAACCTTCTGCTGCTGCAGGGTCACAAAGACGACTGGCTCGGTGCACTTGAGAATTGTTACGAACCTGAACTTGACAACAGGATCAACTGTTTGGAAAAGTGTTGACTTCTTGACTCTGTGTCTGCTTGTTCTTTGGGAAAGTTTTGGACTGAAATTGGTCCGTTCGACTTCCTAGTCACACTCGAGGAAAATTTGAGAGGTAGGTATTCATGTCTGGAACGTGTCGCTGCAAATTCTCCAGGTTCCGTTCAGTTGTTTGGTGCAGATGGGGTGTCTGAGCTATGAAGTAAGACGCTGGGCAGGTGTGCGGAGCTTCTCAGCTTGCCTATAGGCTGCTGGAATGGGATAGGCATCCGCGGCGAAAATTTCCTCTTGAGCATTAGTAAAAGCCCAAGGATATTATCGCTGCACGGCTATCTCAGAGACGATTTAGTAAGTCAGTCCGGATCAACCACACGTCACTACAATCGCCACAGTCGCGGCTCGCGATGTATCCCTCACTAAAACAACTTGGAATACAAGTGTGTGAATAGAAGTGGATACAAATATTGCGTTCGAGAGCCCTTCAGAGCTATTTATAAATTTCCGAAACCGAATGTCTTGGTTTACTTGGTGAAAACAGTAGGGATGACTATATTGCAATGGTCAGATTGGATTGTTTCCGCTAAATCTTCGCACTATCTATCTTCGCCAACTCTCTCTTGCATCGCAAAGCAAGAGCCTGGAAGATCTTGCCGATCGTCTCTTCATATTCCTTGAGAGACAGATGTTCTGCCGTAGGTTGGAGTTGCTAATCTTCAGTATGGAGCGTGATGACAGAGAAGAAAATAGAAGAGGCAATCCCGACATCGGCAAAGCTTCTAGAATCGGGTGTACTTCAGAAGCCAAGGGAAGTGTGTGGTGGCGTTTGGCGGACTGTCGTAGTCTCCTTACGGGCGAGCTTGGCTCCGAGACAACGGGATCAAGTTAGACATTCTAGATTTCGATGCTCATCATCATAGATGGCCAGCAGGATTTTCAGCATGGGAGCGTGAAGTTTAAGCGGTTAAATGTCGCATCACGTTGGGAGTGCCAGCGAGCCATGAATCTCGTCGCGAACAAAAAACAAAAACCGAATCGGTCTCCAATGCCGTGCCTGTCCCTGACGGAGATATTGGAGTAAAACGCGCTCAACACCTGCAGGAGACGGGAGCAACGGAGCGCACGTGGATCTGCTACTAGGAATCTCGCGTTCGCAACACTGCCAGCCAGCCGGCTTCATCTCCGCGGTGACTAGCGCGAACCCAAACAGCCTCACAAAACGATCGCCTCCACGCCACAATACCTAGCGACTCCCGGTCGATCGAGGCTTGGTAACATACTTTCCGGAGTTTACGCAAGGAAAAAATCCTGTTGCTGGACCGCAATGGATGTCATGTGGGGGGAAAGGGTCCAGTTAAGGACCCAAGGGTCCCCAATCGTATGATGTATTCATCTCATCTCTCTTTTTACGTACGTGCGTGATTCGTTTTTGCTACAGCCCCAGGTTTTTACTGGGATGTGGTTCGTTGGTCTCCTCTTGATGCAGTCTCTTACTGCTCAAGGCTTCCCTTTGCATATGCGGGGAGAGGACCTTCGGAATTCGAACCTGTTCATCAACAATGGCGAGCTTCCGCGGGATAGGTCCATCTTCACGATTATTTCGTTGGTATGCATGATGGTGTTGTCGTTGTTACTAGGTAAGTGCACCTCCCATACTGTATCAACATCAGAATCAGACGACATACCTTTTGCATGTGCTCCACATCAAGGAATTCACACCAAGCTTGCAATCATGTTTTAACACATATCACAGGGCTGCGATGGGCAAAACTCAGACGGAGCATCGTGGTTAAGCGCAGCCTCATGTCAACGCTCGTTCTTATGTTATACGTTCTGGTGTTGATGTTCATCACCTGTTCAGCCGTTCTCGTAGCAGGGCAAGGACTGTACACGTATGGGATGTGTCTTGCAGGCACATGGGTTTGTCTGATCTTCTATACGTTCATCAAAGCTATCATGTGAGTAAGTACTGTCGATGATACAGATCACTGCTAACGATGGTAGCTATGTCTTTCTGGTCGAACGCATCCACGTCGTCCGCGCACCCTTCTTCAACAGGCGAAAAGACAAGCTGTACCTTGGTTGCATGGCCATGATAATCATTACGTACAGCTCAGTCGCCATCAATGCATACTGCAACCACGTCGTTGAGTTACGTGCGTCAGACGGTCGGTGCCACTTTGGCATTCGCGGTGCCGTATCAATACCGTTCACGGTCGTAAACTTCTTCACAGATGCGGTTTTGACAGCCGTCTTCTTTTACCTGCTTTGTCCTATCGTACAGATACCCGGTGTATCTGTTCTCTCCAAATTCTTCAAGATAAAACCGAACAAAGAAGGAAATACAGTCGATAGTGGAAATGATACCCCAGCTCGAAAGAACATTAGGACGCTGTTATGGAAGAGCATCATTGGCTCACTGTTGATCGAGATTCCAATGGCGGCGAACATGATCCAGTTCGTCTTGACAGATGGCGAGGAACTGGGTATGATCTGTCTTACAATCTGCCTAGTCGATGGTAGGCTTTCTTTCCCGCACGTCTGTTACATCGAAACTAACATTCTGCAGTATGTTGGGATGCGCTGGTAATCCATTGGCTGACCTTCAGTGCGTCTGGCTCGGCCGCCGAAAAGGACTTGTCGCGATCGACGGTGGTTTCCAGTGAGGAGTCATCGCATGACCAGATACCACCTAGATGCCGTTCTCGATTGAGTCTTGATGGCGAAGCCAAATCCGTCAAGCAAGAAACGACCGAGAAGTCCAATGATTTACAACTCGATGCTATAGACTTCCGGTGCGAGAGCCCTCGAGATTCAACAACTGATCTGATACGGCCCGCGGCTGTGAAGTGAGAAAATTAGACATTGTTGTGGTTTTTATCTCTCTAAGCAACCAGCAAAAGATCAACCTTGATGTAGGCGTAGTTTTAGTCTACGTTCACACCAAAAGAAACATTTATGCTACCCCAAATCGTTTCCCGGACGGAAATCAGCTCTTCGGCTATGTCATCCTAAACAAGACCGGATACGAGCGCCCTGAGTATGATACTGGTATCATACGGATCATATCATGTCTCATCACGGACACAAGCGGACTGTTCGCTTATGTCTGTGATCAGTTGAACAGGCGCACAATTGAATCGAATCTAAGCCTGGGAAGGTAGCTGCAAGGTCGAAGGACCAGCTACTAGCGCTGATCGATGCAAGAGTGAGCATGCAGCTTGGTTCGCCATTTTAATATTGTCAATCATCGCCTACGCAAACTCAAAGGGTCAGTGCTCATTCCAAAAGCAGTTTCGAAACTAGCAAGGTCCACTGGAGGAGGTGGATGTATATGCACAGTGGCCAAGCATGAGCGCTTCAGTGAGCAAGATTGCTGGGCTGTTGCCAGGAATGAAAGGTTGGGTGCGGCGAACTCTCTGATTGCCCATACCTTCCCGTAGAAGTTGTGTAGAATAGCAAATATCAATAACAAACAACTCTGCAGCAGAGGTACATTGGTGGCCTCTCATTTTTATCCTCTCAAAGGACAATTCACTGACAATCAAATAACTGCGACAGCGGATTAGTGCAACGAACAGTGGAGAACAAATCTATATCAATAACCAGTCTTTCCAGGGACTATCTCGTAGCATGGTCCGCCCTTCCCAAACATCTTCTGCAGATCCGCAACGATCACATCCGGCCTCTCGTGCGCAGCGAAATGGCCACCTTTGTCGTTGATACTTTCATGGACAAGAGGGCCTGTTCGCATGTGAGTATAAGTTCCATGCGCATTATCATGAGAGTCATACCTAAGGTTTTCGCCCACAATCTTGGGACAACAGTGATCTCATTAGGAAAGTGCGCGACACCAAGCTTCACACGATCAACCCACTGACTCGTGCGCTCTCGATTGGGGATCAGATCCGTGGGGTTATGTTGAGCTTCATAGTAGATCCTAATATGCGCATTGGGGCCTGCAGTACTGAACCAGTAGACACTAACCCATGTTAAAACCTCATCGTCGGTCCACTGATAGCTATCAGTCCAGTCAACCAGCTTCTCGTAGATCCATGCCAGTAGAGCAACAGGGCTGTCTGCGAAGGCATATGAGAGTGTCTGCGGCTTGGTAGCTTGTAACTGGCGATACGCTTGACCGTCGGTAAGAAACCACTCAGAGCGCTTCATGCCTTTGGATTCAGCATCTGTGTAGGGAGTCATCGCGTGCTGGAGAGCAAGTACAGGCTGTGATGTAAATGTCGGCGCGTGCGCGCGCACCATATTGATGTGACTGGCGAGAACATTATCCGGATAGAGAATGCCCATCGACCTGGTTATGTAGAAGCCCCAGTCGCCGCCTTGAGTGACATACTTCTCGTATCCGAGGTCCTGCATTAACCGGTGGCAAGTCTCAGCGTACTGCGACAGTGCAAAACCAGGCTTGAGGATCTTCTGACTGAACCCGAAATTCGGCAGGGATGGTGCCACGATGTGAAATGCGGGCTTGCCTTCTTTCTCACCATCTTCCAGGAGTGGAAGCAACTTTGTGACCTCGAGAAATGAGCCTGGCCACCCGTGACTGAATAACAGTGGCACTGCATTTGGGTTAGAGCTTCTCTTGTGTACGAAGTGTATGTCGATTTGTCCAAAGCCATCAACCTGTACTTTCTTTCGAAAGTTTGGCAATTCGTTGATCTTAGATTCGACTTTTCGCCAATCGAAACCGGTTTCCCAATGTTTCGCTAGACGCTTGACGTCCGATAGTGGTGAACCATATGGCCACTGGTCAGGTGTATCCAGTTCATCAGGGAAGTCCGCGTCTGACAACTTTCTTTTCAGCTTCTCGATTGCGGTGTCTGCAATCGAGATCGTGTAAGGCTCAGGTTGCGAAGCCATCGTGAGTGACGTTGTGAATGTTGGAGGTGTCAACCTTGTAGTTGTGCGCTCTTTGTGTGATGCGACCCCTCAGTTGAGCCAAAAGCCAAACAGCGCCCTTTTAGCTATGCACATGTTGACATCATGTGCCAAGTATGCGCTCTTAATACGTCTGCTGCTGCGAGTAGTTACTGCTATAATACTTAGTAATGTCGCAATTGTAGCATGTACGCCGCATGGAACCGTACTGGGATAGTTTCCCATTTGAAACAACATGCGTATCTCGAATGGAGCAAGTGTCTCTTTGTGTCATATGCTCCGCGATCGCACAGTACGCTGCTGATCGTGCTGTCGCGCGAGCTGATAATTCGGTGGCTGGGTAAGATGACAGCTAGTCCTCTTCGAACGGTCGACTCGGCGCGTGTCGCGTATGCCATTACGCCATCATCCCCGACGTGTCGTGCACGAAGTCAACAACCCTGTCCTTGATGAGACGGCGATTCAAACATCCTCATGACATCTGCACGGTACTTCCATCGAGCACGCATCTTTCCGACAGCGCCCCAGGTATCTACGTAGGTAGGCTCCGACAATACCGAGAAAAGCGATCACGAAATCTATCAAGAAACACCGCCATCTACGACTGATCAACTTCTAGTAGAAAGTAAAGAAGCATTTAGAAAAGGTTAAGCCTACCGAGGTCGTATTGCCTACGACGGGTGATGATCGTGGAAGAGCGCTTTTCAAGAGTTTGACGGCATTTCGGAATGCATCGCTCGGAACTGGTCGGAATACCTAACTATCACAAGCGCGGGGTCTCCGCAGCCTACCATGACGTTTATCACCATAGTGCAGCACGATAGGGTTGTCATTGGCTCTTGATAAGGGACCCAGATCTATTGGCTTCTATTGCTACGATGACTGAGCGCTCTAAGTCACCTGCGTCGAGGTTCGTTCTGAACATCCTCCGCAGTATTCATAGGCTCAGGTGAGCTTGTTGCACTCGCATCATTCTAGGATTGTTAAGCCTATGATCGAAGGGTCTCGCAGTCTGCAAACGTATTCAGTGAAACCAATGGGCGAATCGACATCCAGGGCGCGAGTCACGACAAGTGTATGGCTATCGTACGGCAAATTCTCCTACGGCAAAGCTCCGACTTTCCATCCCGAACCGAAAGATTGACGGGCCTATACCGGCCCTATCGGATTGCCAGACTTGCAAGTATATTAGGCATCACCTCTCGAAAGCATTATTCGTTCTTTGTTCTTACTCTCTTGTCCCAGAATGAGCTCAATGGCGTCGGCCGACCACGCGAAGAGCGTATATGCTACTACCAGTGAAGCACTCCAAGCAGCCAAGCAACGATTCGCAGAGCGGAACGCTAAAAGCTCGCATCTACACGAGGAATCGAACAAAGCCCTGCCAGGCGGTAATACGAGAAGTGTACTTCACACTGCGCCTTTTCCGGTATTCCTGAAGAGCGGCAAAGGGTATCAAGTTACGTCCGAGGATGGGCAAACCTATACAGATCTTGTTGGCGAATTTACTGCCGCTTTATATGGCCACTCGCAACCCCTCATACAATCAGCGCTGGTCGATACTATCAACAACGTTGGTCTCAACTTGGGTGGAACGACTACCCTGGAGATGAGGCACGCCGCACTGATATGTTCGCGATACAAGCTTGATCTCATTCGATTCACAAACTCAGGCACAGAGGCAAATCTTCATGCCATCCAAGGAGCGAGGAAGTTCACCGGCAAGAGGAAGGTTGTAGTTTTCACAGGGGGCTACCATGGCGGTTGTTACACGTTTCCGGAAGATCACCCTGCCGAGAACTGTGTAGACCAAGAGGAATGGATTATTGCAGAGTTCAACGATGTTGAAGACACGAAGAGGAAGATCGAGGAGTCTGGAGACGTAGCTGCAGTGCTCATCGAAGGCATGCAGGGTAGAGGCCCGTGTCTCGTGGGTACTCATGACTTCCTGCATCAAGTTCAGGAATCAGCAAAGAAAGCCGACGCAATCTTCATTCTAGACGAAGTACAAACAAGCCGTTTGGCGCCGGGTGGGCTACAAGAAGTCGAGGGGTTGGAGCCAGACATTACGACTTTGGGCAAGTTCCTCGGTGGAGGAATTACATTTGGCGCATTCGGTGGGCGAGCAGACATTATGCGCGTATATGACCCACGGGAGAAGGGATCTTTAGGACATTCCGGCACTTTCAACAACAATACGCTTGGAATGACAGCAGGATACACTGGCCTTGCGAATGTGTACACACCCGAAGTCTGTCGCAACTTCAATGCGATGGGTGACAAACTTCGCCTCCGTCTTCAAGAGCTTTCGCATGGAACCAAAATGACCGTTACGGGTTTGGGAACGATCATGGGTATACATTTCTTGCATGATGGCAAGAAGGAACTAAGAAGCTTCCGAGATCGGCATGAGGACCTTGACCTGAGCATGCTATTCTGGCTCGAGATGATGGAAGCAGGATTCTGGATTACTCAACGAGGAAGCGTAGCCATCATCCTAGGTACACCCTGGGAGGAGTTACAAAGGTTCTCAGACTGCGTACGGGGATTTCTGGAGAAATACAGGGGATTGTTGAGTATTTGATCTTCATTCCCGAACTTCGTTGTTGCTGGAGATCTTGATGCGCTTGGCTTCCGTAACTTTCATGCGCAAGTGGCGCCTTGTGAAGCTCTCCCAAGATAGTCACCGCATCACCGTTGTTCTTTCGGAACTTTTTGAGATACGGAACTTTGTAGTCCAAGAGGTACATAAAGCCAAGCCATGACGAGATCAGGCACATCTTTCGGTAAGATGTCGTGTTCCATGCAACTGCAGCTTTCCCCGGGACTCTGCGCACCAGACTACTCGAGATATCCATGTAGAAGGTCTCATAGTATTGTCACTCCAACGGGGTGTAGTCGCACTCGATTGTGAGATGTTGTACCTCGGGCAACGAGTCACTGATGCGCTTGCTGTCAATAGTGGATGCAAAGCTCCTACGGATCATGATACGCTTGAAGACCCTGACCATACGCTTACCCCAATCAGCCAGTTAAAGGTTATCGTCTTTAAAGACCCACTTGTCGAGAGCCTCCTCGCAGAACGTCAGGGAAGCTTTCGGGTCGTCGTCTGAATACTTCCATGGGTCGGCTTGATCGAGAACATAGTCTAAGGGGCTTTGTTCAGGTTCTTCAGATTCCTCAGAGGAGGGGAAGTCCTGGAGATCAAAACCAAGACTCTCCGGCCAACTAGCTTCTTCACGCATTGCACTCTGAAGGAACGCCATGATGCCCGTGAATTCATGGAGACTGTTGAGCGTTGGTGTGCCTGTTATGACGAGGCGGTTACAAAACCAAGGTTACCTAGGTAGCTTTGTGACATGGTGTGCACGGATACTCTCGCGCTGTGGGATAATCATCCGAGTCGCATTGCGAACAGTAGTTCTATCACTAGAATAACTTGCTACGAGAGTGAACGGAAATTCTTCTTCATACTATAATAAAGCGTATTAAGAGCTATGTACATAGAGATAGAAAACCTAGAAGCCTACATTACTATTATTCTTTATGAGCTTTCTTTTAAGGAGTTACTGTAAGCTGCAAGGTAGAGCTTGTTATTTCTATACCTGTTTACGTTTTCTCTTGTATGTGGTGCTATCTGAAGATATGAAGCCGACAATGCAAAGCTTATCGGCCCACCCCACTTCCACAACTGGGCCGGGCCGCGACCGCCCAGTCCCGTGATACATTACCTAGGTACTTCATGACACGACAATCAAGCTCAACAGCGATAATCCGACACAAACTCTAAGATGGCCCCTCTAACCATTGATCCGCCCCTTCTCAATTCCGCAAACCCCTGGTGTACAACTCTCGATCAGCTTCAAGAGCTCTACAACTGTCCTCACACAGGCGCTATCACCACTCGCACCTCGCTGATCGGAGGTTTCCCTCACGACTCTGGACATCATCAATTCGCGTTCTTTAATCCCTCGACCCACGCATCCAGCACTCCCAACAAGGACCTTGGCGGCGACGCAAGCACGACAGGGAGTTTAAACACGCTAGGATACTCACCCATCCCACTCTCCGAATACCTGGGTTTTGTGAAAGCCATCAGCGATGGTCTAGGTGATGAGCCACCCAGTGGGAGAAAAACGTTCAAGCCCATCGTCATCTCCATAACGGGTTCTGCAGAAGAAGTAACCAAATGTTACCACTTGATCCACGAACTTGGCAAGTCCGTGAAAATGCGCCTTGCCATGGAAATCAACCTCTCTTGTCCCAACATTCCCGGAAAAACGCCGCCAGCGTACGATTTCACTGCATTGCGGACGTATCTCGAGGCGCTCAAGGTCGAGATCGATGTCGGCTTAGTAAAGGCAGGCGGAATAGATGAAAATGAACGAGTGGCAGTGGGCATCAAGATACCACCGTATACGTATCAGGAGCAATTTGAGGGGCTACTCGGTGTATTGAAAGAAAGTGTGAGCATGAAACCAGTATACCTGAGCTGTCCAGTGGACTTTATAACGGCGGTCAATACGCTGGGTTCGAGTCTACTCATGGTACCAGATACTGAGGTGGATAAGGGCGTCAGACCTACATTGAAGTCAACAAATGGATCTGGTGTAGGTGGTCTAGCAGGCGCGCCCTTGCATCCACTTGCACTGGGAAACGTGTATACGATCAGGAACATGCTGGACAAACACGAGGATTTGAAGGAGATCGCGATTGTTGGAACAGGCGGAGTGGAGGACAAGGCTGGATTTGAGAGGATGCGGAGTGTTGGGTCAGGAGCTGTGGGGGTGGGAACAGCGTTGGGAAGAAAGGGTGTGGATATCTTTGGGGAGATAGCTTCTGACTGAGAGGTGTTGAGATAGTTGGGTGTAAGGGTTTGCATGTGCGCATACACGCGTGGACCAATAAATGACGACATTCAAAGTGTTGTATTAATGAGCTAGCGCTACCCTACTCTTTATGATAATATACAAAGAATCCGCCTCAAGAACACCCCAGATTCCGCAAATTTCAAAAACTAAAAGCCACAACGCAGAGGTTCTGACCGCCCATAAAATGCTGCGCCGATGCATGCCAAAAGAGTTGCCAATTTCATTACCCTTTGTCTTACCATTATGCACCAAAACACCATGCTTGCAACCCAAAATGCACACAATGTGAAATAGACTGAACGTGGAAATGAAGGGAAGGGAAAAGGGATGGACGTATCAATATCGACTGTCCGACTTCTGTCGAGCGTGGGCAGCTTTGCTGTTCCTCCTCTTCTTTAGAAACTGGCGTAGCCTGTATCCTCACCACCAGCATCATCCATCCAGCCCGCACCAACCTCACCTAAACCAGGGCCATGGTGATGATTTCGCGCCATGCCCTCGCCCTCGCCTCGTTCGACCCATTCCTCGTTGATGTCATTCCAAATGCGTTGGAAGTAGAGGCGTAGTGATCGGAGGCCACGGAGGTACCCTCTATCGATGCCGTCGGGATTTTCAGGTGGACAAGGTAAGTCGTCTGGTAGAGGGTCTTCTGCAGTCACGCAGTTGGCAAAGTCGACAATTTTCAGCTTGATCTCTCCGTGCTTCTTGGGTGACGGTTTAGAAGCGACTGTCGGCCCTGGTGATGTAAGTCCAGATGGTATTGTTGAAACGTCTTCGTTGCTCGGGTTCGACAAGCCGTTAGGTAAAGAGGGTGCTGCGTCTTTCTCCTTCGACTCACCGTCCCCACGATCATAGAGCATCAACAAACTACTCGCGTAGAATCTGTATCCTGGAAGTTTTCGTATCATGCGTTCCAGTTGGCTGATCTTCTCCAATATGACGGGTATGTGTCTGTTTGCTGCTTTGTAGCTCGTCCCATCCCAAAAAAAGCGCTTAAGCGCGTCCTGAAATTCTTTTCCTGCTTTCAGATCTCGACCGAAGTACTTGTCCTCGAAGATGTAGCTCTGGGTCTTGGCGTTCCAAATTTGCATACCGCAGACTCGCACGCCGAGTTGAGCACTGGTGGTCATCTGACACTTGCGCCGTTGAGACCGCTGTTTCTTCTCATCGGCTTCCACACCATACTGGCGCGTACCCATCTTCAAGTCTAAGACACAAGGCCTTGTCATGCCAGCAGTAAGGTCTTCAAGAAGGATGAAGTGTTGAACGCGCTCGTCAGGCTGGTGCTGCGCCTGATCGGGGTTGGAAGGTTCGTCCTTAAGCGGAGCACCCGTGCCATTAGGAACAGCTGGAGCTGGCAGCATGGTACCCTCCGTTGGCCTCTGAGCATCGGAGCCATTGAGTGTGCCGGAGACTTGCACAGACCGACCCCTGTTCTGTTCCTTTGCGTCGGTCAGGGCGTTGCGATCCTCGTCCATGGCAAATACCTCCTCCTCGGCATCACCACCATAGCCGTCCTCTTCATAGTATTCCAAGTTGTGTCTCTGGATAGTATCTATTCCCAAAGGTCTCCTAGTAAGTCCACTTCCAGAATGACGACGGCGGGGAATAGTGTTTTGCGATGGCTTCAGAGTATCGCCATTCATTTCTGGTCGTCCAGCCGAGCTAGAAAGGGCAGAATCGGGGTTCTTGTCGGAAGCATGTCGGTGTGCTTCAGCTTTCAGAACTTGTTTTCGTGTGCACTCTTCTGTCAGTGGTGGATGCAAACCAGATACATCTGTGCTATTTCTCCTTATGGTAGGCGCAGAACCAGCCACAGTCTGTGGTGTGTCTCTTCCAGCCTTGCGGGTAGAGATCCCATGGTGGTGGTGACGCGACCGATGATGGATGGGTGGCGGTGCGAAAACTTGACGAAGCACTTCTTCTTGTAGTTTTCTGTTGATTGTCGTGACACCCCAACTGCTGGTATGCTGCAACGGAGGCCGTGTTGGACTTTGAGAGACATGTCCGTAATCACTCTGGTTTCGCCGATGTTGCTGCTGTAAGATCGAGGAATTCCTCATCCATGGATCTGGAGTGGTGGAACGTGGTGGCACACGAAATAGGTTGTCTGGGATGATATGCCGATTGTTCTCGAATATTACCTGAGGAATGGTCATACCAACTTGTTGCGAGTGGCTGACTACTCGGGGTTGTTCATCTTTGCCCCGATCTCCAGGAGCTTTGGAAGCCTGTCTTGAAGCATTTTCTGACTGTGTTGCAGAAGTAGTTGGCGCGGCATCAGATTTCGCTTTGTCCTTGGCGCCCTTTTTCTTTTTGGGTGCTTTTCGATAAGTCACGTTCAAGACACCAATGTACCTATAAGATAGCAATGTTAGCAAATGACTTAACTGAAACATGGGACGAACGCAAATATCTTGCTGAAGTCTCAGCTTTGATCGATAGCAGAGGGAAGTTGTCGTACCTTGGCAAGAATTCCAATAGCTCTGGGTGCTGCCGCTCCACTGTTTCGTAGAACTCATTCTCACGATTGTTCAGTTGTTTGCAAACTGCTCGTCTTGAAAAACGGTAGACGGTGGAATGGCCGCCCACTTGGTGATCGTACGGCTTCAGCTCCACAGCTCCCAGTGGGGCGGGTGGCTGAGCTACCTGTGGCGCAGCGGCTTTAACTTCCTGTTTGTGCGTAGTCGCAGTGGGCGTCGTTCCTAGGTCATCAGTCGCACTGGATTCATAACCAAGATGTGACTGAGTAGATTCGGCAATCGACTCAGATTCAGATTCAGCTGAAAGCGCATCGCCAGCGGACGTCAGCGGTTGTTCTTTGTCTTTCTTTACGGAAGTCGCCGTGGAGATATCACCATGAAGGCATTGATTGGTATCTTGGGACTGTAGAGAAATTTCTACTTCTTGTGGGGTTTGCACATCCTTCTCTGTGGCCCAGCCCTTTGGCCCCGCAACTTCGTGAGTTGAAGCCCTCTTCTCGACAGCATTCACCTCTCTATCTTGGTTCTGTGTTTCTGCAGGCAGTTGCTCACTTGTCTTGAGACGCCTATGGGGGAAGTATAGAGCTGAAGATATTTGCTCTTTCTCCGATTCGTCGTCTTCCTCCGAGCCCGGTGTACGTTCTCTGTTGCCTCCATCTTTGACTTGGAAGTAATCGGACGGCTCGTGATAGTGTGCTGATCCGTTCGTTGGTGCGTGTGCGTGAACCTTCTCCACCGCCGAGGTAGGAAGACTGCGTGAGAGCAATGATCTTGGGTCCGCGCCAGGGGTCAAGTTTCCGAAGCCGCGAATGTCCTCGAGAAGACGCCGCGGGAATTGCTTCTTGTCTGGAGTGCTCACATCCGGTCGCGTGCTTCCGTCAGAGGGAGTGGCGACAGCGCCTGGTTCCGTGCGAGGTGCGGCTTTCGCTTCAAAGTATGACTCAATTGGACCGCCCAGAGGTGACTGTACGACGGAGGACGCCATTGACGCGCGACGGAGCTGATCGATCAGAGCAACAGTCTCGTTTGTGGCTTCCTCTGAAAGCGTGGACAGGGTTCTCTCAACGGACGGACGCTCTCTCGCCTTGTTGTCCTTCTTCCTCGGTTCTTCGGTAGGGTCGCCATCCTTGAATACGCGTAGATAGTGGCTTGCTTTCCGACTGCGGGCAGACGTAGGTTGCTCAGTCTTGGCAAGTGTTGCTTCAATCTTCTTTTCCATCTCAACGTCCATGACAGGCTGGTCGGAGATCATGTTGCCCTTGAACGGAACAGGCTTTCCCTCACGCCATTCTCTATTCCTACGTCTCTCCTCGCTCTCGAGAAGAGCCTCGTATTGGAGTTCGGGACGCGGTGGGGTGCTGGGGTGCTGTACGGGCGAATCGACGGGACTCATAAAGGGCGGAGGACTGTGATGGATGGCGTCGAAACCCACACCAGCTGCAATGGCTGCGCGGGGGTTGAAGGGGGTAGTCAAGACGGCTTGGTGGTCGATAGAAGAAGTGGATGGCGGCAGGGTGGAATGTTTCCTGCGAATGATGGGCGGATCCATCAATCGCCTCTGGGGAGGTGCTGGTGCTGCCATCTCTGACAGACTGTGTTCGGGAGCATCGTTGGCGGGGTCTACATTGCGTGCGCTGGCCCGCGGAGAGGAGATGGGGCTGTCGGTGTGGAGATAGGTAGTCGCGAATATGCTGTCGCGCTCGTCCAGCTGGGGGCGGTCAATTGACGACTTCCAAAGGTTGTTGTTATCGTGGACAATGGGAGCCGTGCGTGAACGGCCCGTCTGGGAGAGGGTCTTGGGCGTCACTTGGTCGTGCTCGGGGTCCGGCGTGCGAACTCCATGGCTGGCGTTCGACCTCACCGATGCGGGGGGTGAGGTATTTCCTTGGGCGTCCGGCTGGGGTGACATGGGCTCGACATTGATTCGACCGTTGGGAAGGCACCTCGTGGCAGGATGGGTGGCAGATATTGCCGGGTGGGCGCTCAGGTCGTTTGCCAGGATGCGGTCGTTTGGGCGCGGCGGAGACACAGCGGAGGGCCAGCAGGGGCGGATCTTCCAGATTAGCGTGCAGAGCAGCGGCGCTGGCGGATGGGAGGGCTGCAGATGTGGTTCCAGGGTGCTAGCGAGCGAGACACCAGTGAGAGATGCGAAAGGTCCACGTTCTAATTCTGTGTGGTTTGGCGTCAAGGCCAAAGTGGCGCAAAGATTATCCCAAGCGAGCGGCCCAATGACGTCTGCCTGACTGCCACCGCGTAACAAAGCGCGTCAGTGCAGATGGCCCGAGTGGTTGGTGGTTTCGCGACGGTACCGTGCGATGTTTGTTTACACAATGCAGAAGACGGACGTGGAGAGGGCAGTTTGGCCTCTGGCGACAAAGACAATTGGGCTTGGCGGCAATTGCGCGGGCAATTGCTGCGACGTCGTGGTTGCCTGTCCATGTGAAGACGAGGCAGGAGCGTCCGTGCACAAGGAGCCACATGAACGATGTCGGCACGGTTCACGGACTGAGCTAGTCGACGTTGAACGCTTCCAAGGTTCAACCCACGACACATGCCATCACCATAGGCTGCAGTCACGCGCTGCAGCTTCACTTTGCAGCTTCGTTGGAAATTGGAAAAGCACAATTCTTGACATCTGTGACACAAGCTAGACGTCTTTTCGCCTCCGCGCCGTCCTCCCCGTGCCCCTACAAAGGCCCGTATCCAAACTATGCGGTACCGGCTATACCATCCCATCACGATTGCCTCACCCCTTTCGCCGATATCAATCCGTGCTCTGCCCAAGGTCTTTTGCTTGCATTGACTATGCATGGGCTCCAGACGTCGACGACCAATCACTCGAGAACGTGGCCTCTCACCGCCTGCTGCATCCTTACGTGACTATCGCTGCACGTCGCTGTGATACCGGTACAGGAATGCTTCCATCTGGCAGGACCAGAGTGCCACGACGACCAAGGCCACTGGTGGGACGTGAACATGCCGCTGCTTCCGTGTTGCTCTGACCCGCACAGCATTGCCTAGAGACGAAATCATATTTCCTCTTTGTCATAGCATTCAAGTGTCGTCTATATTACGAAGGAATCGATCTGTAAAATCCAGATCACCAGTAGGGCCGAAGTCACCTAGTGACGTGTCGATGTCCAGTGCTGGGAATCTAATGTCCTTCAACGCCCCCTTGGACATGTCACCTAAAAGCCCCTGAGATCCTTGTGAAGCTTTGTCTGTAGTGAAGCTCCAGATCGATGTGATGTTGTTCTTATCCTTCAATGGAATTCGGTCGGTACCAGGAGTGGGGCTCTTAGCGATTGCGTCAGCTTTCAGTACCCCATCACTAGGACTGAGAGCGAACCGCAGATTGCTTCGTTGTGATTCTTCAGGCTTCTTCTTCACTGTGCTGAACGCGAATGGTGACGCTGCGCCAAAGAGGTCCTGCGTACTGATGGGTGGAGCCTGCAGTACAGTCTCGGGTGCCAGCGGTTCGTCTCGCTGGACCGTGAAGCCAGAATGGGGTGTAGTTGCTGCGATGGGAGCGGCCAAATACGGACGGGGTGTATCTCGAAGTGAGGGTTGTGAATCCAATCGAAGGACCTCAGGCGATACTATGGGGAAAGTGCTTTGCTGGAACTCAAGCTGAGCTCGCAGCAATGCGGCTTGTGTAGACCAGTCAGAATTATGACTGCCTCGACTTGTGCGGAAATCCGAATTCTCATCCTGGACCACAGTAACATGTCCTTCCACCTGCGGAGATGCTTGCACTTCGACGGTAACTTCCTCTGTACAGACCTCCTGCAGCTCATTCTTGGCTTCATCCTGGGTAGCAGTCTTGTCAGCAACTGGTTCTCTGACTGAGGGAGCTTTCTCTGGCGATGAGTCGAAGTTGACTGCTCTCGGCCTCAGTTTCGATTTTCTAGAAACTGGCCTGGGCGTGGACGCATTATGTGTATCTTGGTGACTGGAGCGTCGTGGCGGTTCTCTTGGGTTCGAGGCTGATGTTGAGTTGATAGATCGGCCCGCAGACTGCTGTACATCATCTCTTGTACGTCTTCCCTGACTTCCTATCGAAGAAGTAATGATCGGTACTGTCCGCTGTGACCGTTGTCCCGACTGACTGCTGTGAGGTGTTGCTATGGTCAGAGCCGGAGTATCACCTGCCTCGGTTACTGAGTCTGCAGCGGTTAGGACTTGTGCCTGAACTTCCGTATCGGCACCCCTGGTAGGTGAGGATATCATCATGGAAGCCGACGCGCTTGATGCCCATTCCTCTTGCTCCAATGCTCCAAGTGCCGATGTCTGAGCCTGAATAGGTGCTTTTGGGAGACTGAGCCGCAATTCTGATAACGTTTGTGTTTGTGAGGCGCTATTTCGCGATCGTGATCGTGTTGGAGACGTGTCCGTGTTCCGGTTTGTGGCTTTGCGCATGTCGACTCTGGCGGAGTCAGGGCGACGCAACCAGAATGGGTTTGTCATGGGAGAGCGACTTTGTATGCATCTAGCCGTGGATATGCTCACGGATTCTATCGTTTCGGGTACATCTTCTTCGTCGTCGTCGTCGGGTAAGGGCGCTGTCGCGGGCGGGACTTCGATTTCGTCGAGGCTATCGTCGTGTTCGCGGCGGTCGAGGTCGTCCTTGGCAGCCCTGGATGTTTCTGGCGACTCTGTCTGGGGCGGCGCGGATTCTTCGACGACAACGCTTTCAGTGCTCCTCCTCACCCTTGCGCTGCTCCTATGCCCAATTGCGTCTCTTCGACCAACAGCGGCCTTGTTGCTCTTGTGTGATATCTTCTTCTTCTTTTTTTCTACTATGGGTTTTGCCCATGGGTTCTTCCAGTCATTGTTGAAGGGTCCTCTTAGCCCTGCTGTGACAATGACGGGTGCTCGGCCACGCAGATATCGGGATGCAATCGCTTCGATTCTTCGTCGCTTCGCTGCCCGGTGCTCAGCGTCCTCGTATTCTGCGAGTGGTTCTTCGAGGAGGTCTTCTGGGTCGACATGGAAACCATCAAAGTCCAGTCCCCGCTTCAGGTGAGGGTGTAAATAGAGCGGCATGTTTATGGGCAATCGTGACGAGAAGCTTGTCCTCGACACAATGCAGCTCTAACTAGAGTCCAGCATGTGACAATGTTCTATGGGTAGCAGCAGTGATGATGTAAAAATAAGGTGGGGTCGGGTCGAGTCGCATCGTCGTTCGGCGTCTGTGTCGTAGCTGCCACGGCGGCGTGAAGGGAGGACCAAGCTCAACAAACAAGCTCGGGAGACAAGCGAATGAATCCGCCAAGACAAGATCTGCTACCGTCTCAGAGATGGAATAGCCGTTTTCTCGGGACGGTCTAGTTCTCTTGATTGGCGGGATAGTCATCGTCGGCGCATTGTCGTCTTGCGTTTTGCGGGAGATCGTATGTGGTTGCTGTGGGAACGACTCCTTAGCGCACGCGGGGATAGGCCGTGCATCCGGCATCAGATGTCATAGATGCTCGCTAGTATATCGATATACACCCGATAACAAGTCAGCACGACTCGTCGACGCGTTCTTGGACGTTGCGCCCGCCATTGAGAAAGCCGCAGAAGCAATATGCCGTTTGCGCTAAGATAGCAGCATTATTTTGACGCGTCGGCGCCAGCCAGCAAGTTTCCTCCTCACCGCTTCATTTTCCAGCGCCCAAACTTGAGACATCAACACGGCCAACGCGGCACCGGCCGAGACAACCACCACAACCACCACCATGGCCAAAAACCCACCACAGCCCAGCTACTTTGAAGGGCTCTCCGAAGAATGGCCCCAGGAATCACCAGCCACAATCGCACGCAATGTCCAAAGCCCGGCCGTGACTCCCCAGAGCGCGGCAAAGGCCCGCAGTCGTCTTCCCCGCATGCGACAGTCCTCAGGCTCCTTCTCCGAGATCCAAGTGCGCAGCATCGGCAAAGAGCTTCGGCCGCCAAAGCAGAGGAGCGCCCTCCTCGAGCGCAGCTACAGCGACATCAACGCCCCGCCCGCCCCGTCATCGCCCAACGCGTCACACATTGAGCCCCCACGTCGCGCCTCGTACTCGTCTTTTTCCATCTCGCAAGGCTCCGGCATTCACTATGGAACAGTCGCACACAACACGGTCGCGAGATCACCCACAAAAGAGCCAGGATCCCATGACACGCCCGAGTGGAGGCGCAGGCTCGTCAATGGCGAAGTAGGCTACGGCGGCCAGACCGACTTGTTTGGCCCCACAGGTCTTGAGAACATCTTCCAACCACCAGCCGGAGGTGCATCAGACGACTCTGCGCAACCAAAGCGCAGACTTGGGCTGCTGAAGGGTCTTTCTGCCGTTCCGTTACCTTCGAGTCCACCACCATGGCCAGCCACGCGACGGAACGCGCAACAAAAGGAACAAGACCACGATGCCACACTAGATGAGCAACAACAACAAACAGAACTAGAGGAGCCCTCCCACAATGAAACAACACACGAAGAAGAGCCATCGGAATGCTCTCAAAATCTTATGCCGCCGCCAAGCGACCCGGTACGGACCGTGAGCGGCCAGATAGAGTACGAGAACGAAAACTTCAGCCCTGTCTATCTTACCATGACCGGGAACATGAAGACTAGCCAGGCTGCCAACCCTGCCCCCAACTTCAGAGGATCCGAACTTGCCAACCGGTTACGCCAGATCGGATCGCCGCCCCCAGACCATTTTCAGTCCGAGCAAGAAGAAAGCGCACTGGGTTATAGCCGCGAGGACTCATCTTTTGCCAGACTGCAAGACGAGTCGCTACCAGAAGGCCTTCCTGCTGGCACTCCAGATATGGCGGACATGAACCGGAATGTAGAGTTTCGAAGAGGTGGATATTCTAGGGACGGATCTTTCCATCGCAAGCCTCTCAGCCCGTCGCCAGAAAGGATAGCTGGGTCGCGACCATCCAGCAGTCGTGCCGTCACAGCTCAGTCGAGTACAACCACGAAACACCCTTCGCCTCCTCCAGCATTGGTCACCAACCCATCTACACCACATCGTCGACGCGAACAATTCTTGAGTCCAGACCGAGCAAAAGGCTCTGGAAGTCCGTTGAAGCTCTTCGATGCGCATGACACCTTCACAAGTAACCGTATACAGAGGCGACTTAGTCAGCTTGAGTACAAATCTGAGAAAGCTTCTAGTGTCAAAGAGGGCACGGCAGAGTCAAGCAAGGCGGCGCCGAAGCAATCGAGGCTGACATCGGTAGAAGAAAGGAGCATGCAGAACCTCGATCAAAGTCAGTCGGAACTGCCATTCAGACTTCCGTCTTTCGGCCAAGGCCAGCTAAATCAGCACGAATTCTCTGGTGACTACTCTGCAATAACATCCGATGATGATTACGATGCGCAAAACGATAGCGCCCCCGACGAGTCACCCTCTACAGATGTTGCGCCTCCTGGCAGCCGCCAACCTTTCAAGTTCCAGCTTGACGAATCACCAGTCCGACGCCAGCCTTCAAAAGCTCGTAGACGTGTATCTAGCCAGGCAGCGAACCCAATAAGAAATGTCAGTCGGAATGTCAGTCGGCCAAAGTTTGTACCACACCGGAAGGTCTCTGAGGAAAAGACGGAGGCATTTCCAGAAGAAGATTTTTCAGAAGTTGTTCACGAGTATGCTGAAGGGAAGAGAGGTCCGACATCGCCGTTCAAGAACCCTACTCCCAAGCGTAGAAGGACAATCACTGCAGCAGATGAAGATGAAGAGAACGAAGATATACCGAGTGATGCTGAAGCAGGCACAATACAGCGTTCGCATGCAGCCATCCAGGCGGTTGTTGGACGTACGCAAAAGGACGGCAGTCTAGATCCCTCGACGAACATTGCCGACTCAGAGACGCTAGCCCGACGGCACATATTGAGACCACGCAACCCTACGCCTAGTCAACGAAGGCGAGAGGAGATACAAGCAGAGATCATGGAAGCTACAGAAGCTTTCATCCAAGCTTCACCAAAGCTCAACACAATTCAGGAACACCTAGATTCATCTATCATGTCAGATACTGATACAGAACGAGAACATGCAAAGGCAGTCGCCAACCAGGTCGCAGCTTTCACTTTGAGGAGGCAACCTGGCGCGCGCGATAAGACTCGCAAACGATCTGTAACCACGCAAGATTTCCTGGATGAAGCGCTCAAAATCATGGACTTTATCCGCACCAAGGGTCGACCAACTAGTGGTTTGGGCAGCCTCGAAGAAACGGAAGCCGAGACTCAGCTGCTCGAAGAAGTCAACGACCATCCTTCCAGTATGTTAACGTTTGAAAGGCCCCCGAGCAAGGAAGGACGACAGTCATCCTGGCAGGACGCGAATAAGCGAGACATAGATGCAAGAATCGAGAATCACCTCCGCAAATACCAAGAAAACGAGAACGATACTTTCTTGAACTCTTCGGTCAACTCTATTCGAGTATCACGCCTGAGAGGATCTGCAACACCAGAAGGAGAGAGTGTGGTGGTTGAGCAGGATGATATTCGGATCACGGACAACCCAAACAGGCACCAGACCGAGGATGACGAGGACCATCGCCCTAGTTCTGCGCCTCGTGGAAACGCCACACTCCTATCGACAGCTTCATCTTTCGGAAACACAATTGTCACAAACGCATCACGTCGTTCGGAATGTGTCGCGACGCTAGCTCCCGAAGCGGTGGCGCATCTTATCCCTCAGCAAGTCGCAGGCATGAGCTTTGATCGCGACAAGAACATTTGGGTCCGCCAGAAGAACCCGTCCAGGCAGCACCAGCTACAAGCGGAAGAACCAAGCGCCATGAATGCTAGCGAAGATGATCCTTTCGGCAACATTCCTGATCTGACAGTAGAAGATACGACTGAGCTAGATACTAGAACAGGCTCTCCAGTCCGCCTCCAGCCTACAGCAGAAACCATCCTCGAAGATACAGAGAAGCCAGACGACGACGAAGACTCGCGTCCAGTGACCCGTGAAGGCAAGGGTGTCGCATACACGGAAACAAGCTCGGCACCTTCCAAGGCCTCGAACTTTGGCTGGAGCTTCCCCAAAACTGACACACGAGCTACATCGTGGAGCACTCAAGCCCCGCGGATATACAGCACACACAAGATGCCTCATGCGCCTACAACGTATGCCATTCCAGAATCAGAAGAAGATGGCGTCGAACATGAGATTCAGTATTTCGAAGGGAGGGACCACGCTCCTGCAAGTGTGCAACGTCCGCGAGTACGAAACGTTACTATCTCGATCGCTGAGCGCGAGGATCCAGCACGCGAACCTCAACCCGAAAATGCTCAGAAGCAACGCCGCCAACAATGGGGACCCTCCAGTGCTCAGCAGATGTCAGATAAGAAGCAACCAGCTTGGGGACAGACAAACGGTACCCGTACCATGTCGCATGGACGACCCAGTCGTCTGCCCGTCTTCAACGGAGATGGTGACTTGTCGATTTTGGATGATGCCCCGTCGAAGAATTATCGGATGGAGTTATCGATGAACGTCTCTGCGCCCTCTCTTCGCCATGGACGACGGGATACGCTTGTGACTGCACCATCATCACCTGTAAAGGATGTCACATTCATGCTCAGTGACCTACCTGAGTTTACTCTCAACCAGATCGATGAGTTCGATCTCCCAGATCGAGTTGTGGTGAAACATAACGGTAGCCGGTTTTCTAAAGCTCTAGAAGATCGTTATGCACAAGGCACTGCTGAGCTTGTGAAGGCACTACAGGATGTCGAGCCCGATGAGCCTTATTGGGAAGATCTTCGTACTGTCAATCTCCACAAAAAGGACCTTAACAGCTTGCACCGTCTAGATGAGCTCTGCTACCACCTCGAGGAGCTCGATGTTTCAGACAATAAGATCAATCAGGTTGAGGGTATTCCTTACTCCATGCGTCGACTGCAAGCACAGAACAACTGTCTGAATGGACTTACCTCTTGGACGACCCTCGTCAACCTACAACACCTTGACATATCCGGTAATGATATCGACAGATTGGACGGCCTCGCTGAATTGGTGCATCTCCGAATTCTGAAGGCGGACAACAACAAGATCAGATCTCTTCAAGGCATTCTACATCTCGATGGCCTGATGGAATTAAGCGTTCGCGGCAACGAGATCGACACGGTTGACTTCAGCCGAACAAATCTGTGAGTCCGATTAGAGACTCCATCTCATCATTGTTTGCTAATCTGTTCGACAGGAAATCTCTCACTGATCTGGATTTGAGGAAGAACCACTTGCTTGAAGTACGGAACCTGCACTGCTTGCCCCAGCTCCAGCATCTCAACCTTGGTATGTTTTTCGGTTGCTACGTTTGCTAGGACATTACTAACGATACGCAGACGACAATGAGATAGAGGAGTTTCCACTTATCGACACGGCTTTCAAGCCTTGCAGATTCCTACGGTCTATCCGTATCTGCCGGAACGGAACCACGATGCTTGATGTTGATCAGTACTTCCCTAAGCTCGAGTCTCTCTATGTTGATGGCAACTGTTTGACCCAAGTATCTGGCCTAGAACATCTTCGACATCTACGCACATTCTCCGCTCGCGAACAGATCCTCAACTCGGAGTCGGACATGGAGATGTGTGCGAGCAATCTTGTCAGGAATACAGAAGTCCGCAACCTGTATCTCTCGCTCAATCCGACGTACGGCCTTCAGATCTCGCAACATCTACTGAGTCTTCAGCGCCTAGAATTGGCTTCCATGGGCCTAAAGGAACTACCAGATAACTTCGGTCAGCTTACGCCGAACATTCGATCTATCAACCTCAACTTCAACTCTTTGACAGATCTTCGGCCACTCCTCAACATCAAGCGATTAAGTGAGCTTCTCCTGGCAGGCAACAAGCTCGAGCGCCTACGTGCCAACGCAATGGTCTTGGGCAAGCTGGCTACACTCTCGAAGCTAGACTGGCGAGACAACCCGCTCACGCTTCGCTTCTACGCTCCGACATGTGAAAACCGGGTCATGTCTCTCAGGCAGAAACCCTCCGACGAGCAGCTCACGAACCGCTTCGTTCTACCTGAGGGGGAAGTTGAAGCAGATGTGCAACACCTCCAGCGACTGGACTACGAAACCCGCATTAGGCGGCGGGTCACCGAGATGATGCTTGCCAATCTATGCAGGAGCTTGAGGGAGCTCGACGGGCTGCCGTTCGACAAAACGCGCGTGCTCGTCAAGGACGATGTATGGGAGCGCCTGCTGTTCCTTGGCGTTATCCAGCGCAAACGAGCAGATACTGCTGTCGACGACGGCAAATAGTGGTGCATACGATGATGAGAACATATAAGCATGGAGTTGTGGGGACAAGGACATTTGGGAATGGAATTGGCGCACGTTTCGCAATTACATATTGGGTTTCGCATAGCGTTTTGCATATGGTTTTGGTTGGGGTCTTGTACGATACTTTTGGAGTTGCGTTTGGTGGTTTCATTGTTCTTCGCGAAGCATCTAGTACTTGAGCATTTTCTAGGCGCATATCTTTCGGCGCAGAACAGATTCGCATAGGCTTCATTGCTGAAGAGCGAGGATTAGATTATTTGTAATGACTTCATGAACCGTATTTGGTAACGAACAAGATTCTGCATACCCCGCTCGGCAAGTGCTCTCGATGACTTGACGCCTCAGGATCGCTGCAGGCGGAACTTGGGTGAGCTGATCAGCCATCCCCCGCTCTCCACTAAATAGCTCCGCTGAGGCCCGTGCATCCTGCATCAAATCGTTCCAGGCCCCGTGACACGTACGCAACCATGAGCCCACAAGTTGGTCAGTTGAGATGATCTCCATTCACCATACACCTCACAATGGCAACTACTTCTGACGAAGACAGGGCGGTGCAGCTTGTGGAGAGGGCAAATGAGAGCACCAAGTCTGGCGAATTAGCTGTTGCAGCTCGGTACCTGCGTGAGGCTAGTACGATTGCGCCTGAGCATCCACGCATCAAGGAAGCATGGGTTGCGCTGAAGGAAGAGGAAGACAAGAGCGAATTGCTGGGTTACTGTCGAGCTTGGGTGAGGAGCAAGGATGAACACGATGGAGAAAAGGCACTCAAGGCGATAAAAACACATGGCTTGAAGCAGAAAGAAGCAGAACAAGCGATGGATATTTTGTTTGACTTCAAGGGCGAAGATGATGTATTGGATCAGGTCTCGGGTGAGCTACTGAAGAATCCGGGAGCACAGATGTGGCTTGCGAGAGCCGTCCGGGAGCAGCCGACGCGGATTTACTACGAAATGTTCGAGCGGGGTGACGACTCTATCGACGGCTTGCTCAAGGTCTTGCTCAACCGAGCGATTTGGCCCGACGATGAATCGTTCAAGCAAGGTCATCGAGACATGTTCATGCTCAGTCTAGCCATGATGATGGAGGAGGCGCTCGAGCACCCAGAACGTGCGATGAAAGGCATTGCGCAGCTGCTCGCTCATTATGCAGAGCATCTCAAGGGTATCATCGATGCGGATAGCTTCGACGTGATTCTCACCTCACTGGATATCCGACTACCTGCCAGCCTACGCAGTCAAGCTACCCTCGCAAGTATCAAGCTATTCGAACTTGCACCAGAAACTGCCAGCGAGTTGATTTCAAAGTTTGTTGCGGCTCGGACCAAGAAGGGAGAAGCGAACGACCTCGTTATCGCGTTTTCAGCGGCTGCAGCCATCTTCCCAGTCGCTGTCACGCCAGCAGCTGCATTGTTCCTTACAGAGGGCTTCGTCAGCACATTGGTGCCTAGGGTCCAGAGCAAGAAGTCGCACAACCTCGAACAAGCGACTCTAGAACTTATCAGCGCTGCATGCGTGGATAAGAATTGCCGAGAGGCGATCAGCAAGCACTGCAGAGAATGGCTGGAGGACGTGGTTGCAGAAAGTCAGAATAAGAAGCGGGCTAACCTAGCCGCGCTCATACTCGTCAAGCTGGGCGAGGAGCAGCCGTCTGAGGATGCGCCAAGGATTGTCAGGGCGGAGAAAGTAGACCAGAGTGATCTGATCGCTAGCTTCAAGTCAATGGTCATAGGCGGCGACACATCTTCAAAGCAGGATTCTGTCGAGGGTCTAGCATATGCTTCTCTTCAACCCAAAGTACGAGAGGATCTTTCCAAATCGCCCAAGTTCCTCAAACGCCTCATCGAAACCATGAGTGATCCTTCATCACCAAAGAACATCGTATTTGGCGGTCTCACCATTTTCGTCAACATCACACAATACCTCCCTTTGCAATCGGAAGAGGAGAAGCGCATGGCACAACTAAAAGCCTACGCCAATGTCCAGAAGCCATCCGCACCACACGTCCTACTCAATGACGAAGACGTCGCTATACGATGCAAACGCATTCTCGAAGCCGGGGTTGTCCCCCTCCTCGTCCACGTCTGCAAAAAGGGCTCTCCATCGATCCTTACACAGAGCAGTCTGATACTCCTCTCGCTTTCGAAAGAGACCAAGTCCCGAGGTCTGATGGCCCAGCAGGGCGCGGTCAAACTGCTCATCCAGATCTGGGACCACATATCCTCCACCAACGATCTTTCAACCACAGGCACAACGCCTTTCCCACCAGCCGCCTTGCCCACGACCGCACAAGCACTCTCCCGACTTTTGATCAGCATAAACCCTTCCCATGTCTTCAATGCCGCGCTACCAACCACATCAGCCATCCGCCCGCTCCTCAGCCAACTACAGCGAACAGATTCGAGCACATGGCAACTACACGCATTTGAATCGCTGCTCGCGCTCACAAACCTCGCGAGTTTGGACCGGAATACACAAGACCATATTATACGCCAGTCTTTCGATACTGTTGTCGATGATCTACTACTCAGTGCCAATACTATGATACGACGTGCGGCAACGGAACTCATATGCAATCTCATGGCTTCACCAGTATGTATTGGGAACTTCGCTGACGGAAGCCCCCGCGCGAAACATCGCTTGCACCTTCTGCTCGCCATGACAGATGTTGATGACGCTGCTACGCGTTCAGCGGCTGGTGGCGCACTGGCTATGCTGCTGAGTGTTGATATCGCTGTGCTGGAGTTTTTGCAGCAGAAGAAGAGTGTCGAGTGGCTGGTAGGGCTGTGCAAAGATGATGATGAGGGGATCAGGTATCGGGGGATCGTTTGTTTGAGGAGTGTAGTGGATGTGCCTCAGGGGGTGGAAAAGTGTAAGGCAGAGGGTGTGATAGAGGATTTGAAGGAAGTGCTGAAGGGGACGAGAAGTCCAGACGTGCTTGGAGCGGGGGTGGAGACGTTGAAAATATTGATGGGTCAGTAGCACTGCACTTGAAACCACATTGATCCATGGTGTCATGGTTTGCTGCCAGGGCACACGCAGATGCACTATGTACAATACCACCAATGATTACACAGATAAAAAGGTGGCCAAGGACGTACCTTGCAGACAGGTCGACTGTGGCGCGCTCTCCTCTTCTTTCGATACATATCGTTACCAGATCTGCTATTATCAGGGAGACAATCTTTGACAGTTTGGACGTACATGCGTATGCGAAGCAATATCGTGCATTCGTAATTGACGTGTGGCGGCGGCAATGGTACTTCAAGACAGACAGTTACAACGACGGTTGACCTAACGTATGGAGTCAAGTATGCGACATGTATTCTTTCAGCTTCCCAGTTGGACATAGCGTTGGAAGTCATAGTGATGATACCGGGTCCAGGGCAGCCAAAGTACCGTTGGTGGCTTACTAGCGTTCGCGTGTCATGCATCGCGCTGCAACCTGAATCCTCCTTTCCACGCAACCAGACTTCTGCCTGAGGATAATTACGCAGCCATGTCTGCCTTACGCGCACATCACGCACCACAATAATGCCATAAAGAGGGACACGTCTTCTTGATCATGTACTAACAATGCGATAACATAGCCATTGCAGCCACCAAATACGCGCCCACAATGCCCATCACCGAACTCGCTCTCCTCCACCTCACACCCGGTACCACAATCGACGATGCCGCCCTCCGCTCGAAACTGTCGCACGCAAAAACAGTCCTGCAGAACTACACCGGCCGGACCTTCTACTACATGCAGCAGACGGAAGACCCATCTTGCATTTACGTCATCGGAGAATGGGACTCGCTTGATCAGCACTTAAACGATTTCATCCCAAGCGCAGACAACCAAGCTTTACTGGAGAGTCTAAAAGACGCGATTACTGTAGACTCCAACCTCGAACACCTTGATGTATCGAACGCTGAGCTCCCCTTGCCGACAACTCAGGCGCAACTCGAACAAGCGCGTCGTGGGGAACTGGTATGGAGTATCGTTCATTGCAACGTCAAGGCTGATGAGCGACACCGGTTCCTCGATGCTTTTAATGAAGAACTGCGGTTCTTACAGGGTCATATAAACGAGTTAAAGGGTAAGACAGGGCGTGGATGGTGTGTTAGTGGGAAAGGAGACAAGGGAAATGTTTCTGTGGCTTTGTGTCCGTGGAAGAGCGTTGAGCAACATTTGGGATTCGGCAAAACGGAAGGGTACGCGGAGGTTGGGGATATTGGAGATTTTGTTGATGAGATTGATGTTAAGCATGCTAAGCTTCTGGACATCTGATCTTGATCTAACAGTTACGCGATAACGTATTTCAAAGGTATACACTGTCACCTTTTTGATAGTACACCAACGTAGATTGCTGTGTATACCATCATTGTGGCTTTTCAGGCTTGATCACGACGAACGGTGAGATGGTGTACAGTATTCTTACATTCTTTCTATTTCGCATACGTCATTAGCTTGATTCGGCAGCTGCATGCGAAAGGAGCTTTAGGCCCACGATAGTCTCCTTCATGTTGGTCAAGAAGTGCTGTCAGCGCGTTCAGCGGCTGTTCAGCAACTCAAAGGTGGGAGCAGCACTGATAAGCGGCCGTTATCTTCGGAATGCTTCCGAACGAACCCCTCACAATCATGCACGATAGTATTGAGTGCAGGCAGTGTGCTAATAGGTCTGGATCATGGCAAGTATAAGTAAACCATTCTGACGCTCTACTAATGGCTATTTCCACTTGCTGCTGATCTATAAGCTTCGCGTTGTTCACTTCCAACATGGATCATTTGCCGGATATAGTACCACATGCCAGGTACCTCCCTTCTGGTCATGTGGCAGTGGTTTCGTTCGTTGCAATTGCAATTTTCGTAATATACAAAGTGAGCATGCCATTGAATGCCAGGAGATATGAGCTAACGTTGACAGCTGTTCACCCGCACTGACGTCCCGTATATCCACGGTCTGCCAGAGATACCGGGCGCTCTCCCAATTACGGGTCATCTCACCCAGCTCGGCGACGACCATGCTACAGTATGCGAGAAATGGTGGCGGCAGTACGGCAACTCTGTCTTCCAGATCCGACTTGGTAATACGCGCGCTGTGATTGTCAACTCCTTCGAAGATTGTAAAAAGATCCTGGTTTCAAATTCTCAAGGACTGATCGATCGGCCAAAACTGTATACATTCCATGGTCTGATCTCCTCGACTCAGGGTTTCACTATTGGAAGCTCCCCGTGGGATGAGAGTTGTCGGAACAAGCGCAAGGCTGCATCGACTACGTTGAGTAAGGGTATGATGAAGAACTACTATGATATGTTCGACCTGGAGTCTTACTGCATCCTTCGCGACCTCCATCGCGATAGCAAGAGTGGAGAAGTCGAGGTCAGTATTCGACCGTACATACAACGCTATGCCCTCAACACAACCCTCACGTTATGCTATGGCATCCGCATGGACGCAGTCTACGACGATCTGCTCCGCGAGATCCTCGAAGTGGGATCCGCCATCTCGCTCCTCCGCTCCGCTTCTGAGAACTACCAAGACTACGTCCCCATCTTGAGATACCTGCCGAACAACGAAAAGAACCGGCGCTCCAAAGAACTGCGTGAACGGCGAGACAAGTATCTGAACGAACTTCTTGACAAAGTCCGCGGGATGATCAAGAACGGTACGGAAAAACCATGCATCAGCGCCGCCATCCTCAAGGACGAAGAAACCCGCCTCACGGGCGTAGAAGTAAGCTCCATCTGTCTGTCTCTCGTCTCTGGCGGTTTCGAAACTATACCTGGTACGCTTGTATCCTGTATCGGCTCCCTTTCCACACCCGCAGGCCAGATCTTCCAAGACCGCGCGTATGCCGAGATACGCAAAATGTATCCCACCGACGCGGCGTTGAAGGAAGCCTGGGCAACAGACTTTGAGAAAGAAACCGTACCATATCTGAACGCTATCGTGAAGGAAGCGGGGCGGTACTATACCGTTAGTAATATGAGTTTGCCGCGTAAGACAATGGGAGAGGTTAGGTGGGGGGATGCTGTCATCCCGAAAGGGACGATGGTGTTGATCAACGCTCAGGCTGGTAACCATGGTACGGAAATATCCAGCTTCAGCCAGCTGAGGGTAATGTGATGGATAGCTAACGACTTATAGATACCGACTACTGGGGCCCTACAGCCGCTACCTTCGACCCAGAACGCTGGCTCACCCCCCCTTCATCCCCAGACGCCTTACATACACCGACTTCGCACGCTAGCCCGCCTCACCTCTCCTTCGGTGCCGGATCTAGGTCTTGTCCTGGCGCTTTGATAGCGAGCAAGCTGATCTATGCTGCGCTGTTCCGTTTGCTCAGTCTATACAGGATTGAGGCCAGTGTGACGAATCCACCAAACACGGATTACGTGGACTATAACGCGATCAAGAGTGCTTTAGTGGCTATACCAAGGGATTTCGGAGTGAGGCTTGTGCCGCGAGGTGGTAGTGAGGGTGATCTTTTGGGTAGTGTGCTTGATGAAGGGAGAGTGAGGACTGCGGAGCTGTACAAGGAGTGATCGTGCGTATATATGATTCTGCTGAGTTCTACACAACTCTGATATTAGGTTCCAGCTGTCGTGCGCCAAAACTTCGCTCACTGGTCGCTCTTTCACTTTTTCCCTGAATGAGGCTAGCGTATATCGAGTGACAAACGTGCTTTCCTTGTCTACCACGCACCCCTCAGTATTTGGGTCTCACACCCAACTTATCGCAGCAATCCCAAATATGAGGCTCCGAATCGCTTCAGGCGTCATTGTAGCAGTGGCCTCCTTGGCTGTTAGTGAGAGGCCTGCGCTTTCACCCAAGATCTTCGGCGTCGACCCCTCGGGGGCCCCTCCCTTGTTCAACCCTCCTGAGTTCGCGCCTGCCCTGGGAGGTAACGCATTTGATCCAGAAAATGTGGCTGATAAGACTCTCTGGGACAAATACCTCAAGAAGGGAGACCACATGATGTGTTTGATGGAGGCTACGGACGCAGGCGCAGGATGGCTAGAGAAGGATCCCAGAAAACCACCTTCAGCCGCGAGCAAGTGGACGGGTGATCTTAGAGGTGAGCACAATCTCTTCATAATCTCGATACCAGGAGACCAACATTTCCGACAGCTGAACTCCAAAAATGGTTCTGGCACGAGTCGCAGTACGACAAGGGCTGGGAATGTGATTTCGAGGGCATGGGACTCAAGACGACGTTTGAAGGTCTCGGTCTCAACTCACAATCAAAGTACGACGATGAGGGTGATCCACAAGCCGGGAGCAACGACTGCTATTCAATTCAACATTATGACGAATACTGGGTTGCAGACCCTGATGACGAATGGGGCCAGACGATTCCTATCAAGGACCAGAAGTACAGAGCCGACGGTAAGGAGTATACAGTACGTCAAATCTATATGCACAGGCAGGTACAACAGCCTACATCGGGACAGAATACTAACAAGACACGACAGGCCACAGCCGGCGTCTACCAGTTCGCTATCAACCATGATGGAGGTCTCATTGCCAAGAACATCGAGAGCCCACGCCATGCCGTTCTTAGTCCGATGTCTTGGGGTCGTAGTGCCAACCCTGGAGAGCTTCCTGCAATCGAATTCGCGTCTGACGTCTTCTGGGCATATTGGGTCCGCGATAACCCCAATGTCAAGAACTTCCGGGTCTATGGCGCTCACAATGTCATCAATACGGACACAACTCTTTTGGTAGCTCGAGCCTTGAAGAATGTCGGCACAAATAAATTGTCCGTCTGGCCGGGTAACGTCTTCAATATTGGGAGCGAGGAGTTCCGAGTCCTGATCGGTAAGTCTTGTAGCATGCATCGACGCTTGACAACTGAGAATGTCGACTGGGAAAGCCGTGGATTGGACCTGGTCTTATCCTCAACTCCCTGGTTTTGCTAAGATCTCATACTGATTACCTTCAGGCTCACCCATAGGCGCCACAGCTGGTCACTTGCTTGCAGCACACAAGGCCGAACTTGGAATCAAGAGGATCACTAAAGTGACTGTAGTCAAGAATGAGAAATCGCCATTCAAAAATCGACGCCTTCAAGATGATTTACACATATTCTTCAGTATTGGAGATGTACCACCAGCTGAGGTGACCAGACCGGATGAGCCGGTAGGCGTGATGGACAGCCGAATCGCCAGTGTCAGGAAGCGAGGGAAGAACGTAATCAGGGTGCATACTGTAATGGCTTAGAGTTGTGCATGGCGCGCCGTATGACGGGTATGACTGAGGGAGGTGTTGAACCTTGCAACGTAGATGTGGCCATGAAAGATGCTGCGAATCCCCTGGGGGCTCTACTGAGACCTGCTATAGCCTTTTGCAATTCGGATTTATCAACCAAGCGTTCGGTAATGTGCGCCTGTGAATTCGCTTTCTCGTGTGTTGCTGCAACGGGTCGCTCGCGTTCCATCCTATTCTTCATAGGGTCTAGTTACGCCGACGCCTCAATCTCTTGCACTCTCGCCAAAATCTTCGCTTTCCATCTCGTATAATCTTCCTGCTGACGCTCACCCAGATAATCAGTTGCATCCTGCATCATAGTACCCAAGCCAATATAATCACTGCCACCAGCCTTCAACCCCATACCCTTCGCCTTGACTGCCGCATTATCGCTCATCTCCACGCCTTCCATCTCATCTCCATCACTCTGAGGCTTCACACTATCGAACCACTGCATCTGCAACCATCCCTCTTCTTTTGCCATCTTCATCGTCTCTTCTATCTTGATCTGAAGCTCCTCGTCTGTAATGTCCTTGGCAGCAGGTAGTTCAACGACAGCCTTGATTGCTTTCGCCAGCCATTCGTTGTATTGTTGTACTGAAACCTCTATGTCTTTCATGCGCGAGTAGACTAGGAGAAAAACCACGACGATGAGACTTAGTATGCGCGTATCGCTGACATCCCCATAGGACGATACTGTGGTTCTTTTAGGTCGCTTGCTGGGTGATTCGGCGGCAGCGGCGGACATTCGGGATAGCAGCGGATAGATAGACTCTACTCCTGTGTATACGTGGGGTATAAGACCGGTGTAGTCGAATGACTTTGCCAAGGCGCGTATAGTGGGCATAACCCATTCTGGTGCTTCGCCATTGCTTTCAACCCTCCTTGGTGTTTTCCTAGCGCCCAACGGCGTTTTTGACGGTGTGTTGCGTGCTGATGCCGGAGCTGAAGCTGTCGGCTTTCGCGGTGTAGTTGGCTCGCGGGTCGCTGTGCTCTCTGGGAGTGCGCTGCTAAGGTAGTTGTATAGTTTCTTGTATATGCGTGGGGGGCAAGGCGGTCGCGATTGGATGGTCGGGAGGTTGAGACGCTTCTTCAGCCTTTTAGATGTCAGCGTGATGCCAAAACGTGCGTTGGGTGCTCTTCATACCTCTCACATGCTAATTGCGCACATGCGTATGGTCGTGCGATCTCTTCGTCTGGCTTCATCGATGTCGCGACGCTTCGCGACCGCGTCAGTAGCGAAAGCGCGAGCTCTATCAGCTCGGCTGGCAATGGCCCGCTCAGCGTGGGTATTAAGCCCGTGAGGGCTTGTTCTATGCTTGCTCTGCTCATATTGTGCGCGAAATGGATTGAGTCTGAATATGGGTCTGGACGTTTGATCCTGTGTCGATGTTGACGCGTGAGGTCTCGCGTTCTCACGTGCACGCTAAAGCCACCCCTCTTCGTCATCACCAGCATCGACGTGCCCTCTCTCCCATCTTCTTGACCACATTCACTAGACGGTGCGAACGATTCAAGATGCCACAGATTTCTCTCGTGTTCCTATCACCAGGAAGCTATAAAACACCTTTGAGGCATACACCATCATCCCGTTTTCTAAGACATTGACACGAAATATCGCGACAGCCTTCAGGGCACATTTCCGGTTTCGCGACGCCGAGCACCGGATTTTTAGAGCACTGCATCCATTGTAACATTACAACTCTCATTTTCGCCTGTATTTGTCGTGATGCTGCTAAACTTGCTCGTATCACATCTATCTAGGGAACTGGTACGACCACTTCGAGCGCTACTTATTTCCAGTCTCCTTCGTCATACCGTTGCAGTAACACCTCCAACTATACTCACCGCTACCATTGACCAATCGGCGTTCGCGCTCCCGTAGAGATGAAGTAGCAAACCGTGCCAAGCACACCAGAGCTATGTTATCGACACATATATTACGCCATGCTACTGTTGCTAACGTCTCGAATACATTCCAACGTTGTACTGGAGAGGCGCGGTTCGGCGGTCAACCTGCTCCCAACTCCGAACACGTCGACTCGGCCTGACCGACATATTGCACATATGGCTCCTGATCGTGTTCACCGTGTTTGATAGGACATTATAGTAGGTGCATTCGTCAGGATAGCGAAGGTGACATCCAAACAGTATTTGTGTGTAACTCCCGACATCCATGATAGGCAAGGAAGGGAGGACCAAAGCCATGCTGATGACGGGAACTTGCATTTTGACAGCTCGGTTACGACTGGCGAAAACATTTGAGCATGAGCTCATAGCGACTCAAATGTGGTATTTAGGCTTCGCACGCTTTCTGTTGGAGCATCGTACACCATCCAAACTACACTCATAAGATTGTCTTCAAAGGCCTCCAGCCCTGTTGTAGCCTGCACAACCACGTCTCCGACATCCTCCGCGATTTATCAGTGACATACCACGTCTCTATCGAAGCCAAATCCATCGATAGATAACTACGATGCAGCTCACCGCCATCCTCACGAGTTTGCTTTCTACCTTACCTATCGCACTATCCGCACCTACCTACGGCGAGCCGTACAACTGCGGCTACGTTCTCACCGTCCGGAACAGCAGCGCCTACGCTGGTATCTCCGCATACTCTGATTGCACAGCGATCTACTACAACCAATCGATCCCTGGATATCAAGACGCCTATGCCTACAGCCTCTATGGGGGATGTCAATGCTCATTCCATTTGTAAGTCCCATTGATACACGGCGTCCTTGTCGAGACAACCCCCTCGTCGGAGTCAGACTAACGAAGGCGAACATACACTCTCTGCGCGGTGTATACTAACAACTACTAGGAGCGAGGAGAAGTGCAAAGGAGCAACCAATCCACCCATGTACGAAGGGCCGACTGGCACACCCGGAAAGGAGCCCTGCTTCGAGGACCCGAATCCCAAGTGGTACAAGTGCGCGACGATTGGCTAACACATTCATGAGTGGGTCGGATAGACATGAAGGATTGATGGGTAATACTATAACTGAGTACATCTTTGGTATGTCAGTGGTGGCTGAGCTACTGACTTGGCCGCGTTGACGATTATTTGTGGCGCTGGTAGATTTCATCATGACTTGGTTAGCATAATAAAACTTTTCCTCCATCATATTCCTCTCTTCATCGTAGCCGAAATGTTGATGTTCTAGCCCGAATGAATGCGCAGTTTCGTTTCTTGTGCATGTAGTACATGAAGACACTGCGAACGCATTCAGGCTTTTTCCAACTTATTTGTCAGTCCCCAAGCCTATTGACAGTTCCGTTAGTCTTCTCGGTTCTAGATCGAATTGTTGCATGTCATTGATATCTCTAATACGAGTAGGATTCACTCCTACCACGCCTCACATGCGAGATGGCGTCTGGATTGACGTTCGAAGAACAGCGTCGGCCCCCATTCACGCCACAACAGTGCATGATTGATGAGCTGGCAATATAAATGCACGTATGCGAGCTTGAATCAATACTCATAGTGTCCGGAGTAGTGGATTTGTCGTTCTCCGCGCGTTTTGGATCCCGTGGAAAGCGCGGCCCGAGCCATAGAGCGCGAGCCCTCTGCGGGCTCGGCCACACATTCCTAGAATGATTCAATCTTACCGGTGAACGATCTCGAGCTGCATGCGAATGCGTTATGCGGCACGACCTGGCGTGTCATCGTGGGTTGATATAAAAGCAGGCAGGAAAGGTCCACCTCCTACTCCTTCTCCACAAGCCGAACGATAGTGGACAGCAAGATCGACCCCAGGCTCCTATCGACACTTCAACGCAAGTAACACCCGCCTACAAACCGCATGTGAGACAGATACTGACCTTGCACACCGATCTCTAGGCAATTCCTGGCGACCTTAACAATATGCATCTCCTCGGCTCTTTCTCTATCGCCTTCCTGGGCTTCTCCTCGGTTGCTTTTGCTGCAACCCATCCCCGAGACTTCTCTCACACAGCGCGTAGCGTCTTGACAAAGAACGACAAATGTTACATCAACCCAAACATCTGTGCCGAGGTCATGATCGGAGATAAGGTCAACCAGCAGCTGGGCTATGATGGGTGCCAGAGGATCTTAAACCCAGACAAAGTCACTGGTATCAAGATGTTGAACTGCGAGTGCAACTTGTACTAGTGAGTACATACTACCTCAACTTCCGCCCGAGGCACTGAATGTCTACGTGCTAATGCTTGCTTATCTAGTTCTGTCGACTCCGGATCCTGCAACAGTGGCGTCGATGAGACTATCGATAGGCTTGGACGCTGTGACATTGTCACGGGGAAAGAACGCCGTTGGAAGAAGCAGCCTGATTTCTGGAGCTGCCATAACCCTCCCGCTTGAGCGCCAATGTACATACTGTATATCGCTAAGCCCTGCGGCGGGTTGTAGTAAGCGATCGTTTTCAAGGGCTGGGCCCGAGACTAGAGCACACTTTGTCGGATACGTTATTGTTAGTTTTGAGTCTCGAACGGCAAAGGCCAAGCGTTCGTCTTCTAGCTTAGTGCTTAGGGTTCAGCTCGTAGTTCAGCTCGTAAGAAAATCGTTCTCTTGTAGCACCTAATACATACTAACATGTTCTCTTTATTCCTTTTTTTCTTTGCTTATCTTCGGTTCCACGGTAGTCATCGATGCTAGAAAAACGCTATTATCTGTAGGATAAGTATAACCTGTCAGTGCCCGTTTGTGCAACATGAGTTGTCGTACCGGCCCACAGTTGCAAGACAGTCACCAAGGCAAACGCTCTTGCTTCAACAACACATAAGGCAGCGACAAGACGGAGGCGCTCGTGACTACCTTCCATAGGTGATTGGCCTCATCTTCTTCTCCTTCCAGCCCTCGGTGTCCTCGCTCCAGCTGTCTTCCCGTCGAAATTGATAGCTTGCAACTCAAGAGATCATTGTATTTCTACGATGCACTTCTCCACAATACTCCTCGGCGCCTTCGCATTCGCATCTGCCATTGTAGCTTCTGAGCTTCTCAAGTAAGTCAGCCCCCTTCGAGATCGCATCGGACCATACCGTGTCGGCAGAAGAAGTCAATCGACAGCAAAACGCTATGCACGACAAATACTGCAAATGAATGCTAACGTTCACCAGCGAGGTGGGCTACGTTACCGACAGCGAGGGCAAGGTTTACCAACTCGATATCACCGGTCACAACAACGTTCGCGTCATCAGCTCCGAGAGAAATGATGGCTACTACATCCAACCTACAAGCTATCATGTAGAGTCTGCGCACGCTTGTAACTTCTACAGCGAGGCGACGCGTGGTGTTGGATATCTCATCGGCGAGTTTCCGGGTCCTGTCGAGGCCGACTTCAGTAGCAATATCTGGGCGGCATTTTATGAGTGTTGGAATGAGGATCTCGAGCCCACGTCTCCTCCTGGTGTACCGGTTCGACGGGGTAGAGTTTTTGTGGAACCAGGTAGTCTTTAGTTGCAGTACGAGGGACGCGAACGTTGTCGATTTTGCAACTACCAGAGGTGCATACTAGAAGCCTTCACTGTATCCAGTTTCGACGTATGATGATGTGAGCGAAAGCGCATATTTTTGCAGTACATGTTAAGCACGACGTGAATAGATAAGTCTGTAGTCCAAAGTTGTTGCATTGGATGCGTTATCGATAAGCTCATTCGATCGGCCCACTTTTACTTTTCGTCGCTGCGTCGCGAACTCTAACATTGCGCCTCGAGCAAATCTCCAACCACACGTCACATACCTCGACCATGATCCGAAAACAAGCCCGAGAACGTCGCGACTACCTGTACCGCCGCGCTCTGACTCTCCGCGATGCTGAGCTCGCTTCGAAAAGAGCAGCACTGAAAGCTTCCCTCGCCAGCGGCAAGCCTTTGTCCAAAGATGTCGCCGAGGACCAGACCCTGCGCCAGGACTACAAATACGATGAGAGCAGGGCGGATAGGACAGCAGAGGAAGAGCTCGGGCTAGACGATGAGTATGCGCAGCTGTCGGGCGTCGTAGATCCGCGGATATTGGTCACAACTTCGAGAGGTACAACAGCCTGGGAGATGCAGCATGACATGGATATGCTGACGCTGAGATAGACCCGTCAAGTAGACTGGGCACCTTCGCCAAGGAGATCAGATTACTGTTACCCACAGCCATACGATTGAACCGTGGAAACATGATCCTGCCAAACTTGGTCGAGAGCGCAAAATCGGGCGGACTGAGCGACATAGTCTTGCTTCACGAGCACCGAGGAACGCCCACGGCATTAACAGTTTCGCATTTCCCTCACGGCCCAACCGCCAGCTTCTCACTACAGTAAGCACTCCACCAGCGTCTTGCACTGTCCATTTACTCACACGTCCCAGCAACGTCGTTCTCCGCGCCGATATCCCCAACGCCTCCCGCGGCACAGTCTCCGAATCCTACCCCCACTTAATCTTCGAAGGCTTCTCCACCAAGCTAGGACAGCGCTGCGTACAGATTCTAAAACATCTCTTCCCGCCCCGCGAAGCCACGGCAAAGGTCGGTAACCGCGTTGTCACGTTCAAGAACATCGAGGATACGATCGAGGTGCGACATCACGTCTTTGTCAAGACAGGTTTCCAGTCGGTTGAGCTGGCCGAAGTGGGACCGCGGATGAGCATGCGATTGTTCGAGATTAGGGCAGGGACGCTGGATAATAAGGAGGGGGATGTGGAATGGCATCTTAACCAGTACACGAGGACGGGACGGAAGAAGGAGTACTTGTAAAGTTGATGCGAGTATGCTCGATTGCGAAAAGAACAGGTCGATTTTGGAGAAGAGCACAGCAGGAAGACCATCATGGCGCAAAGGAGAACTTTTTTTTTTTCAGTTTGAGATACCACGAATCATAAGCGATATCCTGAACTCTGGCGTGCGAGCGACTTGGTATCCCGTAGTGAGGCTACATAGCACGAGTGCGCTCCTCGTGCACAAACCCGTCGTCGTGGCACCGCAGTGGAGTTACAAGTAATTATGTAACATGGCCCTGGTGAAGAACTGGTGAAGCAAGATAATCAGCAACTTTTTGTCCCGCAGGTGAAGTGGTATCTAGCAGACACTAAGAGAACACTATCAATATCCCTTTCACATCATGCAGCCATTGGACTTGCTCGAGTGGAGATCAGATACACTCAATCGTATCCTCTGTCCGTTGATCGTCATATAACTCTCAACAAGCCATTCATACCACACCTTGCGATCATCCGTCTGTCTCCAGAAACTGACTTCGACCTCTGAGTTTGCAGGAAGCTGCATGGGGTTCTACACGTGACGTCAGTTCTCGTCCTCTATACATGGTCATGTCCAGCGGATACATACCTTGAGTGGGAACAAGATGGGAAACCAAGAGATCATATCCTTGCTCTTCTGCTCCATGGTAACAGGGTTCGTGCTGAGTTCCACAGGCCCTTCAGACCCGCTGTAGAGAACGGTTTCAAAATACGCGCCGAGACCGTGGCAGACACCGGGCTCCTGGATGGGGAAAGCAATCTTGCAGTAGCGTAGGTTGTGTTCGTTTGCGCCGTCGCCGCCGCTGAAGCCGCCTCCACCACCTACTGCCGAACCGCCCTTGCGCAGCGAGGACTGAGCTAGAACCGAAGGCGGGAGGGGGTGGGTAAACTCCCATGCTGTTCGCACGTTCGGTGTAAGTGGCGCTTCTAGGTTGAAGTGCTGCATCTTGGTGCCGTTGCTCAGTTGTTGGGAAGCGATTGTTTCTTGGGACTCCGTGGAGAGGTAGTCGAATTGTGTCAACATGACTACCCAGGGGATGTCAAAAGCATTTGGGTCGACGCTGGTGCTCCTAGTATACAGATCGGACCAAAGCTTTGGAGTGGCGATGGGGGTGAAGTGCGCAGTATAGCTGGACGGGATCGAAATTCCGTGAGTTGGGTTCAAGACATGCTGGACACCGTCTAGGCACTCCGGCGACAGTTCGTTGTCGGCAAACGATCCGAGAAGCTCACTGACGAGAATGTCTACTTTGCCGAAAGTACCATCTGGTTGTGTTGGGCCTTTCCAGGCTCGCATATCCGTTTTGACAACAGTGACACGTCCTCCCCATGTCTCGATGTTGTGCCTTTGCAGTAATACGTAGGCGTTGGGGTTCTTTTCAATGGCGTAAACCTTGACGGGGACCCCAGAACTCGCGCTGGCATTGAGTGCACGTGTGACAAGAGGACCACGACCTGATCCTACAACGGCGACAACAACAGCGCCGTTATCGGAACTAGTCGATCTTTTCTCGGCGTGCCAATCTTTCAGCGCCTGAGCGATAGCTCGCTCGTACCACGCATACTTGATCGGGTCCTTTTCAAATACTTCGTATGTGATAGATTCGAGGTTGTCCGTCAGGGGTTGCAGTGGGCTCTGTAGGTAGTCCTGGAACCCACCACCAAACCTTTCGATCTGGCTCTTGGGTGGCTGATTGCGCTGCAGGTATCGTACGTAGCTCAGGTGAGGAGTTGGGTCGTTGCTGCTACTGCTCTTCTTGGGAGCCTTCTTTGCGATCTCAGCTGATTCAGCTGGAGTCGGAGCGGCCATTGTTGAAGCCCCAGGGCTCGGTGCATCCTCTACTGTGCGAGGGGATAGATGGCCGGTTGAGTATGACATTATCATATCCGGGTCATCGATGCCTGGTAGTGGGCCGACATCCGAGATGAGTAGCCAAGGTCCACGCTGTAGGCGCATGCAACGGAATATGAAGACCTGGTGCGCTTTGGAGAGAACAAATGATTGGCGAGCATTGACAAGGAAAGACGAGGCCAACAAATTGAGTAGTCTTACAGGCTCGGAGAACCAGCGTGATTGGACAGCCAACGATGGAAGTCGACGCGGAAGATCGAGCATGACTGACAATCTGTTGTGGTACTTGCAGATGGATCTGATGGTGTTCCAAGCGTCCCATGAGCTCCAAGAATCAACGTTCTTGGCCTCGGTGCTTGCTTCAAACTCTTGTCTTGCGAAGCGAGCTAGGTCTCCCATGTCGTCGCTGATCGAGTCTGACTGTCTTCCGTCCATGGGCATCTGGATGTGCAGCTGGATGTAAGATCCAGTGACGAGCGCTTCCTTGATGGACCGAGCATACTGAGATACGCCGGTCTGTCCATGGGCGAGTCTCGGCCCGGGGATGACCAGATTGGTAACACCACAAAAAGCAGCATAGGCAACCTCGAGATGGAAGACTTGTCGCGACAAATGCGAAATGATTGGGTCTGGCGAAGAGAGGTCAATCCAGGAGCTAGTGAAAGCTACCAGTTGACCGATGATGTCGTTGGGAGTAAGCGGCGTATCAAAGTTGTCCAAGGCTGGTATCAAAGGCAGCGGTTGGTCTTGCGACTCGGCGAGGGTCTGGGTGTAGGAGTTGAGGAGGCTCAAGACGCGGTTCTGGAAGTGGTCGTTGGTGATGGTGCTAGTAAGCATATCATACTGGAGGTTGTCAGCCAGGGTCCTTTGTGCAAGTCGTCGACTCACTTACACCGAGATCTTGGGCATGCTGGACCAATTCGGGCGACACATGCAGGGTCCGCTTCGACTCATGCTGGCCGATGTAAAAGACGGGGAACGACTCGTCCATGCCTTCCGAGTAATCCATATCAGGGTCGGAGGTTATTCGGGCCAATATGGGGGTATTTTGTCAGGCGGGAGAAAAGTTGGTGAATGTTGCGGACTACCGCGGGGTCAGCAAGGTCGCGGATGCAATACTGCGGCGCGCGCGACAGGGGGAAGTTGGACGTGAGGACTTGGGGTATGGCGCTGGACAGGAAGAAGGGACCACCCAAGGTGGAGAAATGTATATTTACTACATGGCTGCGTGTGGATTCTGCTGTGGTGCCTGGCAGCCTGTCGTGGTTCGCGCCAAGCTAGAGAAGTCGCGGTAAGTGGAGCTACTTGGGCCCGTCGCATAACTTTTTCTGGGACGGCGATTGCAGTCGCCCTTCACACGCGCGCCGACGACGCCCATCCACCACAATGACTGCCATGACGAAGCGCGAATACGGCGACGATGACAGTGCCCGCGTCAAGCGAGTCAAGACCGAGTCCAACGGCGAAGGCAAAATGGACGCGGCGGCGAATCCCTACCTGGCGCACTGGAACGATGAGAAGCCCGTCAAGAGCGAGTACAGCGGCGCCGGCACAGGGCTCCAGGGCTTCAAGCGCCATGCCACCACCACGGCGCAGGCGAACGCCGCCGAAGACGGCCCCAACAACGCCTTCACTGGACGCCCGCTCTCGAGCAAGTACATGAGCATCCTCAAGAAGAGGCGAGACCTGCCCGTCCACCAGCAGCGCGACGAGTTCCTCAAGCTCTACCAGGAGTCGCAGATCCTCGTCTTCGTCGGTGAGACGGGTTCCGGAAAGACGACTCAGATCCCGCAGTTCGTCCTCTTTGACGACCTGCCGCAGGAGAATGCCAAGATGGTCGCCTGTACCCAGCCGCGTCGTGTCGCTGCCATGTCCGTCGCCCAGCGTGTGGCCGAGGAGATGGACGTCGAGCTCGGCGAGGAGGTTGGATACAGCATTCGTTTCGAGGACAAGACGGGGCCCAACACCATCCTCAAGTACATGACCGACGGAATGTTGTTGCGCGAGGCCATGAACGACCACAACCTCACTCGCTACAGCACCATCATCCTCGACGAAGCTCACGAGAGAACCCTGGCTACCGATATCCTCATGGGCCTGCTGAAGGAGGTTGTTCTGAGGCGGCCCGACCTCAAGCTCATCATCATGAGTGCTACGCTCGATGCCACCAAGTTCCAGAAGTACTTCCACAACGCCCCACTGCTCGCCGTTCCTGGACGAACCCACCCCGTCGAGGTCTTCTACACACCCGCGCCCGAGCGAGACTACGTCGAAGCCGCCCTGCGAACCGTCCTTCAGATCCACGCCACCGAGGGCGAAGGCGATATTCTGCTGTTTTTGACCGGTGAGGAAGAGATTGAGGACGCATGCAGGAAGATAAATCTCGAGGCTCAGGACCTCTCTCGAGAAGGCGGTGCTGGGCCACTTGTGGTATACCCGCTGTACGGAACTCTGCCGCCCGCACAACAGCAGAAGATCTTCAACCCTGCGCCTCCACCCTCCACTCCAGGCGGCCGTCCTGGGCGCAAAGTCATCGTTTCCACCAACATTGCTGAGACATCTCTCACTATCGACGGTATCGTCTACGTTGTGGACCCTGGTTTCAGCAAGCAAAAGGTGTACAACCCTCGTATCCGTGTCGAGTCTCTCCTGGTTTCGCCCATCTCCAAGGCCTCAGCCCAACAGCGAGCTGGTCGTGCGGGACGTACGCGACCTGGTAAATGCTTCCGTCTTTACACCGAGCAAGCTTTCAAGAAGGAGCTCATCGAACAGACCTACCCCGAAATTCTGCGATCGAATTTGGCAAGCACCGTTCTTGAGTTGAAGAAGCTCGGAGTCGATGATCTGGTACACTTTGATCTGATGGACCCACCTGCGCCAGAGACGCTGATGCGTGCCTTGGAGGAGCTCAACTACCTGGCATGTCTCGACGACGAGGGCGAGCTCACCACACTTGGAGGGCTTGCCTCGCAATTTCCCCTGGATCCCGCCTTGGCAGTCATGCTCATCACATCACCCGAGTTCTACTGCTCGAATGAGATTTTGTCGCTTACTGCGCTACTCTCGGTACCCCAAATCTTTGTTCGCCCAGCCAACAACCGGAAGCGAGCAGACGAGATGAAGGAGCTTTTTGCGCATCCCAAGGGCGACCAGCTTACCATGCTGAATGTCTACCACGCATTCAAGAGCGAGGAGGCACAAGCGAACCCGAAGCAGTGGTGCCACGACCATTTCCTCTCCTACCGAGCCTTGCAGCAAGCCGACAACGTCCGTCTTCAACTCAAGCGCATAATGGAGCGTGAGGAACTCGAATTGATGTCAACACCATTCGAGAACAAGAAGTACTACGAGAACATTCAGCGTGCGCTCGTGGCTGGCTTCTTCATGCAAGTCGCCAAACGCGATGGCAACGGCAAGAGCTACATTACCGTCAAGGACGAGCAAAATGTTCTTTTGCACCCTAGCACTGTTCTTGCTGAAGACAGTGAATGGGTCATCTACAACGAATTTGTCTTGACAACCAAGAACTATATCCGCACAGTGACTTCGGTCAAGCCCGAGTGGCTATTGGTGAGTTGTCATCATACCTTTGTACCTAATTATGACACTAACCTCTGCCAGGACATCTCACCGAACTACTACGACTTGTCGCAGTTCAAGAAGGGCGAAATCAAGACAGCTCTGCAGCGGGTGGTTACCAAGCTCCAGCGTAAGGAAGCAGAGAAGCCCAGAAGATGAGAGGTTCCGGCTCCGCTATGAAATCAAATGTAAAACAAAGGTCCTGGGCGAGCTTAACATTAGCATCGGCATGAGCATCATGCAAATGATGCCTGATCTGGTGTAGTAAAATTTGGCGTTGGATTTGCCTATAGATCGGAAAACATACCAGAAGATATGCACGCTGTCACGAAGCGTATTTAATTGAGATTCTATGCTACCTTCACTTTTCACTGATACATGATGCTGGTGGTGGCTAGTCGGATTTATCCTAGCGTCGACCCCCACATATCGGTAACTTCACACGCCGACATCTCCAACTTTTTTCCAAGCTCAGGACTTCTGCGACAACGCGATCGCAAACCACACTACGCGCCAAGATTCACTCACGCTCTCCCGAAAATGGCACCAGTACAGAGCGACGATGCTTCCTTATTCTACACCGAGCGTATATCGCAATACGTTTGCATCCCGCCTTCATGTCTCGCAGATCCCTTCTCAGCAGTGTGCGCGACCGTACTATCACCGCTACTCCTCACATACTTCCCACCTGCGAAGGGTGTGGTCCTCGCATACGAAGATGTTGAGCTGAATAGCACACCACCAACCGCCGCAACATCGAAAACCAAGAAGTCACAATCTCAACAGCAAAGCGAGTCAAGTTCTGATGATGATGCGCCCGCGGAGCCTTTACTACTCAGACACGTTGATGAATACGCGGCGCCGTTCTTTTGGGTTACTGCCTCGTTCATTGTGTGGCGACCAACGCGAAATGCCCACCTGACCGCTCATATCACGGACCAGGCGAAGACTCATCTCACGCTCGCACATCTCAACACCTTTCCCGTTAGTATACTCAAAGAGTGCCTGCCCTCGGACTGGTCGTGGCATTCGGAAGAAGCTGGTCACATGAAGAAGGGCTGGGATGGACGGTTGTCAGATGAAGGAGGTTGGTGGGTGAACGGAGATGGCGAAAAGGTTGAAGGAGAATTGCGCGTGAGGATACGGGACGTTGATGGCAGAATGGATGGAAAGGGCAAGGGTAAGGGCTTCCTACGTGTCGATGGAGCCCTGATCTCTGAAGAGGAGATAAAGCAGGCACAACAGAAGAGCGGGAAAGGGAAGAGGAAGGCTACTACAAGCGCCATGAAGGCGACACCACAGAGACAGGCAGATGGAGAAGTCATGGAAATTGACTCAGACTAGTTGTCGGAAGATGGGACGTTGTGCGCGTCAATCTGGTCGCATTTTTCATGGGATACGCGGCATCTCATCTGCATCAGAAGGGCGTTATGGCGTTCAGAATATAGGGGGATGCAAACTTCAGCATCTAGGATACCACCACAAATGTACAACCTTCACACGCTCCACTTCCCGTCTTTGTGTGCACAGACCAATCAGACAACGCACACCTCCGAAACTCCGCATACCGCGGCTTTCGTTGAGTGAAACTTGCCATCCCACCTCCCTCCACCCCAAACAACTCTCACTTGCTGTTATGTCTTCATCCAAGAAATCTTCGTCCTCGTCATCCCGCAAATCCCGATCGCACGATCCCATCTACGAATCAGGCTATAGCAGCAGTAGATCCTACGGCACAACCTACAGTTCCATGTCGCCATTCTGGACGATCGGCACGCTGCTCGGTGCTTCGAGCGTTGCGCTCGGCGCTTTCGGTGCGCATGGGCTGAAGCAACGGATTAGGGATCCAGCGCTCATTGCGAACTGGGGAACCGCTGCTCAATACCAGGTACATATGCTCCCCGCTTCACCAACGCGTGCCCCTCTTCGCACACCGCATCCTCCTCGCCTTTGTGCCCATGGACCCTGCTAACGACACCAACAGCTTGTTCACTCCGTCGTCCTGACCATGACCTCCGTCGTCGCGCCGGGAAACACAATCGCAATGGCCCTCTTCACTGCGGGCATGACCATGTTCTCTGGAAGCATATACCTACTTGTGCTGGATGCCAAGAAGTACAAGTCTTTGGGGCCCGTTACGCCCATTGGCGGGGCCTGCCTTATTGCAGGCTGGCTTGCGCTTGCGGCGAGAGGAAAGATGGTCACACCTCGACCAAGGTCGTCTTGAAGACAGGATAAAGAGAATTGATGGACTAGAACATGTAAAACCAGATGACACGTACGAGGTCAACATAGTATGAGACACACGGGACCTTGCAAGCCTAGCGCACGAGCATGATGAATGACAACAAACTGTTTTTCTTCTGGCACACCCTTGCATCAACTGCGATTGCTCGCTACTCAACAGCCCTTCAGATATCAAACGTGAGATGAAAATAGCCACACCGGTCTTTCAGCGTCCATTCGAGGGCGACTAAGTCCAGATCGGAAACCCTAGCTCACATGACTCGAAACCGGCCCCCACTCCGCACGTACAAGTCTGGACCCTCATTTCCAACGTCTACACCAACCTTTTGTGTGATGGCGTTCCGCCTTACCACTCGATCACATGTCGGTATTTGCACGGTACTCGCTCGCTCCCGAATAACCGCAACAACCGCAACGTCTAACGTCTATTGACCGTGTTTCCACTTTGCCCAGTGACCTCACCCCACTTAGATACGCATTTTCTGCCGCAGACATGCTTCAGGCCCCCCTGCAACTTGACACGATAGCGTCGTCTCTTTGTGCGAATAGAAAATAGTGTAAATGCAATGCCTTCTCGCGCGACAACAGAGGTTTCTTTCTTGCATTGTTCTCCAAAATGGATTCAGAAGGTGTCCATTCGCAGTCGGCATCATGGTTTCCTCCAGTGGGCTATATGCTAGGTCTTGCGGGTATCTGGCTCGCATACAAGATTCTGGAGGCCATCTACAACATCTCGCCATTCCATCCGTTGAGCGGAATCCCAGGACCAAAACTAGCGGCAGCGACGTACCTGCCTGAATTCTACCACGATGTCATTAGGTTCGGCTGCTATACAAAGGAGATCGCGCGCATGCACAAGGTGTACGGTGAGTAGACAAGCAGAAATTGTACGCCAATACAGGCATAGAAGCTGATGTCGCATCCAGGACCAATCATCCGTATCAACCCCAACGAAGTCCACTGCGACGACATCAGCTTCGCTGACGAAATCTACGCCGTCGGTGGCCGAAAGCGCGACAAGCCTGTACACCAGATCAATGGGTCAGCGCAAGTCTCTCGTATATCTTTCATCCATGACTTCCAGCTGACAATTGCACAGTCTTGGAGAATCCGGTTTTGGAACCGTAGACCACAACATCCACCGCCTTCGCCGCATCCCCCTAGCAAAGTTCTTCTCCCGCACAATGATAACGCGACTCGAACCCGATCTTCATTCTGACGTCCAGAAGCTCTGTGATAAGCTTCTCCGACAATCGGGTGATAACAAGCCATTCGACGTCACCATGGCATACAGCTGCTTTACCGCCGACGCCATATCCAAATACAGCTTCGGTGAGAGCTTTGGGTTCCTCGACCAACCAGGCTGGTTCCCCAATTTCAGAGAACCAACTGCCTCGATCTTGCGTCCTGTCTTTGTGTTCCGCTTTTTCCCTTGGACGAAATCTACTACAAAGTTGGCAGCGACATTCGTCGATTACTTGCCCAAGGATATTGCACTCATGGTCAAAACATTGCAGATTGATCTGCCAGCCAGAGTACGCAAGACCAAGGAGGACATGGATGCTGGTATTACATATGATCGACCGACTATTTTCGCGAGTCTTTTGCAATCCGATCTCGAGATTCTGGACAAGGAACCCCAGCGTTTGTCCGAAGAAGCGCAGGCTGTTCTGGGTGCTGGAACGGAAACTACAAGTTGGGCGTTGGCGGTCATGACTTATCATCTACTAACCAAGCCGGAGATTCTTGCTAAGCTCACCGCAGAGCTAAAAACTGTTGTGGATGACCCGAGACATCTATCATGGCCTGTATTGGAAACGCTGCCTTACCTGGGAGCCGTCATTCAGGAGGGCTTGAGACTGTCCTATGGCGTTTCTAGCCGTACTGCGCGTGTGCCCACTGAAGAAAACCTACTCTACCGTGGAGAATGGAACAAGAAGACCATCCAATATGTACTTCCCAAAGGCTATGCCATCGGCATGTCAGCTTACGTCACACACCATAACGAACGCGCTTTTCCTGATTCCTACGCCTTTGCTCCTGAGCGATGGCTGAACGAGAACAACAACAGGAGAAAAGAAGCTGAGCGTAGCATGTTGACATTTTCGAAGGGAAGTCGTTCTTGTTTGGGAATGAAGTAAGTGCAACACATTCATGCGGATCTGGCAGGTGGTTTCTAACATTAATCTCGCAGTTTGGCTCTATGTGAGCTTAATTTGTGTCTGGCTGCATTGGTGCTGCGTGTTCTACCGCAGATGCGATTGTCGGATACTACTGAGGAGGACGTAACATACGATCACGACATGTTCGTGCCCATGACGAAGGCGAATAGAGGTGTAAGAGTAACGATCGTTTGATGCGGTAGCATCCCGGGAGATCGAAGACCTTAGAATCAGTTTAGTGGATCATCACGAATAGCAGTGCTTTAGTCTGTCACCACAATCGACATCGCGCGCTTTACTTTCCAAATGTATGGGTTAGGTGGCAGCCTGACATGTCTGTGCAGCAAGAGTAACCGAAGAAACCCAACGTCGAAGTTTTGATCTGATCAGAATTCTCCGAGTTTGGTATAGTTGATGCGATATTAACTTCATGTTCGAGCCGAGTCACCGAATCAAGCTAGCCTGTAGAAGCGGAGCCGCCGAGTGCTGGTAAACCTAATATCCTGGGATTGGAGTCAGCTTCTTCAACGCCAATATGTTAACCAGCAACCTCCTTCTCATGGTGAACATGATTCTGCCTACCCAATGTTGTCGCCATTTGTGTCTGCGGAAGCTGACCTGGAAGGGGAATATTCCCGACTCGATGGTCTAACAACCGCCATCATGGTGATATCGTGTACCTTCCTTGGGCTATCCCTGATTGCCATCTCTTTGAGAACCTATGTAAGGCTTTCAAGAAGCCTTTTCAGGTTGGATGATGGCTTCATGATTGCCGGTGCTGTAAGTTACTTCTTACACAGGAGGTGGGACAGGAGCATATCCTTTGCGAGTATCTGCTCATTCGAGGTGCCAGGCATTCTACACTGTTGCTATCTCTTTGACAATAAGAGCCCTCGTCGTCGGTATTGGAAGACGCGACAAGCACCTCGATGCATGGCACTCAAGTGAGGCGATAAAGTACTACATCATCTGGATCCTCATGTATGTGACCGCGCTCGCGACAGTCAAGTCCTCGATCTGCACGACGATTTTCTACGTCACCGCGACACAGCCCAGACTGCGCACCGCCATATATGCGCTACTAGCTACGACATGGGCGTCCTTCTTTATAACCTTTGTCGGCGTCCTACTATACTGTCGTCCAGTCAGTGCAACATGGACTCGGCAAGGAGAATGCGCACCGATATCTACTTTTGTCATTCTCGGTCATGTTGCTACTGTTTCGACAATCGTAACGGATTTTGGACTCGTGGTTGTGCCAGCCATCATCCTGTGGGATACGCATATGAAAAGGAAACGGAAGTTGCAGGCTCTAGGATTGCTATCGTTTGCCTCCGTGTAAGTCAGTCGATCTAGTCAATAGCAAACACATTGCCCTGCTGCCGATGGCTGACCTCACCAAGGGCGTCTATCATCACAGTTGTTCGGATTCCTTATATTAACAAATATGAGGATGGCAAAGACATACCGTGTGCGCTTTGACACCATACACCTTGAAGTCATCTTGTTCACGAATGCTAACGTGATGGTTAGTTTGGGCTGCCCATATAATACTTTGTTCGAACGTCGAGATAGGAGTCGGTTGCATTGCTTCATCAGTGCCTTCTCTTCGACACCTTCGGCACCTTCTCCACCGAACAGACGAACCCGTTTGCCTTCGGCATAGTTGTAGGCAAAAGTTGGCGCGCCTACGTTGGAGTTCCTTCACTATCGGGAGTCCACCGTGGCGCAGGCCTGTGGAGATGGGCATCAGACTATCATCCATGAGTCGCAGTCACCCAGAGGACGATTGCGAGCGATTGCAAGACCGAGTCTCGATGCAGAGCGATGCGCAGATGGATCTCCAGACGTTTTGTAGAAAGTGGATGCAGAGAGTGGAAGACACTCACGACAAAGACGCAGATGCTATACCTGATTTGAGGGATGTGGGGAAACTCATAGCATCGAAAGAAACTCCATCAAATGCGTCTTAAGATACTATTGTTCATTGGGGCGTAGCATTTGCTGCATGAAAGCCTATTGCGAACATTCACATAATCCTGGACACCAAACGGCGATAGTCCTGCCTCCTGCCCTGCGCACGATTATCGTCCTTGGCAAGTGCACATCGATATCTACTGCGATGGAGGAGCAGTCGTGTTTTGTGTCGCCTCCTTCCTCTGCACCCATCCGAACCTCGGCGAACCGTTGTTCATATCAAAGATCTAGAAGCCTAGTCAGTACTGCTTCACTGATCTAAGTAGATTCATGATGACTTACCGCATACATGGCTTTCAATACGGCATCGCCGTAGATATCCATGTCCATGGATCCTCTGCTCTGAATACTTCCGTACACGTTACCATTTCCGGCATCGGCGAAGCCCAGATCTTCTTTCTGGAATGTCACCATGGAGTCTCCAATGGCGAGCTTAATCTCTGGCAAATCGTCCGCGGATGTAGAGGCAGGGAAGACGTAGCCTTGGTTGTTCTGGTCGTACTGGGCGCCAGGGATAGCTTTGTAGACAGCATCCACAAGAGCGTCATCAACCAAGCAGAGCGTGGTACCAGTGTCCATGATGGAAGTGTTACCGGATCGGTTGACAGTCTCGCCATTGATGGTGGCTGATGTAGACTGGATCTGCCAGAAGCCTTGGCTGTTGTCAACATCAGCGTAGTTGGGCTCGGAGGCTCCAGAGGCGGTCATGACGTCTTGGTCTATGAAGCCGAAGGTGTAGAAGCTCTGTAGGCATGTTAAACAAAGAACGCAAACATGTGAAGGATGGAACTTACTTCTCCCTTATCAGCTTCGTTCGCATCACGCCAGCTGCCAAGGTATGCCGTGAAGAGCTGCTCCTTGGCCGTCTTCTGTGCGATGATGTTGTCGACTGGCGTCTTTTGCGGAGTTGGAGAAACAGTGTTGATGGAGCTAAACGCCAATCCGAGCAGTCCACTACCATTTCCCTGTGCGAACTGCTGCGAAAGCTCCTTTGCGAGCTCTACAGCCTGGTTCTCAACCTTGAGGCCACCAAGATCCACAACATCGGTGCCTACATCACCGCTTGCTGATGAAGAGTCGCCGTATGAGATCTTCCAGGTCTCGCCATCAAGCTTCTTGAATGTGCTTGACTTGGAGGGGTCGAAAGCGACCTGCTGGTTCGAGGGATTGGCAGAACTGAGGATGTTCTTGGGAAGCTCAGTGGACCAGACCTGTACGTCTTAGCATATATCACGAGAACTTAGATGGGCTCACATACCCAAAGATCCGAAGATCCTGTATCGAAATCCAAGTACAACTTCTGTTCAGGTGTTCCGACACCGACTTCGCAGAGATATAATGAGTCGTTCTGGATGTCTTCAGCGGGCACTTCGCCCTCAGCTCCACCTCCATCGCTTGGGGCTGCGGCCTTGCTCTGCGCACCACCCGGTGCTGACGTTTGCTCCCGCTTCCTCAAGACGTAGTGTGATCGCATGCGGCCGCCGACTCGTCCAAACTTGCCTTGCTGTGACATGACCTTGGCTTGGAAATATGGGCCTGGCTTGGTCGGATGGAAGCCATCTGCGCATGTCAGTTCAGAACTTAAGAGAGAATGTAACAGGTCACCTACACTTTGTCATCGCGTAGACATAGCTCTTGACCCCAGCGGGCTTGTAGGCAGGGCTACGCTGAACAGCGAGACGCTGTAGAGATGCCATGTTGTTACTAGATTGCTCAGTCGATGGTAGTGTAGGTTTAATTCAGCAGATTTGTGTTGTAGCACTGGTGTAATGGAGAATTGGAAATGAGTAATTATTTTGCTTGAAGTGACGATGAGGCGGCATATATACCTTCGTGCTTTCCACCAACGCATGCATCACACCCACCTCGAAGCAGCAAACCTACCTGCCCAACTCCAAGCGCTCCAATCATTAGCTCTCGACCAGGAACCGTCGGGCACATCGGCCGGAATGTCGCAGCAGTGGTCATGGGCTTGCAAGCATGCGACCAAGCTTTCCAAGCTTTATCAAGCTTTCGTTAAGCTCCAGGTGATGCATATGGTGCGTCTGAAATATTGCACTTGCAGATCACACGCACGATGATGCGGGATAATACGGTTGTGGCGTTTGTAGATAAGGACCCGGACGGGTACAGAGCGGTTGCGGCTGTGAGTGTGCTGTCTAGGTACCAGTGCAGCTGCGTATGCGATGTACGTGGGCCTGGCCGATCTACAATTCTGAAAAATATGTGAGGTTTCTAGATCGATTCGATGGATGCGTCAAGATGCGACTTGAGACCCTATCGGAAGCGCCGCAGACCGCAGCCACGTCTCCCCGCTTTCTGGGGATTCCACCAGGCGGATTCGCAGCCGCAAGCGTATGCCCTGGCGATGCAAGAGCAGCAAGAAAAGTTCCTTGTTTGTGTCTTGTCTCGACTTCGCCATGTCCACGTGTAGCGTGAGTATGTGGTGGTTTCAAACTGCCTAGGTTCAAAGGTACAGGTGGGATGATGACGTCAGTAGGTACGCGTCATCCCTGATACATGTCAGGAAGCTTGTCATCTGGTCGCCAGCCACCTCACAACATGCTACTCGCCCAAGTTATCGCGGGTACAATTCCATCCGATATAGAATACAAACGACCTATTCGATTATAGACATGGGTCTTCAATTATGCTCCGCGACAGCTTATGAGGATTGATGACGAGTAATCTTGACGCTACCTATCTAAGAACTCCAAATGAACGCAGAAGGAAAACTATGCATGCTTGCTTATGAGCGCCAGAAGCCATCCACGCATCTGAAAATCTTCGCTTGGGTAACACAAGTATCATCAGGACGATCATCAAGACAATGGACGATCGATGTTTACACCAAAATCATCACGCAGTCCTAGGCTTGAACATCAGATCGCATCGATCATGCCTACTTCGGTATCCGTTTGCCTCGAACGGCGCCATCTTCTCTGGTGTTGTCTCAGGTGCAAGTTCGATTCTGAACGCTCTGAATGTCGCCGCCAAGATGAGTCTCATCTGATAGGTCGCCATATTTCCTCCTGGGCAGCGCCTCGCTCCTACACCGAAAGGCACAAGCATCTTCCGACGCTCGGCGCTATGTTCGTCCTCGACGAGCCAGCGTCGCGGGTTGTAGGTATCGAAGTCGGGGAAGAGATCGGGGCGCTGACGAGACATGCTAAGGGATTGTGTAGTCACAACAGTACCGGCAGGGAGGTGATAATCAAGGACGTTGATACCTCCAGCGGGGACGAGGCGTGAACCTGTGAGAGCGACAGGTGGGCGGAAACGCAGACCCTCTTTGATACATGCATCGAGGAGTTTCAACGAGTCAAGCTCTTCATAACCCTCATGAGCGGCTACCTCCTTGTATAGCTCTTCCTGAAGGCTTAGGTTCTTCGCTAACTCGTAGTATATGAAAGCGAGAGCTGATGAAGTCGTTTCAGTGGCGGCGAGTACCTGTCCCGCCATCTCTGCACCAATCTCTGGATCTGTCCACGATTGCTCGACGGGGTATTTGGCGTCTGGTGCAGTGAATAGCTTGTAAACGTTGTCAGTTGGCTCTTCGCTCACTTCAGCGGCTTGTTTACACAGCGCTGCGCCCAAGTCGAATAGCTTGTCACTAGATCGTACCCGGAACCGTGGATGCGCGAAAGGACCGTATTGAAGCCATGCGAACAACCACTCTGGAAGGCAGAGACGCCAGACGACAAGGAAGTTGTATTCGCCGACAACATGGGGAAAGTCGCTGCAGTCAAGGTCAACTCCCGAGCCACCCATGACGACTTGAGAGTTCTTAAGAGTGGCTATGCGCAGGTGGTATACGATGTCTTCGGATTTTTCGCCGTCTGACTTTGCGAGATCGCGAACCATGGCTTCGATGTTGGTCACGAAGACGTCATGCCAGAGCTTCATGTTCTTCGTGGTGGTGGCGATCATGACTGGATGTCGTCTCTGGCGAGCAATCGGGTGTTGTGGGTATGTAACGGTCCAGTCATGACCGCCTACACGCAAGGCTCGGATGGATGTTGGCGAAGTGTCAAGGTCTTTTCTTACAAAGATTCTCTCCACTGCCTCGGAATCGTTGAGTATAACAAGGTTAGGAGCGATCCTAACAATGGGCCCATATTTAGTCATGAGCTTGTCTGCCTCAAAGGACAATCTGCCATGCCATCGCTGCCAGCGAATCCAGGCTGATGATGCTGAACTGATCCAAGGCCCTGGTATAGCTCGCAACGGGTCGATGTGCGCGCGGTAGATCATCTTAGTAACTTGAGAGACAACGAGCATGACAAAAAGAGCGCCGACGAGCTTCCAGCGTAGCACATAGTCGCTTGCTATTGCGCCTTGAGCGGCGGCGGGATAGTTGGCCAATAAGCCGCCTGAAAAGGTGTCGTTTGACATGATAGAGAATGAAAATGTAGTCTTCGATGAGCAACGCAGAAACCCACATTACCCGAGCTACATTATATATTTCGCTGAGGTGCTCTGTCTTGTATCACCGTTGCCCTATCCTTCGCCAAGATGGGTAATCCATGTGCGTCCCTGTGTTGAACCCATAAGCCCGACGCTGGGGGACCCTGATACCCGTGAGCACCAGAGCCTCAAAGTTCGGACCTATTATAAACTTTGTACACCTGGGGGTCTCGGTAGTTGAGGCTACTAGGTGCATGGTATAAGATTCGACCCTGTATATCGTATAAGCAAATGCGAAATTGATGCTTATTTCTAGAAGCACACTATCTGGTCAACGAAGTTTTACGCGCCTTCTTGGCAACGTTTGTGTAGAGAAAGGCTTTCCAGGCCACAAAGGCATGTGTTTGTTTCGACATGACTGTGTGCCTCTTCCAGGAAGTAAACGGCTCGTATTTGTCAGCCCTATGATTGTTGGGGTCGGCAGATGAGAAGGGTAAGTGTATGCAGTGAGTGGCCGAGGTAAGTGGCAATAGTAAGCCATTCTGGAGTCATTGGTGATGTAGAAGGCCCGAGACTTCAAGATGAAGTACAGTGGCGCACGTGTGCGTTCACTGTGCGTTCCCTGCTTAGGTAGTTATCGACCGTCCAAGCACTTGTACTGCTGGGCGATCGTCAGTGTTCATAGACCCAGCCGGCAACGTAAGACACATAGCTCCAATGAGAGCGCATCTGATTTTAGAGACACTAGTCTGGCATGACATCCCGAGTGCGGAGAGGGTGCTGTTGAGGATCACAAAATTACTGATGCCCAACAACAGGGTAGAGAGTGAGTCCCGAACTCAACGGGGGTAGATTTTCGTTGCTCAAACGGCCCGTAGCGTGATGATCGTTCACGGCAAAGCTCTATTATCATGCAGTCTGCGCTTGAACGTAGGATGATACACGGGACGTGGCAATCTTTGGGGGGATTCGACCGGAAGAATGTGTTTCACATGGAGGGCAGCACTCGTGCTCAACATGCGCTTAACTCTACTGGGAAGTGCTGTGCAAGATGCAGCGCGTGCTGCCTCAAGAAGCGACCATTTACAGCTTTGATGTTCACGGGGAATGTAGTGTGTGAACTGGCGGAGTAAACAAAGTTTTAGTCATGGTAGCCACGTAGTCAAGATTTATTGATCCTTGAAGAGAGTTCTCTCTCTGTTAGAGACAATCAGCTTTGAGTGGGCTTCCAATTCTATCCAAAGCTAATCTTGAATCAATGAACGCGTGAGGTTTACACTGGGTAATCTTGGGCTACGGGTTCAAGCCAACGTAAACAAAAGCAAGCAGATTAGGGTGATGGAGACGATTCTCAATAGTATTGCCGTGCGTTGTACGGACGCTCGTTGAGGTCGTGTCAATTCAGCGCGTGATGGGCATGATCCTCGTAAGTGATACGTCTGAACACAAGATGCAACAATAAGATGAAGCCAATGTTATTCGCAAGGTTCAAATACGAACTTTGCGACAGCGCGACGCCCACGGTCGTTGAGTAAGCCTGCAGAATGCAGGAAAGGACGTCTAGATCAGGAGAAAACAGACTTTACCGGTTTGGGGCGCGGATCTACATCGCGCCTTCCGCGCAGAAGCCGGGACCTCGGTACGTACCTGACCCTGGCCCATCGAATCTCCCTTCCACGATCGCGGCCTCACTTTTGCGTCACTCGGTTATTCTTGCATCGTATACATCTTCCTGCATTCTCGTCGCTCTTGTACGACAAGATCATTTGTCCTGCTTCTCGAGCTTCTCCTCGCCAGCAACAAACAACTCTTGTCCATGCAGCATTACGTCAGGCTGCGGCTTTGGTAGGTAACTCGCGATCACTGGCATCAATGCAGCTATCAAGACGCCGAGGAACAAGACGGCAGTCGACACGGCAAATCCCTTTAGGTTACGTGGCCCCTCGGCGCTGGGCCACAGGAAGCTTCCGTAGATGTAGCTCGTGTGACCAAATGAGTTCACCAACGCGATAGCTATAGATCGCTTACGTGTTGGCTGAGACAGAACTTCGCTGGTCCAGTTGAGAATCAGAGGTATTGTTGTGTACATTGCGCCGGTCTGGACACACAACATAGCATACTTGACCGCATTATTGCTGACGAGGAGAGCTACTAGTGCAGCGATTCCAGCAAACCCAAGCAGGCCAGCATTGTGCCATCTTCGGTCTTGTGTCTTGTCCGAAGTCCATGACCTATACAAAAGACATACGATTAGCCGATATCTTTTAGCTCGTTCTTGCATGATAGCTACTTACCAAAAGAGCTGAAATACCGCGCCGCAACTCCAAATGGGTACCGTCATCCACTGGGCACTAGTGCTCGTATAACCCATTCCTCTGAGCATGGTTGGAATGAAGTAAGACACGGTCAACGCCAAACAATTCGCCGTGTAGATGATCAGAAAAAGATAGGTTCGACCATCTCTGATCACTGCGAGGAACGCCTGTAGTGGCGTAAGGGCCTTTTCTTCGGTATCCCACGACTCGTCCCGATCGCGGAGAATGCGGACATGAGCAAGAAGGCGCTGTTCCGGGGACAACATCTTGGAGTCAATCGGCCAGTTGGGAAGAACGAAATACACTGATGTGAGGAGGCAGTCAGCAACGTCAACGTAATTGACGTGGAGACTACTCACACCCGAAACCACAGACAATCGTAATTGCGGACTCTATGACGAGCAACCAACGCCAGCCCGAAATCCCACGAGCGCCGTCCAGGCTAGATATTACCGCGCCTGCCATGATGCCACCCAGTGCGGGAGACACGCAGCCCGACGTGTAAAAAATGCAAAAGCGCTTGCCTGGAGATTTGGTTAATGAGCCATGTCATGAACACATAATGGCGTACGTACCGACTTCTTTCTTCGTGTACCAGCAGGTAAGGATGAACAGCGCGCCTGGATACAACCCCGCCTCGATTGCTCCGAGGAAGAAGCGTCCAATAAGCAAACCTGTCGCGCTTTTGGTTTGTGACATCCCGAGAACAACGCAACCCCAAACCCACACGATCGTGGCTAAATTAATATCTATTAGTTCTGCCATAGCACATTTCACCTCATCGAGCACACATACATAAATAGATCGAAGGCTTCACCTTCATCAGTATCATGTTCGAAGGAACCTCGAAGATGACGTATGCCACAAAGAAGAGTGATACGAGCATTGCATACTCTATATATTGTCAGCTTACACTTTTAGTATTCTGCATACAGACGCTTACGGTTATCAGAGAGTCCAAGATCCTCGCTCATACCCGCCGCGTTGGCATTGGCGATGTTGCTCCTGTCGAGATGCGCAAGGATGTACATCCACCAAAGGATTGGAAGCAATACGAAGTCAATCTTTCGTACCAAACGTTTCTCTTCCGCGGTACCTGGCACATAGCCTTGTAGTGCAGCTACGATCGCTGCATCCTCGACCTCTCCATGTTGTATCTGCAAGCTGCTCTTCTCATCGTCCGGTATAGAGGGGGTTCTCAGTGTCATCCTCGGTGCTTCCACATCCTTGGACGTCATGGTCATGATTGCCTATACGGGGAGACGAGGAACAGTTCGTTTGAAGGGGATAATAAACGAGCAGAGAATCCAGCCGACCGAGACAAGCATTGGGTTCAAAACATATACTTGCATGTTGACGGCTGCACACTCCCGGATGCCTGTTCGCATGACACTCTCCAACATTTTGTGCTTATCATCATCCGATATCTGCTAAGCCAGATAGTCGTCAATCCAGCATCCCGGTTCCTATCTGTTCTTATCAACCTCAGAAATCTTGGACAGGATTCTGAGTAGTCGGTCCCCGCAGTGATGCCGGGTTGATGCAGACTTCGCCAAGGCAAGGCCCCTACCTGGCCAAGCTTTGAGTGGAGCAGCGCTTATCATGCCCAAAACCTCGCACAGGTATGCTCCGATATCGTTATAGCACACCCCGATGCTTCGTTATAGTTACCCAGATGGTGCATTGTTGACATGCGAGCAGGATCTATTATCAACTCTTACTATCACCCATCTTGAGAAATTCCAAACTCCCGATCGGAAGCCCAATACCTTCAGCACGCAACACTGTCGCAATGCCCACATCCAATAAGCACGTGGTGTTCGACATTGTTGGCACCTGCGTCTCCTATGATGCAATCTTCGATGCTCTTGACCACCGCTTGGGCGACAAGATGCGTGCCGAAAGCATTAAACCACGACTCTTCGGCTACCTGTGGATCGAAGTCACCGAAAGAGAGTACACTTACCTCAGTATGAATGGCCGTTATATTGGGTTCCGTGACATCTTTAGCAGCCTGTTCTATCGTATGCTATACATGTCCGGTATCGAAGAACCTCAGGTGTTCGCTAGCGACGAAGATCTGAAGTACATTCTGGAGCAGTACAAGAAGCTCGAGGCGCGACCTGGTGTAGCAGAATGCTTTCAAATGTTGAGGGATGCTGGGTTCACGGTCTGGGCATTAACAGCAGGAGATGTGGAGCGCGTCGGAGGCTACTTCACGCACAATGGTATACCCATGCCTAAGGAGAACTTCATCTCGTGCGACACGGCCAAGATCGGTAAACCGGATCCGAAGGTATATCAGATGATGATGGAAAAGCTGGGCAGCGATGAGAAATGGTTTGCCGCTGCGCATAATTGGGATGTAGCGGCTGCCAAAATCCATGGGTAAGTTTCCACAATCAAATCGATGCCCGTTCTACCACAGCTAACCAAACAACAGATTCAAGGCTGCATACTGCACTATCTGGGAGAAGATTCGCTGCGACAATCTGTTTGGTGAAATGGACGTCACGGCAGATTCTTTCACTGAGATGGCACGCGGGATTATATCTGCGTCCGATGCCAACTCAAGATAAGTTGGTATTGGTTCGAAGCATAGTAATATGGGAATATGCACCTCGACTAGGTTACTATCACAATATCGAACGCCTCATAGTCGTGCCAAGTGATCGTAGAGCAGAAGGATTCGCCCAGAACGCCACTAGATGTTTTTGTGTACTGGATGGGCGCCGACATGCATGATCATTCAAAACAAGCGAGCAAACCCCCTTGTCGATCTGCACTTCGGCAAAGCATGTCCGCTATCGACAACATCCCACTCTTGTCGATAAGGATCAACATACGCAGCCAAGAAGGACCGTAGGAGATTCCACACGCAGGAGACGCTCAGAAAGCGGGGAAGGTGTGCGCGCGGTTTACGCCGCGGCCGTCTCCGTGCTTCGTCAGGCGCATACGTACGTACCGCTGTCGGAGTAGTACCGTACCACAACTCTCCAACAGCATCCCAGATGATAGTGTGGAAAGAGTATCACTCTGACTGTTAGTATCATAGAAGTTCAACAACGAGTCTGTCAAGACGGCATAGAATCAGTACCTCAACATGGCAACCGACCGTACACCGGTCTCAAACCCCGTGCAATCATTCTGGACGTCAGAATCTGATCCTAACGATAATCTACGTACCACGGATGATCTCCCTAGTGAAGCAGATATTGTCATAATCGGTGCGGGGTTTGCTGGAGTTGTAAGTGTTCATCACAGACTCCATCCTATACTTATACGTGCTAACCACATTCTACCAGGCTACAGCTTACCATATCCTTACATCATCCTCTCCAGTTGCATCACCATCCGTTCTTATCCTCGATACTCGTAAGATCTGCTCTGGGGCTACAGGTCGCAACGGCGGGCACGTGAAGCCGGATCTCTACTTCAACGTCTCGAAATATGTTTCCATGTACGGCACGAGCGCCGCGGCGGAGGTGGCTTCTTTCGAAGCGGCGAACGTGTCTGCGGTAAAAGACCTCGTTGAGACTGAGGGGCTAGACTGCGACTTCCATCTCACCAGAGCGATCGATGTGTATCTGGATGCTGAGCATGCGAGGCAAACAATTGAGGCGTGGAAGAAGCTAAGGCGAGAGAAGACGATTGACTTGAGAGACGTGGCTTACATTCCTGAGAAAGATGTCGAAAGGGTGCGTATGCTTGCTCTCTCTAGGGATATTTGAAACATATGCTAACAGAATTACGAAGATTTCTGGTGTGAAGGGTGCGCATTGTGCCTTCAGCTTCACCGCAGCGCACGTGTGGCCGCGAAAGATGGTGCATCAACTATTAGCGAAGCTACTTGAGCAGGACTATAACTTGAACGTACAAGCAAACACGCCGGTGACCTCTGTGTCCGATGTCATAGACGAGACTGGCCGGTGGACGATTCAGACACTACGCGGTGCGATCAAAGCCAGGAAGGTAGTTCACGCCACTAATGGCTACACTAGTCAAGTTCTACCGGAGTACGCACGGGGTATCACGCCGATTCGTGGCGTGTGCAGCCATATCGACAGTCCGCTGAAGCGACAAACGCCACATCTCAATAACACATACGCCATCCGTTTTGATTCTCGAAATTACGACTATCTCATTCCCCGAACCGACGGAAGCATTATTGTTGGAGGCGCGAGGCAGCGATTCTGGCATAAACCCGAGCGCTGGTTCAACACAGTGCGCGATAATGAGCTTGTTGATGAAGCCTCATCATACTTTGATGGATACATGCAGCGCTATTTCAGTGGGTGGGAGAACACGCAAGCCGAAACGAAGAAGGTTTGGACTGGTAGTGAGTCAATGAGCCTTTCGCACTTACGCAACTGACACTCTTCATAGTCATGGGCTACAGCGCAGACTTCATGCCACATATTGGCTCAGTACCGGGGAAACCGCATCAGTTCATTATTGCTGGATTCAACGGCCATGGGATGCCGCAGATTCTGCTATCGAGCAAAGGTTTAGCTGCTATAGTGCGAGATGGAGTACCATTCGAGCAGACTGGTCTACCTCGACTATTCGAAACAACAAAGGAAAGGATCGAGCGACGCGACAGCCCGCTTGAAGACTCCTTCCGTCCGCTGTGGGAAGAGCATGCCAAGTCGAAGCTATAAGGATAAGATCTCCGCGATGCGATTACAGCCATGTCTGCTATCTTCATCTTCGAAGCGGGCTATACTTCTGACGTATAGATCAAGCAAGGGTTGGGGAGAACTAGAAAGGGGGAGTGAGACGACGAATTGCGCTGAAGGGATCAAAGTGGGATTGGGATTTACAGAGCATAGTTGGCGGCTTCTTCGGGGACAATATAGACGGCCTTCTATATGTTTTGGGTAACCTTCATAGTCACAATCACGAAACAACAAGTATAGAAGTATTTGCAAAATATTGTAATTTGCTGATCCACTTATACCGCTTTTCACCTCTAAGCTTAACATGTGCGTAAATGCTTGCACTGGGTATCCAACTAGGTAATTAGAATTGTCTTGCAGGCTAAGCATTGGATATTTACCAGGTTTCCTTTCACGTTTTCTAACCACTGCAAACGCAGCGATCTCCACTGCTGTAAACCCTTTAGTAAGGATTGTATTTGGAGACGGTTATATGACCTACCTATCCGGGTAAAGTTCGCAGTATGGGGTACGATTGGGTCCACACCAGCCAGCACATTCACCTGCACTGCTGCAAAAAGGAGGAAGATCCCTTTGCGGAGCAGGCTGAGGAGCAGCTAATGCGAAAACAGCAAGAGAGAGGAGAGTAACAATGGTGATCTGCATCTTGATGGAGAACAGATAATCAGAGAGAATGTTGCAGTTGATCCAGAAGCATAGATACTCAGTGCTCCTTATATACCTGGTGACGACACCAGTAACACTTCGTAGGATTCCGCCACTCCGGTGCCGAGAGCCAGCGATCCATAATTTCTGAAGTTACTCCCGAAGTCAGGCCTGCCAACATTACGTAGATTATGATCTAATGTTTGTAGTTAATGATCTCAATGCAGAGATTTACCGACCGAGACTTAATTAGTTGGCGCTGGTGTCAAGTTCGCCCATGTCAAACAGGTTGGGCAGACTCCCGTAGACGAGTTATGAAAGACGTCGGTTGCGATCTTGGTCAAAAGTAGCCCAAAGCAGTGGAGTTTGAGCTGACGAGAATTTACCAGCCTCATACAATCATCGGAACAGCCTGTTGGTGGGAGAAAGATGATCTGCAACGAACTCATTTGACCGCACTATAGTGTTGGTCAATGTCATGACTTTTTTCTTGGCACGAGTATTCTGCGTATGTATCGCTCTTGATAACAAGAGATATATCGAACATGGAGCTGAACATCAATGGTGGCGCAGACAAAACCACAAAAGTTGACATCTGGGGTCGTACCTGGGTAGGTTTTGTATGGAGAAACGTAGTTACGTTCTATAGGACAAGCGTGTTGTGATCCTAGACAGTCGATGGTCTTGTGGGAGTAAACTGGCACAGTGCTAATCGGTTGTAACGCGGTGTGGCAATGCGGTCTGATGTAGTGAAGACGGCGGTGTATCCTCGATAGCCTCTTTCGGGCCGTTCCCTGCCGTATTTCGGCAACGACACAATGTCAGTCATGAATATTTGCATTACTGATCAAAGAGTACGGCATCCAGTGCTCAAGGTGCTCCGTGCGATAGGTTCTGTTTCATGTCCTACGCTTGACTCAGTCGAAAAAGTCCGACTCCGCACATTGTTGTTAGTTCCAGCCTTTTGTGCCAGCCAAGGAGGTAAAGACTCTTGGCTAAATTGCGTTCGGTAGAAAGCGGCGTCAGCGATGCGTAAGACGTCTTTTGTTTCTTCGCCTGTGTGCTTGTGTACTTAACCTCATTCCTCCGCCTCTTCAAACCACTTTCTTTCTGCTTGCGGCCTACACCTTCTTTCCTCGCGGTATCCAATTTATAGAGCTCAGTCTTTGAAATCAAAGTAAGGTTACCTTGCTGTTCCCACACTTGGAAAGCGATGCTCGTGAGTTCATTTAGGCGCCAACCTTTCCTCCCCAGCTTGATCTCGGGGCAGACCGTATCGTAGTCAATCTCTTTCTGAACACGAAGACTTCCCTCAGAATTTCGGTATGTAGGACGTGGGCTCAGTAGTTTGTCTTTGACTTGAGCCGCTGGGAAGTAGGTGACTGACCATACCTCACCGCGCAAGCTCCTTCCGAATGTCATCCATCGTCCCTCGAACGTTAGTGGCTGCCTGGTTTTATCCTGCTTGATTAGGTCAATTACTCTAATCTTTAACATCTCGATATGCGCCTTACCATGTTGTCACTCATGACTATTTGGGGCGCACTCAACGTTTTCTAGGATAGACAATAGTACTGCGAGACCCATCTGCAGGTTCGTACTACCGCTCTACTTTGTTTTCTACACCTTTCACACATCGCTGCTGTCATTCGTGTCAGTGCAGCTTACATCAACTCCTAACAAGAAAACTTATAAATAATAATAGTATTGTATGCTTCTAGGTGTTCTATCTCTATGTACATAGCTCTCAATACGGTTTATTGTAGTAGGAAGAAGTATTTCCCTTCACCCTCGTAGCAGGCAAGCGAGGACCCGCTTTTCTTCGTTCCTCATTCCTCATCAGTGGACCGCAGCGCAGCTGCCTAATCGATGTAGTGAAGACAGTGCATTAAGGTTGCTAACGCGCTCCGTGCAGGAACTGTGTAGGTTTACTTCTACAACACTCTCTACTAGCAATCACCCTTTAGCAGGTACAAAAGGGTAAGCTGTGCCTATACGAAATGCATGTGACATATACACTAAGGATTTCTTCACATTCGGGCAACAAGTTTTCCCTTCAACAACCACAATGTTGACAGTATGGCGTCAGCTATAATATCGGTGCCACCGGAACTGTACGTGGAGATCGCGCCTACAGTGCTGTATGCTGAGCTCTTCAGCCAACGCGATCAAGGTGAGGACAACCAGCACTAATGTGCATCTTCGAGTACTGACTGAGCATTCCTCGCAGCGACCCCCGGCACACCCGCGAGTAACTTCAACGTGGAAGACCCTGTTTGGCCTACTGACAAGGCCACCGCTACGATGAGGGCTCGAGTGTTATCCGCCTATTTCGGTGTGGTACCGCTTGACATGCAGCATACCGTCGTTGGCGTTGGCCAAAACCCTGAGGCCGTGAAGCTTGCAAATCAATTGTTTAAGAAGGTCCGGGAGAATATTCAAACCGAGAGATACGAGCGCGGCTCGTTTATCCAAGAGTTTGTGAAGGGAAAGGTCAGCACGCTCAACTTCCGAACACTTGTTACCAACTGGAATCTCGACGCGCGCATTTGTGAGATCGAAGTTGCAGGCGAGACACCGGCTGCCGCAGCGATCCGCAATGCTAACTGTACGGTCTATGAGACTGCATTGACCGAGTTCCGACAACTCTGGAGGGACACATATGAACAGTCGTTCCAGTCGGCTTCAGCAAACGTTGGCATTACCGGGGGACTCAAGAAGAAGCGGTATGAGCGCGCTCGTGACTTGTACCGCGTCACAAAGGATGATCCATCCGCCCCACCGCCAAACATTGGCCAGCTGAGCGCACGTAAATGCGAGCAAGCTAAGGAAGTTCCGTTCGCCTTCCGCGCAAAGCAAGATCGTCTAGCAGGTCGTCCGTCCAACCCATCACACAGATTCCATAAGATTGTTGATAATTCTTTACATTCATTTAGATCCTCATAATTACTTGAGCTATACATAGTACCTATGGAATCCTTCGCTAAAAAACCAGCATAGCGCTTAACCGAACAGAACATCGCCAAGACGAATAGACACGGTCTTGGTCTGGATGTAGTTGTCCAGCGCCGCCTCTCCCAACTCGCGCCCAATACCAGACTGTGCAAAGTCAGTGTATGTCTCATGCATTTCATATAGGGAGCTCTTACCTCCTTGTACCCCCCGAAGGGAAGTTGCCAGTGAAGAGTGTTGTAGGAGTTGACCCAGACAGTTCCTGCACGGAGCGCGTTGGCAACCTCAATGGCAGTGGTGAGGTTGGATGTGTGTACAGCGGCAGCAAGACCGTATGTGGTGTTGTTACCAATCTTGATGACATCGGCCTTTGTCTTGAACTTGGAGATTGTGCAGACGGGGCCGAAGATCTCTTCTTGCTGAATCTTCATATCCTCGGTTACGTTGGAGAAGATTGTGGGCTCGATGAAGTAACCCTTGTCGCCCTTACGGTTGCCACCAGTCTCGACGGTCGCGCCAGACTTCTTGCCCTCCTCGATGTAGCTGGATTAGAAGTTAGCAATGATATTTTAGACGGAGGTGGTGATGCTTACCCCATGATACGGTCGAACTGGAGCTGCGAGACTTGAGGACCCTGGAAGGTGTCCGCGGCGAATGGGTCACCGACAGCGTTCTGAGCAGCCCGCTCCTTGAAGCGCTGGATGAACTTGTCGTAGATCTCTTCTTGGACGTAGATACGTGAACCAGCACAGCAAGCCTGTCCGTGGTTGAAGTAAATACCAAAGTTGACCCAGTGGATAGCCTCGTCAAGATCTGCGTCGGCGAAGACAATGTTGGGGCTCTTGCCTCCGAGCTCGAGAGTGACCTTCTTCAAGTTGGAGCCAGCGGCAGACTTCATGATTTGACGGCCGACAACGGTTGAACCAGTGAAGGCAATCTTGTCAATGTCCATGTGAGCGGACATGGCAGCACCGGCGATCTTTCCGAAACCAGTGATGACGTTGATGACACCTGGTGGGAAACCGGCCTCCTGAATCAGTTTGCAAGCAATGTATGCGGAGAGAGGTGTCTGTTCAGCAGTCTTCAGGACGACGGTGTTACCAGTGGCGATGGCAGGACCAATCTTCCATGACCACATGAGAATAGGGAAGTTCCATGGGATGATTTGACCGCAAACACCAATCTGAGAGCGTTAGATATAAGACTTGAATATTGAGAGAGAATTCACTAACAGGCTCCTTGCGGATGTAGTTGAAGCTGTCGGGTGCTGTGTCGACGACCTTGCCCTCAATCTTGTCGGCCCATCCTCCGTAGTACCTCAGGCAACCAGCGGCGGCGGGAACATCGACATTCTTGGCCATGCTGAAGGCCTTGCCGTTGTCGAGAGCCTCGACGGCAGCAATGAGGTCGGCATTCTTCTCGAACAGATCGGCAAGCTTGTTAAGCAGCTTTCCCCTGTTCTCTGGTGTCTCCTTTCGCCATGGGCCGTTGAAGGCTTTGCGGGCGGCAGCAACAGCGATGTCAACATCCTTCTCGGTGGCCTCCTGAACACTGCAGATGACCTCCTCAGTGGAGGGGTTGATAACATCAAAGGTTTTGCCGTCAACGGCCTTTACGAACTCATTGTTGATGAAGCTGGTCGAGCTGTTAGTGCTGGCACGTGTGACAGGCAATACCGAAGCATTGCACTACCTCCGAAGGCTATCGGAGGCCATTGGGGGCCTGATATTCAACTTACAGTCCGGTGGGCTGCTCGAACTCGCCCGTCTGGGGGGTTGTGAGCTTTACAGATGTCATAGCTGTGAAAACAAATTGGGGTATATGAAGAAAACAGAGAGGTGAAGTGTGTGAGGGGTAGAGGCATAGGCAAAACTTAAGTACTTTCAGGAGCTCCGCATGACGACACTAGGGAGTATCTCCACTTGACAAAGGGACAGCAGCACGATCGCCCAGACAGCCTCGGCCATCAGGAGCCCGTCTCGAGAATGCTCTGTAGCCTATTGCGTGTCTGGTAGATGCATGGCCGGGTGGCGCTTGACGCAACGGCGGAAGCTCCTGCCCCGCTCTTGCAACCAGTGGTAAGCTACCCCTCCCCCGCAGTTCTCCTCTGAGAGTTTCTGAAGCCGCACCTAACCTTGCTACACGCGGTACTCGATCCTCCAATTTGGAATAGACACCTATTGGCAGCTCATGCGCATCCGCAAAAAGCTCGCGGATCTCCACCTACGTCGCGTGGCCGTCTCTATACAGCGTGTTTTCAGCTGCATAACTCATGTACTAACCTCGGAGCTCTAGACACGTACCAAGTCAAACATACCCACCATCGGAGCCACAGCGCTAAATCCGAAGTGGCAGCCCTATAACCCATATCGTCGCACCCCGAGCAAGCTCGGCCCGTTTTAAAGCGAGCACCCGTGTGTCAACGGTCACCTCTAATCCATTCACCGAGCTAGAATATCTGCTCTATGTCTGTCGGCAATGTGTTTAGTATTCAGAAGTTCCAGCTCTTCCGATGCGTAAGCAGTGTCGGATGAATGCTCCTTTCACCCAGCCATATCCTAGTCGGAGGCTAAGATAGCCGCGGGCCTCCACCCTACCTAGTGGGTCGCGGGGAAAGTGCGACAAAATTTGAACTAATAATATTTGGCGTGATACTTTCGCACGAAAGGGTACTGCGGCGCGAATAGGAGCGCTTCACGGGCGAAGACGTTGTAAACCGGAAGGCAATACAGCACACATGAACAGATGATGGTGTGATGTGCGTGCCTGGAACGACCCGACATGTCAGCCACGAGTGTGATTCATATCCTGTGTTGTTGAGGAGTCGTCCAGACGTGAGAGCACGGAGCAATTCCGCTGTACATGGCCGACTTTTCCAGCAAGCATTCCTAAGCTCTCGCAGATCTACTATAAGATCTTCTCTTTCAAGCATGTCAATGCTCACCTTGCGTCCACGTGGGATTGATTGATGCCACGTCTCGACTGCAAACTGGGTGGGTACAACTGCTTATCAGTTCGGCATATGTGCCGATCATCGGCATCAGATTCGTGTCCCATTCGTCCTGAAACTCATCGTAGCCGTGAACATGCAAACAGAGTCAAGCGCGGTTCTGATGAAGAGATTTCACAGGGAGATGTTAACAGGGGGAGAAGTCTTGATCATGTTCTCGAAGCCATAGCCATTCTTGATTGAAGCTAACTCGAAGCTCACGTCGCAATTTAGGAGCCGTACATGAACGTCCATGAGTAATGTACAAAAGTCAAATCGTGTCCAGTGCTGACCAGCTGTTTCCGAAAAGATGACGCCTCCAAGAAAAGAAAGATTGAAAGCAGACCGACTGGCAAAAAAAGCCGTACCGATTTCGTTGATGCTCGATTAAACCATGAAAACTGAAGTGAATGGAGGACGTCTCAAAGCGGATGGAGCTCAGAGCATCTCATCATCCATGGCAGTGTCACCGCCGGCGGTGATCTGAGCAACTTCAGCAGTACCAGCGGCAGCATTGGTCTCGCCACCAGGGAAGTAGTCGGCCATCTCAGCATCGAGCTCCTCAACAGTCTTCTTCTTGGGACGGGCCTCGCGACCTCCACGGCCCTTGCCCTTGCCACGAGTTTGACCACGTCCGCGTGTGGCACCGGGAGCTGCCTTCTCGGCGGTGGCGGGCTTTGGCTTGTCCTTCTTTGGTTGGCTGTAACCTGGTTAGTTGCTGATACCAAGACACTAGGATGATAATACGTACGTTACACGGTCGGCAAGCGAAGCCGGGCGGGTAGTGGCAGGGATAGCGGCAGCGCTGACGAGCATCTCGACGCGGACAGGGCGTCCATCGATCTTGACGCCATCAAGAGCGGCTGTGGCCTTGGCGGCTTGGTCGTGCTTGTTGAAGATGATGGTAGCGCTACCCACGCTGCGACCCTGGGCATCGTACTGGAGAAGAACCTTCTTGGGGCGACCTACACCAACAGCTGAAACAAAGTAGTCCTATAAGGCGTATTAGTCGTCGTACCAGGGGTTAAACATTTGCGCAAATGGATCATCATTGACAAGGACGTTTGACAAGGAGGTTCCGGCGTCGGCGGTGGGTATTCGTCGATTCCATATTACACGGTCAAAAGATAACGCTCGGAAAGCGGGTGTCCTGGTCAAAATACAGTGAACACAAGGTTCAGTGAGACGAAGCATACTCAGAGCGAGAGCAGTTGTTGCGAGTAACGTGTTGTAACGCTGCGAACCAGTCTTGTGATATCCGCCCACCCATGTGAAAGCCATACGGCTATTCGTAACTGGATCTGGATTCGCGTCTCGCTGCTCTTTTGATCGCCTGGAGTTGCTGCAGGGCTACCAGGAATATGTCACTGGTGCGATGCCGTCTTTGCTTGCACTTGATAAGTGTAGCATGTGACCAGAATCACCCACTTTCGTCGGTGCGGTACCCTGGAGTGTTCGCATGCTGCTAGTCTTCTACCGGTCTTGTGTGCCCAACACAGATCTCGGCGTGACTTTGGGCAAGCTATGGCTCAACATCCATACCGGTTGTGGAGTGGAAAGGCTCGGTTCGTCGGATCGAAATCGTTCATGCTTGCAAAAGCGAAGCTGCAGTAGGTTCAAAGACCTGCATCGGTCTTACATACCTGGAGTTGGGCATTGTCAATGTCCCGTGGCTGCGATATGTTAGTTGTGTTCGTGCGCGAGTGCTGTGTTTGGCTTACCAAGTTGGATACCATGATCTTGGTCTCACCGCCGAGGGAGGCGGCGGGTGCGGTGGGGGCGGCCTTGGGCTGCCTGCCCTGCTGCTTGGTCGACTTGGAAACACCGCCTACAGGTGCGGCAGTGGTGGCAGGTCGTCCAGTGCCGGTAGACTTGCGACCGCTGCGGCCACGGCGAGAGGTCTTGGAGGCCTTGAGGATGTCGTCGAGGCTCTGCTCCATCTTGTTTGAAGACATGTTGATGAGTGGTTGAGGGATGGTGATACTTGGTTGAGCGGGCGTTGATGAATTTGCGCGCTGGTGTCGAGAGGGCGACGTGAGCAGATAAAGTAGCGACGGCTAAAAGTCTCTTTGATGGAGGAGCGACTGAACCGGTGCAAGGCTGCGAGGACAAAGGGGCGCGTTTGATGACAAGGCGCGTCGCAGAGGTGAGACTCGCAGAATGGGGAGTCAAAGTGGGCTTGCGCGAAAGTAGAGAGTGTAGCGCTGGTGGTGGTAACTGCTGCTGATGAAGGGCAGATGGGTGGAGTATTATATGAAGAGGAGTGTGATGGTAAGATGAGGAAAAGGGAGAGCGCGAGGCAGCAGGACAAGAGAGGATCGCGCCAAGCCCTGACACTGCCACGCATGCTTGGTGAGTGCTGATTGGCAAGGGTGCACGGTCGCACTTGCCCGCAGCTTCCATGGGTGTCGCGAGTGACGATAGCTCCTGCCATTCAGGCAACGGGCGACGATGGAGCGATAGCAAGTATGGCAGTCACTCCGGTGAGTATTGGCTCATTCACCTTCCGCTTCATGCCATGGCGAGACTAATGCGCGAACAGTGGCAGTTCAAGTTCTTTGACGTCTCGCAAGTCAAGCTCCCCGACGACGAGAGCTCCTTCCTGTCTGAGGTATGACGATGCCCTCCACACACACCTATACCTAGCCACCCAGTCTTATAAACATCAACAGATCGGGAATATCACGTGCATTACATCTGGATCTGAAAGCATATTTCTGGGCAGCGCAGATGGCATTGTTCGCATCGTGTCGCAAGCCTTCAAGGTTGTGCGCTCGTTCAAGGCCCATGATGCAGGCGCAATTACGCACATGAAGCAGGTCGAGGGCACTTCTCTTCTCGTCACCATAGCCGAAGATCTCTCTGGAGAGCCGGTGCTGAAAGTATGGGCTCTGGACAAGCTGGAGAAGAAGACAGGCATCCCGCGGTGTCAGAGCACCCTCACCGTCCACAATGGGCGCAAGCAGTTCCCCATATCCGCTTTCGCCGCACTCGACGACCTTTCGCAACTTGCCGTCGGATTCGCAAACGGTGCCGTCACTGTTGTCCGAGGCGACCTCATACATGATCGCGGCGCTCGGCAACGGACGGTATTCGAATCGGAGGAACCCATCACTGGCATAGAATTCAGAGAAGGGAGCATCACAACCTTGTACATCGCGACAACCGGACGGATTATGACACTAGTGATATCTGGAAGGGGTCAAGGACAGCCTGCAAAGTCTCTTGATGAGTATGGCTGTGGTGTGGGTTGCATGGCTGTGGATAAGGCATCGCGCGATGTTGTGGTCGCGCGAAGTGATGCCATATACTACTATGGCCAACACGGTCGCGGGCCGCCGTACACATACGAGGGCGAGAAGAAGATGATCTCCGTATTCAAGGATTACGTTGCGATAGTCGCGCCCCCTAAATCGAATGCGATGCCCCGGTCGAACCCTCTCCGTACCTTTGGCATCGGTGCCGCTGACGATGTTTTCAATACATCGAGCTTCACCCTGCTTAACACAGAGTTGAGGTTTGTCGCACATCAGGAGCAACTGACTTCGCAAGTGAAGGCTGTTATCTCCGAATGGGGTGACCTGTTCGTCTTCACACTTGACGGTAAAATCTTCAGATACCATGAGAAGCCCTTTGCCCAAAAACTGGACATACTGTACCAGCGTAATCTATATGTCTTGGCCATCAATCTGGCTCAGAAGGCCGGACTAGATTCGTCACAACAAAACATCATCCTCCGGAAGTTTGGCGACTACCTGTATTCCAAACAAGATTATGATACTGCTATGCAGCAATACCTGAAGGCTATCGACAACACCGAACCATCTCAGGTCATCCGGAAGGTATGTTATGGTTGATCCGCAACAAGATTCATGTTAATGTCTCGTCCAGTTTCTTGATACGCAACGGATTCACAACTTGATAGAGTATCTTGAGGAACTCCACGATCATCATAAAGCAACATCAGACCACACAACTCTCCTACTGAACTGTTACGCCAAGCTAAAGGATGTAGAGAAGCTGGAAGAGTTCATCAAGTCACCAGACGATCTGAAGTTTGACCTTGATACCGCTATCTTGATGTGTCGCCAGGGGGGCTACTACGACCAAGCGGCATTCCTTGCTCGAAAACACGGTGAACACGAGCTGGTCGTGGATGTACTCATTGAAGATTCAAAACGGTACGCGGAAGCCCTAGCCTACGTATGGCGATTGGAGCCGGAGGTAGCCTACTTCAACCTCATGAAATACGCGACGATACTGTTGCAGCACATCCCCAAGGACACAACGCAGCTTTTCATCGACTATTACACCGGAAACTTCCGACCCAAGAAGGATGCTATAGTCATACCGAACGCGCCTGCATCCGGAGGAGGCGGTGGTATGAGTATGGGCCTAGGAGTTGCATCGAGCGCTGTGCAAAACCTCGCTGCACTACTTCCTCTGCCATACATGAACACCAACGCGTTGGCATCGCCTCCCAGTGGTGAACAGAAGAGCACCATGAGCCAAGCTCAGATCATCGAAACGACTACCGATGAGCCCGCGCCAGAATACAAGGTACCGAAACCGCGAACTGCATTCTCCGCATTTGTCGATCATCCGCAGGAGTTTATAGTCTTCCTCGAGGCGTGTATCGCATCCAATGACCTACGTGAAGACGACAAAGTCGATCTTTACACAACGTTGTTTGAGATGTACCTCCACACTGCATCGTCGAAGAAGGATGGTGAGCGACAAGAGTGGGAGAACAAAGCCAAGAAGCTCGTCGAAGGCAAGGACATACCAATAGATACATCCAACGTCCTGCTATTATCTCATCTTTCCAACTTCCGCGATGGCGCCATCCTCGTCCGCGAACAACAAGGACTACACTTTGACATATTCCGATCCTACACTGCCGCAAACGACACCCAAGGTGCTATCCGCGCTCTCCGCAAATACGGCCCAGAGGAACCAGCACTTTACCCTGCAGCTCTCGCCTACTTCACTTCCACCCCTGAGATCCTTGCGGAAGCTGGCGACGAACTCGATGCAGTCCTCAAGAAGATCGACGAAGACGGTCTCATGGCTCCCCTCCAGGTAATCCAGACCCTCTCCACCAACGGCGTCGCAACAATGGGCATGATAAAAGCCTACCTCAGCACCACCATCGAGCGCGAGCGCGCAGAAATCGCCGCCAACCGCCGTAATATCGAAACCTTCCGCTCCGACACCACTGCCAAAAAGCACGAGCTCGAGAACCTGAACACCAAGCCTGCCGTGTTCCAAAACTCGCGCTGTCAGGTCTGCATGAAGAGTCTGGAGTTACCTGTTGTGCACTTTTTGTGTAAGCATAGCTATCATCAGAGTTGTCTGAGTACCGATGAGGATGTGCATGATGCGGAGGTCGAGTGTCCAATCTGTAGCTCGAACAACGCGACGGTCAAGGCCATTCGTAGGGCGCAGGTTGAGAGCGCGGAGAGGCACGATCTTTTCCAGGATGCGCTCAAGAGAGGCAAGGACGGTTTTGCGGTCATTAGTGAGTGGTTTGGTAGAGGTGTTATGGGTGTGGGTGGTTCGGACTAGGCGACTTGCAACTATAGCGAACGACGATTATATATGAGACGGATGGAAGATATGGTAATTCACTTGATGAAATCGTAAAGATCATGCTTTGTTTCCTCATAAGATCCTTCTATCCACTGGCGCCTTGGGCATTCCTGGAGACACCTCACGAGTTATCAATTCCCTTGCAACTCTCCAGCAGTACTCGAATGGCTTATACAAGCAACAGCAAAGTAACGTTCGATATTGGGAGGTACGGGAGTTGCATGATATAGTGGATTCGAGGCCCTATCATCCTCTACGGTGAACGGGCTCTAGCATTCGGCTTTAGGAGTGACAGCTTGTTAGCTGTTCTCCAAAGGTAACAAATATTCTACTCGGATAGTACATAGGTCTTCACACTACTCTAACCCTAAGAATGACCAGCTCTCTGGCTGTAAATTGAATGGCCAGTCCTCGAGTAGCTCAGATGGGAGCTGGAACTCGCCCATCCAACCGTGTAGGAACTCGCCTTCAGCCACCCTACCTCCTTCTTCCACTTCCGTTGATTGCGCGCCACCTTCGTGGCTACCAGCTCGACCTGTATCTATGCCCGCATTTCTGTCTAAATCTGGTTGCTGCTGCTGAACTAGGGAGTCCAAAGACGAACCATGATTTGATTGCAGCGGCATGTAAGATCTCGCCACTGGCCAGCATTGAGCACGCATATATTCGTCTATACGCTCTACCTGTGCGCGCAGGCCCTTACTAATGTCCGTCGCACGAGACAATCCGCTTTCGAGGCTCTCGAGCAAATCTGCAATAGACAGCAACATGCTCCTGACCCTGTGATATGCAGCCTCAGAGAGCGGGGCTTCCATGACAGAGCCGAGGATTGTGCCTATCCCTGCGAGGTGATAGATGAGAGGAGTGCTAATGCCGCGAAGGTAAGCGGTGGGAATAGTCTGGAAAACAGCAAGGAGCTCCGCCGCAACGTTGCATTTGAGCTGCACGTCCGGGGGTTGCCGACGGTCATCGTCAATGCTGAGAAAGAGCATACGCAACAACAACAATGTCGCCTGGATGTTCGCAGCCTGGAAGCCAAAGATGTCGCGAAGAGGATTTCCTGTAGGTGGTGCAAATATCTTGAAATTGGACGGCAGGTCGTGGTAACGCTCGGTTATAGACGCTAGCACGGCGGTGGAGGAATGGGAGGACAGCAACGTAGGTAAACCGAAAATGGTGGCGACGTCAATGCGATTGTCGATGAGGGCGGCGGGTTTGCGTAGCTGACTGTAGGCATGCTCCAGCGTGAGATAAAGGTCGGTCGTAAAATTCCAGCCGCGCAGCCACGAGATGGTGGGTTTTGGGGATGGCAATGTGGCGAGGGGTGTAATGAGTTCGTCTTCGACTTCGGTCGGGTAGTGAACTCGAGCGTTAGCCCCGTAAGCGTGGACGCTGCCGTTCCATACGATGGAGATGAAAACGTCAAGGGTGTAGGTTGACCAATACTACGATGGAGGTCAGCGGATATAACTGCTTGGGTTAGCGATGGGATATACCAGGCGTCGCCTTTCCTCGACTCCAATGTTCGTTATGTTCTTCGGCCAATACGCCTCATCATGGAACTTATGAATTCCAACCAGGGTGAAATAATGTCCTAAGTATAGCTGCATGGCTTCAATATCCCCATATTGAATACTGGTAATTGACAACAGCGCGCAGGCCCGCATATAATCAAGCTCCCGAGCTGCTGTAAGGTCTTTAGGCAAATGATCTTTCACTGCTTTGAAGAATGTCTCAGACGAAACAGTTTCCATGTATGAAGCGTTCTTGTTCGACTCGAACAACGCACCATCTCTCCCTCGAGCTGACGCCAAAGCACACACTGCCATAAGTGAGGTGAAAAAGCCATGGTCCTTCAGGTAGTCTTGGTCGCGTACCTTCTTTAGCAACGTAGGTTGATGGAAGAGCGGAAATCTCGAAGTTCGACTTAGCACAATTTGCACAACAAGAGGTCAAATGAAGAAGTTGAAACCGACTAGGAGGTGATCTCCTGTCGTTCCGGTAGCAAGAAAGTGTAATGCCCTTACTGAGAAATGGACAGCGGATGCTACTCACATTGGATAAACGACCCGGAAGTACACATCAACCAGATACTCAATCGTTCCTGCGCTCGCAGCAGCGAACGCTCTCCACGCCGTCTCTGGCCACTCCACGGATAAGTCTTCGCCTCTACCAACCAGGTTCTGCCCCCTGAATGTCGCGAACCCACTATTTGTCTTCCTTGATGATGAGATCGCGTTGCTCCTGGACGCACCTACTATAGTCGCTGCACCGGCTGGCTGCACGACAGGTTGTGGCAATGCTAAACTCAGTTGCTGAGGCTCGTCATGATTCTGATCTTGGTGTTGCTGTTGATCCCGAGATTCGATATCAACAGCTAGAGATGATCCAGGTTCACTGGAGAGGAGGTGGCCAGCTGCGCGTCCGCGCCTCAGCGGGCGGTTGTAGGTGCAGGCCACGTCGAAGTCATAGCAGTTCTGGCAGCTTTGGGAGCCGGTTGCACTGGGGCGACATCTGATGCTACGCTTGTGGCAGAAATCACCTTGAGAGTTCGATCGTTAGCCAAGGTACGAGAGCATATAGAGGAGTGCGTGGGGAGCGCATGCATCGCGACAGGGTGCTATGTGGGTTCCAGGTGAGGAAGGGATCAAAACCGAGGCGCAGACGAAAGAGTTGATGCAACATCTTGCATGAACGATTGGAGAGCATGGCGACTCCGGTGCTTGCGAGATGCTTATATCGATGATTCGGGAGCAGAGAGTAAGATGGGTACAACTTAGGATGATTATTCCCTCATCAACCGTCACACGCGTCGACGTTAGAGAACAACCACATTACGCGCAGACAACGAAATTAAAAGGAATATGTGTACATGCGCGGTGGAAGAGTTCAACACGTACAGGCTCTACTTGCTCGTAGGAGTTTTTTCGGACGATGCTCGTCCACCGACATGGATATCAAACCTTCCTTGAAGGGGCTTATCGTACTTCAGCTCATACACTGATGACGAACGACTGGTCGAGTAAATGGGTAAGACAGTGATTGATCAGGTAATGGAAGAACGTGGTTGTTGGAGTTTTGGACGGGAATAAGGGGTAGTGGGCTAGCATGCCGAGGTCTACCTGTTCACTCGGTGATGCCTGCTAGCGTCAAGAGCCCGTGGTATGCCAAGCACGATTCGTCCATTGTTAATCACTTACCACTCATCAAAAATGCCAAGGCATGAAAAGTGGCCCCATTACCATGTAGTTTGACACTTTCTATACTGGCGGTTGAGCCTTTGATGCTTAGGTAGCTAGCTATCTTTGTGTACGGAGTCCGTGCAGGTCGAAAACTTTCCTTGGTGACGGTTATTTGACGTGATGATTGAATCATCGTCCATCCGGAGACAAAGCCCTCTCTAATCACATGCGAGCACAGATGTTAGCTCTCCACGGAACTTGACCGCTCATCAAGAAGTTGTCTCGATATAAGCTTTGTCCATTTCTGATTGGTGCTTAGATATAGATTGTACGCAATAGGATGTGAGGGAGCAAAAAGCAAAGAAGTGAGTGGTGGGATAGGTATAAGAAGAAATGTTGTATAGAGAAACGCTCGAAAAATAGCATCTACCATACGTTCGATTGGGTTCACTAACGACAAACAGACGCAGCTCCTTCCCACAAACAACCCCTACCAATACCAAAGTACGACGCCCAGTTAATCTAAAACATATATCTCTATGCGCCAGAGTTCGTTTATGTTATTGTGAACGCAATGCATGCAGCTCACTAATCTGCAATACATATCTGAAGGGGCCGCTCAAACAGATTCAAGCTCGAGAGCCTTGTCTTTATCAAAATAATCCGAATGCTCGACATCAGGAACGCCCTTCTTTTTCAGCAACTCGCCCTGGTTGCGGTAGGCCTGTTCCATGTGCCAGTTGAAAGGGCTCTTCGTCGAGAAGAGGGCGCCAATAGATTCGAGGGAGCGACCCGCGGTTTCCGGGTAGAAGAGGTATACGACGGGGATCCAGAGTAAGTTAAGACCAGCAAAAAGGAAGTACGTGCGGTTTTCTAGCTTTGCGAACATGACCGGGTTGACTAGGACGGTCATACCAACGCCGATAGCCCAGCCTGTGATACCGAACCCGTTTCCTTGTGCGCGCATATCGGAGCTCCAGATCTCAGTGGGGATCAAGAAAGCGACGGTGCCCCAGGTCGACGCGTAGATTAGATTGAAAAGGAACAGCATGGCGACGGCCGCAGGCGCAAATGACCCTGCATTTTGAGGCTGGGACCGAGACGCTTCGTATAGCGAGGCAGCGATCAAGTTGACAGCAAAAAGCCCAAACGAGCCCAGCATCAGACACTTGCGGCGTCCGAGACGGTCCACAATATTAGCAGAGATGATTGTTCCAATAATGCCAACAGTGTTGAGACCACCGGCCAAGCCATTCTGGGTAAGTGTGGAGTAGCCCGCAGCCCGTAGCAGTGTGGGAGAGTATGCGGTGACAGCAGTGATACCACTCCAAGAAGCCATAATCTGCAGTAACAAACAGAGCCAGGCGCGGCGGCCCAAGTGAGCGCCAGGCTTGCCACTCCGACCGATGAGAATTTTAGCGAACTCCACAGGGGAGCTAGGCTTACTCTCTTTGGCCACAGCAACAATTTCGAGGAATTCCTGCTCAACATCAGGTGTATAGCCGCCGCGGACATGGGTAAGAACCTCACGCGCATCGTCATAACGACCAACGGATGCAAGGTAACGGGGAGAGTCTGGAAGCGCCTTTATTCCAAGAAGGAGAAGTAGGGCTGGGATGCACTGGAATGCCAGAAGGAATCGCCAGCGTATATCAGAGTAGCCATTGTTTATGAAAGCAAGGCCGAATGAGAGCCAGTAGGCAACCGAGATGCCCAAGTAGTTGGCGATGAAAACGTATCCAAGAAAACCACCGCGGTGGGAAGCCGAAGAGGTCTCGGAAACAAGCACAGGGGTGATACCGGTGAGTGCACCAGTTCCAAGGCCAGTGACTATGCGAGCAACGAGGATGAAATCGGAGGATTGTGTAGCAGCCTGAAGAGCACCACCGACTAGAGCAAAGACAGCACCAATCCAAAGACTAAGAGTGTTAATAACCAGTTAATGCAAGAAACTGTTCAAGGCCGACTTACCCATTAATGCGACCAATGCGATCGGCTAACCATCCGCCTACAAAACTGCCCACTATACAGCCAAGGTAGTAGATAGAGACGATACCACCTTCGTGTAAGGTATCGGTGATCTTGCCATCCGAGTTACCGATGCCCACTTCCTCGACGTAGCGTGGCGAACTGTTGACACCGCCCATCACACCTTGGTCATAGCCTTCAAAGAAAATGGAGATCAGGGAGAAAGCCTGAATAGCGATGTTGAGCTGTGAAGCTGAGAGCTTCCTCCAATAAGTTGTGTAGCCCATGGTGAAGGTTGGCGACTGCTAACGCATCCGAGTGACGACTTTGGGGCTCTGGTGCTCGCTCCAGATATTGATCAATCGATAGGAAGGGTGGAAAGAAGACGTTGTGATATAGTCGTCTGTCAGGCTGGGTTTGGAAAGCTATATATACCTCACGTAGAGCCAAGGTCTTACAACGGATATACTGGGAATGCCCAGTAAAGACGGGACCCCAGACCGAAAATCTTGTAGACTCTCGAATGCAAACAAGCTTAACCCACACATACAACTAGTTCGCACATATTCCGGGGATAACTCTCCAGTATGCATCTCCACAAAACGCCTCCATGGGCGGTCTACGGAGAAAGCCGGTAAGGGTCAATGCGCAACTTAGCTGGGGTGTCGGTTGCTGTGCGGAGAGAAGGCAATGCTGAACGGGAGACAGAGAGACACAGCCAGATGATGCCGATGTGACAAATCCAGATTGAGTCGGCGAAGTCTAAAGCGGTTTGCCGTTTTGCCGCGTTGCAGCTTAAAGGACCGCTTAGCCGCTTAGCAACCCGTGTAGGCGCGTAACCGATAGGTCGATTCGGCAACTAGAACGCCCTCCATTACCATTCTCGATATTTCCTCCCTAGCATGCAGAAAAGCCACTTCTTAGGGAATTAGCTAAGCCTACTATCCGGTTGTTGCCGTCCAAATAGCCAAGATCTCAGCCTCAGGGTAGCGCAAAGAGTGCCATTTCGTTCGATGTTTCGGATGTTCGTAGTCGCTCGTTTCGTAGTGGCGAACGATCCGCGTACTTGGATATGTATTGTTTGTTCCACCTTAATAATAGCGTGAGTGCCAGCCATTTGTAAGAGTGTTTAAATACAGAACCCAGATGACTTTCTCTCATCAACTTTCCTTTTGATTTAGGCCACTTCACTTCACTTACTACAAATCTTATTTTTAAGCTTCTCGCAGTCAATATCAGCATTTCCTAATCACAGCCTGCACCACAATGGCCCTTCAAGACAGCAGACCCCTTGACCTCACGGTCCTGGGCTTGAACTCTGGTACTTCAATGGTAAGTCTCTATGAGCATTAAGGAACTTCACCTTTACCGAATATTGCACATCAAGTTCTTCTATTTAATCCAATTACAACGCATGGGTTTGGCATATCTTGCCCTGAATCTTGTTTTAGAACCAACACATTAACCGTTAAGGTTTCATCAAAGTTCGCATGATTAGGGATGCAACTCCAACATCATAACACCTCGTCTTACAATATTTCCTTATGGTCAAAACAAGAGACTCTCGATCTGGATAATTATTGACTTTATCAGGATGGCATTGACTGCGCTCTGTGTCGCTTTCGTCAAGAGACACCCGAGTCTCCTATGCATTTCGAGCTTCTCAAATATGACGAAGTACCGCTTCCACAGCCTATCAAAAAGCGCGTTATGGACATCATCCTCCACGACCGAACGTCCGCATCCGGACTATCTGAGGTGAACGTCATTCTCGGGGAAACATTTGCCGACGCCGTAGAAGAATTCTGCAAGAAGCACAATGTGGACAAATCATCCATCGATGCTATCGGATCCCATGGTCAAACCATCTGGTTGTTATCTATGCCCAAGCCTGACCAGGTCAAGTCTGCGCTCACTATGGCTGAGGGCTGCTTCATCGCTTCTCGCACCGGAATCACTACCGTGACCGATTTCCGCGTCTCCGACCAGGCGGCTGGTCGTCAGGGCGCCCCCCTGATTGCTTTCTTCGACTCACTTCTACTCCATCACCCTACGAAGCTCCGCGCCTGCCAGAATATCGGTGGTATCGCTAATGTTTGCTTCATTCCTCCGGACAATAGGGGCGGCGTGTCGGAAACATATGACTTCGACACAGGCCCAGGCAATGTCTTTATTGACGCCGTTGTGCGCCATTACACTGGCGGTGAGCGTGAATACGACAAGGATGGTGAGATGGGTAGCCGGGGTACTGTTAACCAGGCCCTTGTCGACGAATTCCTGCAGCACGAGTACTTCAGCCTAGACCCGCCCAAGACGACGGGCCGTGAGGTTTTTCGCGACACGCTCGCCTTCGAGTTGATCGATAAGGCCGAGAAACTGGACATGACTCCCGACGATGTCGTCGCCACGGTCACCCGCATCACAGCACAATCCATTGTAGACCATTACCGGCGCTACGCTCCAGCTGACATGGAGATCGAGGAGTTATTCATGTGCGGCGGCGGTGCCTACAATCCCAACATCACCCGCTTCATTCAACAAGCGTATCCTAATACCAAAATCATGATGCTGGACGCGGCCGGTGTATCTGCAGGCGCAAAGGAGAGCATCACCTTTGCTTGGCAAGCTATGGAGGCTGTTATAGGCCGCTCAATTCCGGTCCCTACCCTTGTTGAGACTCGTCGCGAATACGTCCTAGGCAAGGTGTCGCCAGGTGCCAACTACCGTAATGTGATGCAGCAGGGCATGGCATTTGGCGCCGGTCATGACCGATTATCACCCGTCAGGGAGATGGTGAATTATGTGGACGGCAAGATATTCGACAATAAGTGGTGAGTGTTGCGAGCTCACAGCATGATGGGGCATCGAGAAGATAGTTGGAAGTGTTGGTGAATTTGGTACATGACACAATGTCAAATGCCGAATTGAGAAGGCACTCGAAAGGCATCATACTGGTTGGTACTTTCCTCATCGCATGTAAGGAAACACAGATGAGGCGGCATTTCGCAAGAATTTTATGGTCAAGTGCGGATGGAAACGAAGTGATTGAAGGATGCGCAGTGAGAAGATGGAAGGAGGTGGAGAAATCGAGATGAAGATGCAGCGGCTCGATGCCCCGAGCCGCCTCCGACGTGCTTGGCATTGCGGCGCGGGTGCGGGTCGAAGTTATCGCCTCCACAGACTACCTGTACTGGCCATCACCAACCTTCGGATTTTCATCGCATTCATAAAATGCGTAAACTAAGCTTTCTTCTCAAATCACCTCCTCAGCATGTGCGATATTAGGCTTCTTGACTGCGTCTGGAAAAATATGAGCAGCCCATGTAGTTGAGGCGTTGTACCCATTGCCATGGCACTCGCATGTACATCAAGCTAACCGCAGCGGAGCAGCGATACCCACTGATATTTAAATCCAATCCTACGCAAGGGTTCACGAAGGATCGCCCACATTACTCAACAGGTTTGTTTAACGCCGGGAGATCTATCTGCATCTCGTTAAATTGAGGTACCGACGTCGCATCCAGCCATCTGTTCAATCCCGCGCCACAGATCCTACGAGGGTTCATCTAAGCATCTAGATTGCCGTGCAGTATGGCAAAGTAGATCCTTCATGCTCGGCCTTGAGTCGGCATTGCATGTTCCTCGCTTCGCGCACACGCTGTTCTGCAGGGGAGGTAGAAGCCAAGAGCACCAGTGTGCAGCAAGCGGCAGGTATATATGGAGAGCGGCATTGTCAATGAATTTTCGGACGCACCAGAGCAGTCCCATTCCTAGGTCTCTCATTGACTGATCCTCCTTCCACCCAAAGAAGTAACGCTGCGCTATCGACACCAGTATTTTTGCTGCTATGCGCTTTTTCGATCTTGCGACTTTGGCGCTTGTCGGCGGTGCCGGTGCTTTCAAAGTTACGGAGCACGATAAATTGGCTGCTCTTGGCCTAGCAAACGTCGGAGTTGATGTCGCAAAGAATGGCTATCCGAACCCTGGCCAGTGCACTTTGAAGAACGTGAAAGTTCGATGCGAGTGGTATGTACTCAAATCTCCGTTATGAAGCACATCCAATTGACTCGTATCTTTCAGGTCGACGCTCACGAAGCCCGAGAGGCGTAACTACATCGATGCCATCAAGTGTCTTCACTCCAAGCCTGGTCTCACGCCAGCTGGGGTCGCACCTGGTGCAAGGAGCCGCTTCGACGACTTTGTCGTGACTCACGTCCAACAGACTTACTCTGTCCACGGAACTGTATGTCTAAATATGCAATGTCTCTTTGAATCAAACTACTCAGGTTGCTCGATTGATCTGTGGCAGTCGTAGGGGTGACATGGTGTGCTGACACTATCAGGCCAACTTCCTAGCTTGGCACCGATACTACATCTGGGCCTATGAGCAGCTACTGCGTGACGAGTGTGGCTACAAAGGATACTTGCCATACTACAACTGGGCATGGTGGCATGAAGACCCCGCTTCATCTCCCCTCTTCGACGGCAGTGATACCAGTATCGGTGATGCTGGTGCCTACCTTCCGAAGCGGCGGGATGCCCAATCAAGCTTGAGCCTGGAAGTGGCCGTGGCTGTATCTCGGGTCCTTTGGCAAACTGGACTTCAAGTATTGGGCCTATTCAAACCAAGGTCAAAGGAATCAAGCCGAACCCGCAAGCTGACGGTTTGGGTTACAACCCGAGATGCTTAAGTCGGGACGTCAACAAGCACGCTGCTTACAGGTCGAGGGACGAGGTTATTACCGAACTCATCAAGAACAGCAAGGACATCCTTAGCTTCCAGAACCGCATGCAAGGCGATTTCCCGACCGGTTACCTTGGCGTCCACAGCGCTGGTCACTATACTGTGGGAGGAGATCAAGGCTCCGACTTTTTCAACTCACCATCCGACCCCGTAAGTTTTTTTATCACAATTCATAGTCAACTAGAATGAGTTTTAACTCCAACAGGCTTTCTACTTCCACCATGCTCAGATCGACCGCACATGGTGGATCTGGCAGAACCACGATCTCAAGAACAGGAGGAATGCGATCGATGGCACCATCACTTTCCTGAACTCGCCGCCGAGTCGTAACGGCACACTCAATGACACGCTGACCTTGGGTCCGATGTTGGATACATTTAAAAACATCACGAACAAGGATGCGATGAGCACGCTTGGAGGGCCATTCTGCTACATTTATTTGTGAATAGATTTTCAGGCCACCCATAGAGAATTAGATGGTTTAACACAGGTATCATTTTTGAAATGACTTGCGGGCGTATGCTCTTGGTGTTGATTAGGCCACTCGCGCACTTGAGCGGCACAGTCAAGGTACCAGTAAGCCCGTTAACTCCGCATCGCGTCGCCGCCTCAGTGGCTTTAACATTAAGCCAAAGTCCGCAATATCCATCATGGTATGGTCTAAAGCTGAGCAATGTGCTATGTAACTAGCCAGCAGCTACACTATCTCACTTCGCTAGGTCCTCAGCTTGAAGTTCAGTATCCTGAAGCTATACGCGCCAATTACTTGTTACTCCACCCGAACTATCGTCACGAAGCTTGAGGATCAAGGGGCACGAGCATCGGGTCCTGCAATCGAACACAGGTGACTTACAATATCAATTTCTGTCCAACATGGCGATATCATACGCCAGAGATCAGCCGCAAGGATTCACCAATCGTATTGAGAAGGTGGCTATTGTAGGGGTACGTCCTCCTACATAACTGCCGTGTTTCTCTTATTGACGTGTCAGGCTGGGGGACAATTTGGAAAGTACTTGACGGAAGCGTTGTTGAAGACGGGCAAACACACAGTGACAGCTATCACGCGCGCCAACAGTACCAACAGTTTACCGGAAGGCGTGCGTATTGAGCGTGTGGATTACAGCGGAGATGACTTGGATGCCCTTGTTGACGCCCTCCGCGGCCAGCAAGTACTGATTGTCACCATGGCAGTTACAGCACCACGGGACACTGTAAGCAAGCTTGTGCGTGCTGCGGCCAAGGCTGATGTTACTTACGTTATGCCTAACTGGTTTGGTCACGACGCAGCCAACAGGAAGCTCTGCGACGACTCTATGCTCTCACCTTCTGGTGAGGCTATCCACGCTGAGATCGAGAATCTCGGTGTGAGCGCAAACATCCGACTCGTCTGCAACTTCTGGTACGAATTCAGTCTTGGCGGCGGTCCAGATCGTTTTGGCTTTGACTTCACGAAGCGATCTTTTATCATGTTCGACGAGGGCAATGTTCCTTTCAACGTCAGCACCTGGGCTCAGTGTGCTCGGGCAGTTGCGAATCTATTCAGCCTCAAACAACTTCCTGAAGACGAATCGGACAAGTCGCCTACTTTATCACGGTTTAGTAGTCGCCCTGTCTACATCTCGAGTTTTCGATTGAGCCAGATGGAGATGTTTGAGACTGTCAAGCGCGTGACCAGAACGTCGGACGATGACTGGGCCATTACGCATGAATCTTCCGAGGAACGTTGGAAAGATGGTTTTGCGGCAGTCATGGAAGGGGATTTCGGGCAATTCACCAAGATGCTGTACAGTCGGATGTATTTTCCCAATGGAAGGGGGCGATTATGAACCTTTAGACAACAAGTCATTGTCTCTTCCTGCTGAAGACTTGGACCAGTATACCGCTATCGGCGTGCGCATGGGAGAGAATGGCGAAGTAGCCGAACCTCATTAGGATGGGACGTACATGTAATTTGCCTCATCATCAACACCATAGGCGAATAATTTGCTGTGTACTGCAAGGTTGCTCAGTCAGACTATCTGTAAAAAGACACGAAACTGGTATGAAGCAACCACTTGTTACATCAAAAGTCTTCGTGTGATGTGATTCATCCAACTGGCGCCACTAGCTATCCGTGAAGAGTGTCAACAAGGTCTTCTCTAATGGACGTTACGCGTGCAGCGTGATCTGTGAGATCGGCAACGTTCATCTCTCTGACACAATCGTACAGATCCATTGCATGGCCTTTATGGGTAAGCAGTGCTTTGAGCCGTGGTCCTGGCTCATCGAATGTCATATCGCATATATCCTGAAGTCCCCTCACAAACGCGCGAACCAGCTGCGTAAAGCCATTACCTTCCCATAAGCCACTATGCTCTAGTCCGTCAACGATCAATAGAACTTGTCTGTCACAGTTTCTAACAAAACTTCGAAGAAGAGAGTGGAAGCAATCAACTAGCTGCTGCATCTCTGTGGGTTCGATAGTATTGTTTTCCATCTCCATCATGTTCATCGGCAAGGTCGGTCCATCAAGTGGTTGATTCCCTCGTATAGACACCAAACTCTGAATGAGAGCCCGTAGCATATCCAAGAATCGCTTAGCCGTTGAGTCTTCAGAGTCCGATTCGAAGATGAATATGAGTTTGTGGCAATCTACCAAGTAGTAGAGCAGTACACCCGCGGATGTGGCCGTTGTATCGTCTGGTTCATCCGAGGTTTCAAGAAGCAGAACATCTCCGTGCGCATCGTTCCACCATAAAGCGATAGACTCTGCAATACGTGTGTCTCCATGAGCGTGGACAGAGTACTCGATGCGCTTTACAACCATGTCTGTTTGTTTGCTCGAGGATATCGTTCTTGAAGCATAAACGGCCAGTGTTCTATCATCCAAGGATTGTTCCTTCTCCAAAGTAGGCGACGCACTAGCTACACTTGATGCTCTGCTACGGTATGGGGCGTGCTGTTGGATCTGTCTTTCTACGCTCGAGAGTACAGAGCCTACTGGTTGAGTATCTTTTAAGACTGTACAATTAGAGGCGAGGAATCTCTCAGACGCGCTCGTCAGATATTTGAGAAGTTTGTGTGACTCCATTGTTTCTTTTACGAGCTGATTGTAGAGATCGCGATCGCCCATTAGCCATTGGGCCTTGTTCTTGCTTCTTCTCGTAGCATCCACAAACTTGTCCACCATTCTAGAGAGACGATTATAGGGCCGATCTACATTCTCCTTTCCTTCAAGGGTCGAGTTGGTCTGTTGGCTCTTCGTGGTATGCGCTAGTCTGCCCACCATTCTTGAAAAGCGACTCTTGGGCTGATCTGCTTCTTCATCTGATTCTTCATCTGATTCGTCGGTAAAGTCGTGGTACTGTTTCCTCAGACGTTCCATTGCCTTTTCGCGCGAGCCATGTAATATGAAAATGATTCGAATAATTGTCTCTTTTCTGGCTGGTTCTAAAGTCTGGAATCGGTCGGTATCGGGTCCCCAGAAAGCACCCCAGTCTCCGAGCATTAGCTCCGAGGTTTGGAGCTGGATAGCCAGGAAATCTTTTTCCCGGATGTGATCTTCGGTGATATCGTTGATCAGTTTACCGAAATCTATGATACCCTTCCACGCCAGAGCCACGCCGAGGATGGCAAGAGGTAGTTCAGCCATAACAAGATAGCCTTGATCTGAGACTTTTGCGATGTGTCGTGCAGTGGAGTTGATCAAGCGTCATTGAAATAAGCCCTGCAGCTTGTATTAGAGCTAATATTACTAGCTCAAGCATACAACGAGAGGCTGACCGACCGGTGAGGCGAAGTATGCCACTTCGCATGCAAGTGCTTCGCTACTACCTATAATATCCCAAAGGTGCGGAAAGCCACCAACTCACACATGCAGTCTGGAACAGCTGATTGCCGGTCTTACGTTGAGATAGGTCCACTCATGGGTTGAAGACGATGCCGAGGTAACCAAAAGCGTTGTATTCGAACGATACCAGACACGTAGACAGACAACTGTGGAAACATCTGTGTTAACCATCCATGGATGCCAATCATGATCGACACCACTATGTTAACTCATCAGAAACACAGCCCCCGAAGGCTGAGTATCAACGATTCCGTGTGCCAACAGTGCTCTTTCCTGTGAGCCAGAAGGCTGCCGAACCTCGGGTTACGTGAAAGCTTTGTAGCTTGAGACAATTTGGTGGCCAATGAACGTCTATCGCGCTCCATCCCGCGCAAGGAGAACAAATCGAGCAGCCGCAGATTCGGTGATCATACCCAGGTAACCCTCAGATGCTCAGCTTACCCGTACCCCGCTTCAAAATATTCAGCCTTGTGGATTATGCCTTGGCATTCCTTTTATAGATGACATACGCATGAAGCAGACCGATCAGATAGAGTCATGCACATCTCATTCGATGCACTATTAACATTCGGGCTTGGCGGAGATAAATCGAATGCATTCACCACAGCCATCGTTCGTCATGCACACACACCACTAGTCCTACAGCCTTTAGATATCAAGACCTCGTTTCCAGTCTAAGACAGTTGAGTTTAATTTTTCGTGATGCAATATCTACCTGCCAACACTTTTTCATCTTCTATTGTAGTTTTTCGTTGAAATAAATCTAGTGGTGTCTTCAAGCGCCTTGCTTGCCTTATACACGTATTCGTTACCTCTTCTACTGACCATACCATATGTTTAGAATATGGTCGTAGACTAAGAAGCGTTCTCTTCGCTCAGTGAGTTTGGCCCGCTTCTTAAATGTTTACTTCTGTACGTTAATGGTGGTTATCAGAGTCTTTCACGTACGGCTACGAACTGCGTTGTATCACTTCACAGGGGAAACAATGCCTATCAACATACCGCAGAAGTGGAAATTATCAAGGACTTCAACGAAAGGGCAGGGTGACGACGATGGCATTGGTTCATCTTCGATTGCTAAGTTGAATGACACATCTACGAAAACTGAGCAAATCAATGGCGAGACGAAAGCCGAAGGCGAAGAAAATCATGCACCCGCAAAGCTAGAAGATTTGGAAACTTCAAAAAGCGATGCCCCTGGGATTGAACCCTCGCCAGAACGTCCAGATATCCTGTACTGTTTGACTTTGAAGGAGGATAACAAAGTGGACCGCAGCTTCTACAAAAACACACCTTGGACAGGTGTCAATACTGGCTTGCCAGGCTCAGATCCCGAGGACGAAGAAGAATCGCGGGCGGTGCTCACTTACTACGTGGATGCTGTAGTCCAGGACAAAACAGGAAAAGAGCCAAACACGTCAAAGACCTGGAGAGAGCAACCCGCGGACTTTGAATTTGGTCGAGACGCAGTACTCAAGAACAGATACTGGCCCAATCTGAAGCTTTACTCCAAAAAGCTCATCAAACTGTGTGAGTTAGTCTTGGACTACTATCCGCTCCGGGGAGATGGGAAAACATTTCAACCACCCATCAGAGATACTTTTGTTGAGTTCATGTATTGTTATCAAGAGTTGAAACAATACTTGAATACTTACCGCCAGTCTTTGCCGGAAGATGAGCAAAGCGATCGAAAACTGGAGCTAGGAAGCTGCGGAGACGAAGAGTTATCTGAAGTACTACGTCCATATCTGGATTTTGGCGAGCTCAAGCCCGAAGAAAACCCATGCGACGCTACGACTGCTCACGACATTGCTGTTCTTCTACGGCTTCTTGCTGGAATGTATCGGGTCAAGGCAGTACCGATACTGACATCCGTATATCTTGACCCGAAACAGTTAATAGAGTACAGTGGCTTGTGGCTACTTTTCAAGCCAGGTACTGTCGTATATGTCAAACGAGCGGCGTTTTGGGTACCTGTTGATGTGATCGAACAGTACGGCAGAGAAAGAAATGCAACAAGCTGGGGTTCGAAGCGTGGTGAGGGTGACGATGAGTACTCAGCATGCGTCATTGCCTCTTGGAGGTATGCTGAAAAAGACAAAGACAGTCATGCAGCACGAGATAACAGCGATCACCTTGAAGTCGTGTTATGGAGTATCCACTATACTGGTACTGCTTTCCAGCGCATTGCACATGAGGCCAATATCGTCAAATTCGATCATCCAAGGCCGCTCAGAGATCTGACCATTGTTCCTGCCCGGCTCTATGACAAATTGGACAACGGTATACTACGTGGTACCCTTGAGAAGCGTGGTCACAAATATCTTTCCGTGCTCAGTGAGCTCGCGGCGCATAGGAATTACAAACATCGGCTTAGTAAGTACGAAGGCCAAATCATTGTTGATCCGGCTGCCTACCGACAATACCTCACAGAGGAGAACGAGGATCATTTCTGGACGACTCCACTCCCACCACAAGAGACTCCAATCCTAGATGGTGGCGGTGGTCATCGATTTAGCGGCTTGACCGACTATGTTCCATCCCAGAAAGATCCATTTCCTCGTCTCAATGAATTGTGTCTACTCCTTCCCAGCAGAACTGAAGGCTTTGCATTGAGGAACAAAAGGTGGATGATCTTCGAGATTGAGGGAATCAGCGAGCGTCCACCAGTACCATCAGAAAACCAGCTTGACACAGAACTCGTATTGGTCACCGACGCAGACAAAGAATCCCTTCGAACAGTTTTACCTAGAGGCGAGAGCCCACTCAGCTCAGCCTCTGACTTTGTGGAAGGCAAAGGCGAGGGCAAGATCTTCTTGCTCTATGGCGGTCCTGGGACTGGCAAGACTCTGACAGTGGAGTGTGTTGCGAACGATACATGTCGGCCACTACTTCGCCTTACTGTGCAAGACGTCAGGCTCGAAAATGACGTGGAAGCCAACATTCGGAAGTGGTTTACCCTTGCCGCGAAATGGGATGCAATCCTCCTGATCGATGAGGCCGATCTGTTCCTTGAACAGCGGAAAGATGGAGATCTTCAACGTAATAGTCTGTCAACTATCTTCTTGAGGACTATGGAATACTACAAAGGCGTTCTCTTTCTGACAACTAATCGAGCGGGTCATATAGACGACTCTTTCATCTCACGGATTACTTGTCCCATCGCTTACAACCCGTTGTCGGATGAGACAAAAGCAAAGATTGTAGAAAAGTTTGTCAAGAAGTTCCAGGAAACAGGAAGCATCATAGTCGAGAAGTCAGCTGCAGTCTATCTGAAAGCGAATTGCAAAGACCTTAACGGCCGAGAACTTCGCAACGTGTTGCAAAATGCAGTTGCCACTGCAGAGATCAAAGAGCGGGCCAAACGTCGGTTGGCGCAATTGGCAGGTGAAGATTTGCCTCCTATCATCGTCACCGTAGGTATCCGACATATAAGCGCAGCAGTTGAGAGGCATTCTGAGTTTCAGCACGATCTGAACAAATTGAGGGGTGGTAGAGACGAGGCTACAAGAGCAAGAGGCAGGCAGGACTATCCAACAAAGCAGCCTGGCAGCTCGGGAGTCAATGGGAAGGTATAAGAGCAGACACTTTAATGTTATGATCAAGAGCATTGATACTATTTCCTTATGTTTGCGATTCAGCTGATTTTATGCTAGCTTTTCTTTTGGAGTGAAGCATTCTTTGATGGTGTCAAGGGCACAGATGAGGGGAACACTCAATTCGAAGTATTAGGTATCGCATTATCGTTTTTGTGTGGTATTACAAGATCCGATCGCTCCATCAACATAATTCCATTACATCCCAACCATGACTATCCAGTCAATGATTCATGTATCCATCCAGAGCGTAAGGGTATCTACAAAGCGAACATGGCAAGGGCGGCGGCACCGAGGATACCGACAGCCTGGGTAGCCTGAGCAGCACCACCGGTGAACTCAGACATGGAGGCAGAGGGGGTCATGCTCATGCTGCCGGTGGCGGTAGGAGTAGCGGTCATGGACATGGACTCGGACATGGACATCTCGGATGACATGGAGGAGGCAGCCGATGCGACAGCGGAAGAGGCCTCGGAGAGGACGGAGGATGCCTCGGAGGCCATGGAGGAAGCCATGGAAGAGGCGGCTGAGGCAGCAGCAGCAGATGTAGCGGAGGCTACAGCAGAGCTGGCAGCGGGAGCGCTGGCATCAGGGATGCTGATGGGAGCACCAGCGGCAGAGCAGGTGGACTCAACAGCGGCGATGGCGGCGGCCTGGTCGGAAGGACCGCAGGCACCCTGAACACAGGGCTGGACCTGGGAGAGGAGCTGAGCACCCTTCTTGCAGTGGCAGGCGAAGTCGGTGAGAGAGGAGCAGCCGTCGCTGGTGAGGGGACCGACGAAGCAGTTGAGCTGTGCACTGTTAGTTTACATGACACCCATGAAAAGTTTCTGACAACATACAGCGCAAGACGGGATGTTGTCAAGCTGAGCGGCGCCAACGGAGGCCAGAGCGACGATGGTAGCGATGGTGAAGGTCTTCATTTTGACGGAAGTTCTGGTGTTGATACAGTGATCGGTGTAGTGAGAGTTCTTTGGTATGTGTATAACGACAGTGAAGCTTGCAGAAAAACGAAGAGCGAACTGTCGCAAGCTCTTTATATCAACCGCGTCTCGAGGCCTCCCATGTCCCGGTGGGAAACAAGCTAGCACCGTAGCACCCAAGTGGATACCGCAAAGGGCATCTTGTTCGCCCCATTCGAGATCTGCGTGCAGCCCCTGGAGGTATTGCTCAATGTGGTAGAGCTTGATGACGCTACCCCAGACTACCAACTGCTAGCTGCGGCTGATCGAGACTGGACTGACGATGGGAAAGTCTATTGCTTGCCATTGCCACGGAACGAAGCGCGCCGCGTCTCGCCGAACAAGTGGTCTTGATTCATGAAGGTTGAAACAAAGGAGATATTATCCGCGTAGCTCATGTATTAAGTTTTTTGACGTATTGAATAGAAATTGCAAGGAGTATGTAGTGCAGATGCCTCATGTAAAAAGCCATTGGTGTGTCGATTGGATGTCATTGGTGAGCATTGGCACTGGGGCGACGGCGACTCCAGGCAAGGGACGGGGGAAGAACCTGTTAAGGCGCCAAGACACTAGAAGCTTTTGCTCATTGGGCAACCTGCAGCCAGTGACGGAGCTGGCCGTTCTCATTTAACCGCTTTCGGAGTTGGTGCGAAGCGCGAAAATCCGGGGCAGTCTTGGAAGGTACACATGTCAGCACGCAGAACGAACGAGGACGTACTTCACTGGCTTGAGCAGATGTTTGACAGCGATGTTCCTTCTCGAATATGGGCACTGTGATCAATGGGTGGCGGCAGGCAAAAGGCGACACAAAATCGATAGCTGGCGCTGAATCCGTTGTTACAACCCCGCAAAATTTCGACCCTTCTCGGCCATACATCCGGGACAATCCATGCACGGCTTTCTGGCTAAGCTCCCCGATTTAGTCGCGCAGAAAGTCGCCAGGAACCTGGCCCACTCGTTGAACGGATGTGCCATCCGAGCACCCATCGCTGTAAAATTCTCGGAGAGTCAAGGTCGGGTGGCGTGAGGCTGGCGGCCTTACTGTGCCTGCATGTGTCTACAGAATCCGTTCTCCAAAGAAGTCGTCTTGTATATGTTCAGGCGCGGCGCTGTAAGGTGGTGTATGTCTCTACGCGTACAGTGCTGTCATGCGACCATTACGGCCTTGTTGTTGAAGAGCAAGGGTTTGGCCGTTCCTGCGTCATATTACGCGGAGGCAGCTTCCTCCTCTGGAAGGATCTGGCGGCTCGGTCTGGCTCTGGCTTCAAGTTCCTCGGCAGCATGTGCTTGTATTTGCGCCCATCCACTGCTTTTGCGCAATCCTGGGGAGTTGGGGCCATGAGCTGTAAAGCGGAGAACCCGGGAGATCTGGGGAAACAAGCATCGTAGTAGCAACGGACGTAGATGGGTCGTGTTGATGCGTTCGCGATGCATTGCGTGATCACGGTGATGTTTGTCTAAACATTTTTCGGTGAACGCCACGCATGCCGTTAACAGCATCTGACATGTGAGCTCCGCGCCGTGGCTCTGCGATATTGCGGCGCGGAGCCTCGTATCCCCCCTGCAGGTCTCGAATTGTGGTGTGTACATGCGAGCGCCGTGCATTGGACCGTTTAACCACCGCAGATATTGGGAGGTCCGATGTTGGCACCCATGTGAGATCGCTCACCAGCTCTCTTACGTACAAGGTTACCGGCCATGTAACCTCATTGAGCTCCCAACATTCCGGGCTCTTCCTCTGGTCGAGATGTGTATCGCACGGATCCTGCGCCCCGACTTTGCGGGCATCATGGAATGCTACCTTTCGATCCTTACATTTCCAGAGGTTAGAGTTGGTTGAAGACTAAGCTGTGACTATGAGCAGACGGTACGGTTGAGAGTGATGCTATTGTGTGATACGCTGACGTTGTACGCAACCATTTCCGCAAACCGTCGTCTTTTTTTTTAGAGCTTGCGCTTCAATGGATGCAACAGACCTTGGTTTGATGCGTTCACCAGCAGAGGCTTTTGCGACGGTGGATCCGCACAAGGCATGTGTGTCCATCCTGTTTCGTGGGTTGGATTATGGTGTCATTGCCAATTCGCGCAGTAACTGACACTGGCCGTTTTGGCATGATTGTAACCAAGTCGAACGCCATCTTTCGAGGAACAACCAAATATACACGTATTCCGGATTTGAGAGTCTCAGATGGGATAAAGCGGGACCATGCAACAAGCAGCGAAGTAGATCGATGGTAGCCGCAAGACTAGAAGATATGTAAGCAATTCGATGCAGTGAAGATTGCAAGAAGATCACGTCGCATAATATAAGAAATCCAGGAATGGTGTGAAGATAGCAAGATATGTCGTGCTCAAGTCGACTGCGAGGCTGAGCAGCCTTGGAAGATAGCAGCCTGAAGATCAGATAAGATATCCCTCGGTGTTAGCTCGGCTGGGTGAGGCAGGCGCGCTAGTGAAACTTCCGTCGTCAATGTTCGCGATGGAGAGTCGACGACCAGCTGTTGGCCTCTGGTATCACCCAACACATCAACACGTAAGTTTCTCTTATGAACGTCACTGCAGTCGCGAACCACCACAGCTTACGCTAGCCCAGTAAACCTCCCACCTCCACATCACGTCGTCATCATGGCCGAGACCGCAGCTTCGCGACCTCAAAGCACGGCGGAGCAGCTTATTAGAACCTCTTCGAAGCGCACACGAGAGATATTTGCCGCCGACTTTGCGTCTCCCGCCGCACTAGATCACGCCTCTAATGGCAGTTTTTCGATCCACCCGACAACACCAGCACCCTTAGCCGCCGCAGATCAGGCCAGCGTCGCATCGCGCATTCGCAACGAATATGAGCATGTACGCGAGCTCCCACCTGCACTGGCCGCGAAAATGGCTAGCGCAGCATCCACGGCGGCCGAACGACGTAAGAAGATCAAGGCGCAGAATGCCGAAGAGAAGGCATCGGACCCTAAGATGCAGAGGATGATTGATGGTGTCGCAGAGAAGGCGGACAAAGCACGCGACGCGCAGTCGATGCAGTTGGCAGTGAGGGCCGGAGGAAAGGGCGCCGCGCCAAATGCCCAAGGACCTACGCCAAATAGAGATCAGACGTCCAGCGCGCTGGTGAGGAAGGACGTGGTTCGTCAAGCGAAGCCTGACTGGCATGCGCCCTGGAAGGTCAAGACGGTCATTAGCGGACATATGGGATGGGTAAGCAATACGATAAGATCGTGCGCAATAGCGACATCAACTGACTTTGTATAGGTGCGATCAGTGGCAATGGAGCCTGGAAACCAATGGTTCGCTACGGGTGCCGCAGACAGGACGATTAAACTTTGGGATCTGGCTAGTGGTCAACTGAAGATTACATTGACAGGACACATTTCGGCAGTTAGAGGGCTCGCAGTGAGCCCAAGACACCCATACCTTTTCTCTTGCGGAGAAGACAAGATGGTCAAGTGCTGGGATCTCGAGACCAACAAGGTCATCAGACATTACCACGGCCACTTGAGCGGAGTCTACTCGCTTTCGCTCCATCCGACCGTAGATGTGCTCTGCACAGGAGGACGAGACGGTGTAGTCCGCGTTTGGGACATGCGATCGCGCAGCAACATCCACGTCCTCGGAGGCCACAAGGGAACCATTTCCTCAATCCAATGCCAAGAAGCCGAACCTCAGGTTATCTCCGGAAGCATGGATAGCACAATACGACTCTGGGATCTTGTCGCAGGAAAGACGCGTACGGTACTTACCCACCACAAAAAGTCTGTTCGCTCTCTTGCCACACATCCAACAGAATTCACATTTGCCTCTGGATCTGCGCAATCGGCGAAGCAATGGCTGTGTCCGGAAGGCAACTTTATGCAGAACTTCTCGCCCGTCAACAGCATCATCAACACACTCTCTGTCAACGAGGACAACATCATGTTTGCTGGTAGCGACAATGGTGAAGCCTCATTCTACGACTGGAAGACAGGTCACCGCTTCCAGCACACAGAAAGCATCGCACAACCGGGTTCTCTTGAAGCGGAAGCGGGTGTCATGTGTTCGACGTTTGACAAGACTGGTCTGCGTCTCATCACTGGAGAGTCGGACAAGTCAATCAAGATTTGGAAGCAGGACGAGAACGCTACTGAAGAGACACATCCACTCGACTGGAAGCCGACACTCGGACGGCGAAAGTTCTAGAGTAGGTTGCCTTGAAGAGACGAAGCAGCTTGTGCATAGTGTTTGGAGTTGGATTGGCGTCAAGAATGTAACATTATTGGGATCATGGCATTGTTTGCATAGGAGGTTATACCAAGCACGGAGAGCGCAATCATTTCCACGGTCATCGATAGCGCATATAAAGACTCAGCATGATACAGATAGTTCAACAAGTAACTTTCACCTCAGGCTTGTCCAGACCAAAATAAAGCTGTGCAGTAGCAAGTGTGCCCAGCCTGATGCATGTGAATACGGAATACGCGGGATACGTCAGTGGTCTAAGCTTGAAAGTGGGTTGTCCAAAGAACACCAAGCCTCCCGCATTCCCAACCATCCCGCTCAAGATGCAGAAACGGGCGGCACCCGCACGATTATGGCCCCCGTGAAGCGCAGAGATCTGGTCTTCGCCGCTATCGCCATCTTCATCGCCTGGGGGTACCTGACTCATTGGCAGCCGAAGCTACACTACCTACCCTACGCCTTTATCGCCGGAGTGCTCGCGACGCTTGCGCTGCTAGCATGGCTCACCTTTACGATTGCCTGGGACAGAGACGTGCGAAGCGGCGGGAAGGTCGACTACGGGCCGCGCCATGTCGCCTTCGTTGCGCCAGATAGGTGGAAGGCTGAGAGGGAGGCCATGAACCTGAGGAACACGTACATGATGGAGCCACTATACCCAGCGTCCTTCATGATATCAGACAGCATTGACGTGCTGATTGGGCTGATACTGCGCGACTTTGTGAAGAGCTGGTATGGCAGTATAAGCAAAAGCCCAACATTCGTCAACGAGGTGGACCGGGCGATACGGGCTTCAATGGGCGAAGTGCGAGAACGCATACTGGCATTGGATATGGTCGAGACAGTTGTATCGCGCATGATACCTCTTATCACGGACCACTTGCGAGCATCGTATGAGGCAGAGCGCATAGTTCGTGGACGCAAGCTGTCACGGGATATCACGGATTCTGAGGAGCTTGACCTGGCCATTGCAGCCAAATACAAGGAGGGTCGATTGCATCCGGCGGCTTCGCTGGCATATTCGAATACCAAGCCTATACAGCAGCAACATCTACGAAGCATCGTCGCGCGATTACTGCCCACGATCATACCTGCGAACATGTCCACCAGTCCTGCCGTCAATGTACTGATTAAAGAGCTTGTAGCCTGCGCAGTCTTATTTCCTGTGATGCAGATGCTTGCTGACCCAGACATGTGGAACCAGCTTATGGAGGGCTATGTAAGAGTCTACCCGCTCGTAGTAGGACGTAGCTAACATGGCAGGGGAAATCTTTGATCCAAGAAAGGAAGACTGTTCGCAAGATTCGAGCTGCCCTCGACGAGCACGCTCCGCCGTCACCGAAAAACCTCAAGAATGTTCAATTCCCGAAGCTTGCGCCCGGTGATAATGAGCGACGATTCGAACGTTTCATACGAGCCATCCGGCAAACCAATACCCTTGCAGATGCCAGACGATTTCGCAGCGAGGTGTCAAGTCAACTACGGAAGGACTCAATGGTAGAGGGTCAAGACCCTGTGTACCTTCGGCGTCTAGAAACAGCGCGGCAGATTCTGGATACAAAGGTCGCCAACCTCAGCGCTGGTGGCTCAGTTCGGGCAAAAGTTGCCGAACAGGAGAAGCCGAAGCACAAACGTACCTCGTCCAAGTTCGCAAACGCGTCTCTGCGCGAAGTACTGTACGATGCCTCGGGCCTGTCTTGCTTTATGGAGTTCATGGATCAAGCAGACCTAATGAGGCTGGTACAATTCTGGATTGTGGTGGATGGCTTCCGCAATCCACTGGAGGTAGAGACTGAAGAAGCGCCGGACTATATAGGCGCGCTTCCTGCCTGGACAGAGTCTGATCGTGCAGATCTTGCGCAGATTCACGATGGTTACCTGTCAAAACCGGAGCTGAAGATACTACCTGAAGCACGCCAGGCGGTTTCAGAGTTTCTCAAAGCTGGACGGAAGGCAACACCGCAGCAATATCATAATGCGAGGCGTTCGTTATTGCGTGCGCAGACGGCAGCATACGACCAGTTACAGGAACCCTATTTTCGGAGGTTCAAGAAATCTAATCTGTACTACAAGTGGCTAGCCATGGACGAGGCAGCAAACGCTCAGAATAGCACCGTTAATACCAGGACTGTAGCGCAAACCCTCGACAACTCGTCCACGGCGGCTCCTGCTATGATCCGGACCCAGTCACGGCAGAAGAGTGCGTTGCAGATTCCGCATGGAGACCTGCGTCGAGCCGTTGCATCATCATCAGATCTGAAGAGCCAAGGAAATGTCAAGAACGTCGAACCGCCCGCGCGACGCTCTCTAGATGTACAGACGTCATCATCTGCACGCACGCCTCTGTTTGACGACGACTACGACTCCGACCCTCTTGCACACTCGACCGCAAGCCTCAACTCCGACTTTGGTCATGGCCGCACCAATGGTAACAACACGCAGGTGGTCGACGCCATGCAAGCTGCTATTATTGACATCATGGATGAGCCTGAAGGATCTATCTTCTACGAGCCAAGTCTAAAATCGCCAATAGACAATGTCTCGATGCATGGATCCGCCGATATACAACGAGTGTCGTCCCCGCGTCCTCAAGGACAATCACATCAAAGCAAGGAAGACCTCAAGCCAAGTATAGCATCACTGGGTCTAGTTGGAGAGCCCAGAACGCGTGGAGTCTTTGATGATGATATCTTTGGCGATGAGGAAAGATTTCTGGAAGACGAGATCGATGACCCCTTACCAAGAAGCAAAGCCGATGAGGAAGAGATACATGAGGCAGCACCTGGAGATCTGGGTCTTGCCGAAGCTATCGATGCACTTACTGCAGATATCGAGCGTCTTGTATCGCAAGAGTCTATCGTTGACTCTCTTACATCGAAGGCGGAGTTGACAAATAACGCTGCCGAACTGAGGATCTTACGAAAATCGAAAGCCAGTCTCCAGCGAGAGATACAGAGGAAGGAGCTACAACGTCAGCAGTACATTGTCCAAGAGAGCGATAACAGCTTGTATGGACGAGCCACTGTATTCATTCAATCTATCATGGTCGGTACCGAAGAAGATGGTAAGGAGTACGCTATGTATGTCATCGAAGTCCGACGACGTTCTGGTGATCAGATGCCTGCCGCTACTTGGGTCGTCTCACGGCGGTATAGCGAGTTCCACGAACTGAACAAAAGGCTTCGAGTGAAATTTCCCCAAGTTCGAAATCTAGAGTTCCCGCGCCGGCAGATGATGCTTAAGCTTCAAAAAGATTTCCTACACAAGAGACGGCTTGGTCTTGAGAAGTACCTGAGGGAGCTTCTACTCATCCCAGCTGTGTGCCGCAGTCGTGAACTACGCGCCTTCCTTTCTCAGGCGGCGATCAGTCCTGCCGATGCGTTAAGAAACCAGAATCCTAACTCCAACGACTTTGTGACTCGTATCTACAACTCGGTCGCAGATGGCATGGAAGAATTTTTGGGCAATATACCTGTACTCGATCAACTATCTGTCGCAGGTCAAAACCTCATATCAGCCGCTACCACCCAGCTCGCGAATACAAACGGCGCAACAGCCCAACCTGGCAACCTCTCTTCGTCCGGTGTTCTCGTCGCCGGCGAACCCAACAACGACGCAGAGGCAGAGGCCGAGCTCCTCGCCTTCGAAAACAAAGAGCTCGAGCCTTTCGTAAAACCAATCTGCGACATCTTCCTTGAGACCTTTGAGCTAAACCGCGAGAACAACTGGCTTCGAGGTCGCGCCGTCGTTGTAGTCCTCCACCAACTTCTCGGCGGCACCATCGAACGCAAAGTCCGCGAGTCTTTTGACAACCTGCTGTCTGAAAACAACATCGTCAAGTACATTGATACGTTGAAGGATAGCATGTGGCCCAACGGCAGGATGAAAGCGGGCGTTGAGAGAACCAGCAAGGACAAAGAGGGGAGTAGGAAAGCGGCGAGCGAGGTTCTCAGTACACTTGTGCCTGAGTTGGCGAGTAGTGTGGTGGGGAGGCAGAATGCGCAGTTGGCGGCGAAGAAGATTGAGGGGACTATTAATAATACAAGGCTGAAGTAAGTTTACAAGTGAGTTCAGTGTATTGAGTAGAGCTAACAAGATGCAGTACGCATATTGCTTTCACACTGCTAGACGAGATGATCCAGGTTTTGTTTCCGGATGTTAGTACGAAGTAATGTTCAGGCATATGGTAGTGTTGCATAGCTGGCGTTCTGCGTAAGCGTCACAGTGGAGTATTACTGTGGAGTCTTGGATCTATCCGTATCATGTTTATGTTTTGTCTCAAATCCACATCTCTATTTTTATGCTGGTTCTCATCCTCTATTGGTAATTACGATCACTCGCTCTTTCTTCTTCTTGCTTTCGTTACGTCATAGTGGCGGCCTCCCAGATTAGGGATACCTCAGGCATGAAGATAGGCACAAAGGCAGATAAGATGTTGCCCAAAGCAGTTCTGTTTATCATGCGTAGAGGTTCTGCCTAGATATGTCGCGAGGCTGAAGAGCTGGAATCCTGGAATCGATACATGTACGCGCTGGCGAGGCTGAAAAGCTGGAACACCAGAATTGGCTGGTGTACGCGCCCGCATGCATACGCCGTATGCACGCATATTTGTTCGCCATTGACTGGTGCCCGCTATTCCACCGCAGATAAAAGGAATTCGATACCTCACCTTCACCTCTCATCACAGCACGAAGGGCTTTTCGGCTAGCATCAACACAAACGGTGAAGAGTTGCTCCTTCCCAGCAAGAGTCGCCAACAACACAATCTTTGCAGCGACACATTGTTTCGTAACTTACACTCGAACTCACACTTGAAGAGACTCAATATGTCTGGACACGGCGGACGCGGCGGACGCGGCGGACGCGGTTCACGTGGCGGACGAGGTGAACGAGGCTGGCGAGGAGGTAGAGGTCCTGGTCGCGGTCGCGGTCGTGGCGGCAACTCGTTCAGCAACCACGATGGCAACCCACAGCATGAGTCAAAGCCTATTAGAACCAAAGAGACGGACGAGCAGAGAGAGGCCAGAAAGTCATACAGCTCCTGGAAGCGCCGTCTTGGTGAGGCTGAGACTGATCCGACAACTATGCGGCGCCTTTGGTAAGTACTTCATTCTACGAATCGCACATGAGACACACACTGACTTCCTACACCAAAACCTTAGGGAAGGTGCATTGGGCATACTCGAAAACGGAGATAGAGACTGGCTTCAACAGCTACCCCAAGATCTCGATGATTCAGACGATGAGAACGGTCATCGCCACATTCTAGCCATTCTACGCACGAATGTTAGCCCAGACTGCGGTACCTTCCTTGAAAATGCTCGCAATTTCCTCCTCACGATCACGCACTCGTCGCTCCTACACTGTCTTGCGGTTGACACACACGTCGGATCGATTTACAACCTCTTCGGCGGGGTCGCTGGACGTACTGCGGTTCAATATCTGCAGCGAGTTTCCAATGCTCTCTCAGCAGCTCGAACAATTAGGTGTTTTGCAATTTCTACGGAGGATCATCAAGCAACACTTCTGGCAATGACAAAGGCGCTACTCGAGTTGTTGAGGCGGGAGCGAAGAGCACGTTTCAACGACAATATCATACCGCTAGTGGACTCAATCCAGACTGCAAGCGATGCTTGCAAGGGCTCTCCAGATGTTTCGGCCCGGACTACCAACCGCCTCAACGACATTCGAGCCCTGGTAGCACGTGCGCAAGGAATGCTTGCTGATAGTGTAGGTGATGATGACACTGGCGATCACGACGATGCTAGCGACCAGAAGTCTTTCTATCCAAGAGACTTGGTAGTTCCTTCAGGCCGCTTCGACAACGACAAAAAGGACATCGGTGACCTGATACTCTTTCCGACTCGTGATGAGATCATGACCGATGAGAAAGAATTCCTGCCATATACGGATCCAGATCAACCACATTTCCTTGAAGACCCTGTACAACGCCACATCGACACTTATTTTCGGCTAATGCGCCATGACATCTTCGGAGAACTGAAGAGTTCTTTGGCTGGTATCATGCATGCAGTATCTCAAGATCCCAATGCGCTGTCCTATGCCAATCTTGGAGACATGCGCGCCAATCAGTATACCAACGCTCGTGTCTCCTATGTCACACTCAATAAGCGGAAGGGTCTGCAGGCTCAGATGGAATTCTTACAGCCTGCAATCGTTCGAAAGAAGAATGCCGATCAGAAGGTGAAGTGGTGGGAGGAGTCCCGGCGATTCGATGACGGGTCGCTCCTGTCATTCATCTGGATCCAAGATAATGTCGTTCAACACATCTTCCTCACTGTCTCAGACAAGACCACGGATCCCAAGAAGGAGTATAGTCTTACACACCATCACCAGATGGCTTACGTCACGACGAATTTGGTGACTCAAGACCGAGCAACAGTCAAGATGCTCATGCGCGCAAACATTGGAGTGACCCGCGGCCTCTTGCTGGAGTTTCCGAAGGTCATGCCGGCGACATTTGCACCCACTTTAGAGAGCCTACAGGCTATGCATCGGCTGAATCGTCTGCCCTTCCGGCAATGGATTGTTCCAGACAAACACAGTGGTACCCCAGGGGCACGTGGGATTCAGAAGATTCCTCCACCTCTCTACGCGCGCACTTCTGGCTTCCGATTCCCAGCCACAACGCTCATGAAGGACAAGAACGGCGAGCCATTTTCGATCGAACCGACCTCATCGTGCAACGACGAGGCGCTCCTTGACAAGCTTGAGACCAAGACACAGCTGGATCGCGGACAGTGTCGCGCATTAGTTGCTGCGTTGACCCGCGAATTTGCGTTCATTCAAGGACCTCCAGGTACAGGGAAGAGCTATTTGGGTCTCCAGATCATGAGAATACTGCTGGATATCAAGAAGAAGAAGAAGGACCTTGGGCCCATACTTATCGTATGCTATACGAACCATGCCTTGGATCAGTTTCTGGAACATCTACTAGACATCGGCGTGAAAAAGCTCATTCGTGTCGGAGGCATGAGTAAGTCGAAGAAGCTTTCCAACCACAACCTTCGCACCATTGGCGACCAGGAGACCAAAACCAAATCCGAGAAGTACATGGCGGCTATGAGGTACAAGAACCTGGACGAGAATGAGAAGGAGGCTGGAAAGACCTTTGCTGGTCTTCACGCCTTGTCAAAGCGTGCGCAGTGGCAAAATCTCAAAGCCCATATCCACGAGGAATACCCAAGAATCTACAACCAGTTCCGTCGCGTCGATGATCAAGGCTTCCAGACGGCTGGCCGTCACCCATTTGATGTATGGATTGCAGGCAGTGAAACACACCATCATCCAGTACTATCCCCGGAGGTCCTACGACAAGTCGTGCAGAGGGCTACTGAAAATGTGTTCTCCCTGTCAGTTCACGAGAGGAGCGCACTGATCGCTCATTGGGTTTCTGAGGCTCAAAACAACAAGGTTAGCGAGCTTTTTGAGATTGTCAACGATGCTACCAAGACGCAACGCGAATTGAGCAACATCCACGAAGAGCTCAATCGTCGACTGCTAGAGGATTCAGATGTCATCGGTGTCACGACCTCTGGGTTGGCGAAGCGTATTTCATTACTCCAGCAGGTGAAGTGCAAGGTTATCATCTGCGAGGAGGCGGGAGAGGTCATGGAGAGCCACATGATTTCTGCGCTACTTCCTGATGTTGAGCACTTGATCCAGATTGGTGATCACGAGCAACTCCGGCCTTCGGTCAGCAATTTCCGCGACTTGTCGCTCGAAAGCGATCGAGGAAAGCTCCATGCGCTCGACAGGAGTCAGTTCGAACGCCTCTCAATCGGTGAGCCTGGGCGGCCTCTTATGCCCGTTGCTCAGCTGAACGTACAACGTCGTATGCGCCCGCAGATATCCTCGCTAATCCGCGAGACCATATACGACAAACTTAAGGACCATGCATCTACCATTGATCTGCCTGACGTTGTCGGATTGCGCCATAACGTCTTCTGGCTTGATCATACCAACCTCGAGAACGAGAAGGATAGCGATGTGCACAACACCAAGTCCAAATCCAATTTGTGGGAAGTCAAGATGGTGCATGCACTAGTCCGGCATGTCGTTCGACAAGGTGTTTACAAGTCAGATGATATCGCGGTACTAACACCATATACTGGCCAGCTTCAGAAACTGCGAGCTGCTATGCGCAGCGATTTTGAGATTTGTCTCAGCGATCGCGACAAAGAAGCGCTCGAGAGGGATGGTTTTGCAGTGGACAGCGACAGCAGTCCGGACGTTGCGACACCCGATCATGAGAGTCATCAAGGCAAGCCGTTGGAGAAGAAGCAGCTGTCGGAGCTATTGAGAATTGCTACGGTTGACAACTTCCAAGGTGAAGAGGCCAAGATCATCATCGTCTCCCTTGTTCGGAGCAACGAGAGGCAGAACGTCGGATTTCTCAAGACGACAAACCGTATCAATGTCTTGTTGAGTCGCGCTCAGCATGGCATGTATCTCATCGGTAACACAGACACATACTCTAGCGTCGAGATGTGGCAGAGGGTTATTGGCATGCTACGTGCGACCGACTCAGTGGGTAAGGCCCTGGCTCTGTCCTGCCCTCGGCATCCCGATACGGACGCTGAAGTACAGCAACCTGAAGACTTCCATAGGCTAAGCCCTGAAGGGGGTTGCAGAGAAGCATGCGCCGATCGTCTCGATTGTGGTCATCAATGTGGGGCCCGATGCCATTCGGAAGCGATGCATGCAGTCTTCCTGTGCGAGCAGCCATGCCAGCGCCGACATCAGCCTTGTGGTCACGCATGCCAGAAAGCCACGTGCGGAGAGTCTTGTGGAAAGTGTATGGTCCCACTCGATAACGTACAACTTCCATGCGGCCATGTCAAGCATGGTGTCGCCTGTCACCGTACCCGAAACATGTCCAGCATACCATGCGACGTCAAGGTCTCGAAGCCCGTACCTGGCTGTGGGCACGATGTGATCGTAAAATGCTCGAAGGATGTTTCCGGGAAAGATTTCAAGTGCCCTACTCCATGCAGTGCGCCTCTGTCTTGCGGCCATCCATGCCCTGGAACTTGCGGTCAGTGCAACATTAAAGATATGTACAACCAACCGGTTGTCAAGCACGCAGCTTGCACGAAGACATGCGGGAGAAAGCATGGAACTTGCAATCACGATTGCAATCGCCTATGCCACGATGGTACAGATTGCGGTCTGTGTCAAGCGCCATGTGAAGTGAGTGACATCTATCTATCCCCAAAGTGTATTCTGACTCCATCTAGGTACGTTGCAAGCACACTAAATGCCCGCAGAGGTGCCATGAGCCTTGTGCGCCGTGCGTTGAGCCGTGTGTTTGGTCATGTGAGCACCAAGGCGACTGCAAGATGCCCTGTTCGGCTCCGTGCAGTCGCTTGCCCTGCGACGAACGTTGTACGAAGCTCCTTCTATGCGGTCATCAATGTCCGAGCATCTGCGGTGAAGTATGCCCTGAGGACTACTGTCAAGAGTGTGGCATGAAACCTGAAGAGCAGCCAGACATGATCATGATGTTGCCGTATGCTGACGTTGACTTGAATGACTCGCCTATAGTCGTTCTCAGTTGCGGGCATTTCTTCACGACTGAAACACTGGATGGACTTGTTGGCCTCAAAGATGTGTATAGTCTCGACGCATCCACAGGTCTCTTTACCGGGCTGATTGAGAATGCCGAGCTTTCCGCATCGATTCCACAATGTCCAAATTGTCGAGAGCCTATCAAGCAATACGTTACGCAGCGCTATAATCGACTCATTAATCGGGCTGTCATCGACGAGATGTCTAAACGCTTCATCGTGAACGGTCAACAGGAACTGCAGCAACTACAAGGCCAGCTTGAAGATGTCCGAAAAGAGCTTGAGGCATCGCAAAAGGGTGTTGTCCCGGCTGAAATCGTCAGGCTACGTGGCGAGGCGGCTCACGAGTTTACCATGCAGTCCATCAACGACGAGATCAGGAACCGCTCTGGGGACACTATCAAGCTATTGAATGCAGTCAAAGCATTCCAACGCCGGATGGACATTCGACATCAGCCGACCTACAAGCTGCACCAAGCGACTCTTCATAGTATATCGCGAGACGACTCATTGAACGCCGAGTTTGCAAAGTTGACGATTGACTCTTCGGAAACGTCCACCAAGCGCGATCGCGACCAACGTATTACTCTTGGGGGTAGACTGCTCGAGATCAAGGTTCGCTGCTTGGTGCTCGAAGACAACCTTGAGATCATGCGTGTCGTAGTCCGGAAAAATCTCCTGAGTAAATTGCCCCTTAGTTTTTCCGGGGGTTCGCCGCTCGTCAAGACGCATCAGTTTATGAAAGACACGGAAAAGCTTATCGGTGATTGTATCCGTGAGAGTCTGCCCAAACTCGCAGTTGAGGCTATACTACACTACGCCCAGATCGCTCAGTCCTTCGGTAGTGCTCAGTCTGGTCAAGACAACAATCGCGCGAAAGCTATCGACTACCGCAAACTCGCCAGGATTCTCTTGACGACGGCTGATAAGCTCTGTGAGCATCCTTTCGGTGGTAGAGATAATTTCCGCCAGGCTATTACTGCTGCATCAGAGATGCTGAGCAAAGAGTTTTATGAGGCGGTATCGAAGGAGGAGCTGGAGTCTATCAAACAGGCTATGGTCAGCGGGCGTGGCGGCATCGCAACTCACTCTGGACACTGGTACAAATGTGTCAACGGACATCCGGTAAGTTACTGCTCTTCACTCTCACAAAGTATGTTCTAACGCAACGCAGTTCGCGATCGGAGAGTGCGGCATGCCTATGGAGGTGGCGCGTTGTCCCGAGTGTGGCGAGCGTGTTGGTGGTCAGAGCCATACCGCTGTCGCGGGGGTGTCGCGCGCAATGGAGATGGAGATTTGAGATGGAACCATTTGGCGCTTTTGTAAATCACGTCAGCCTCAATCGTGAGGCTTACTGTGTAGATGGATGCTGTAGATCTCAATCACGCTCGCCCAAGCTCTTTGGCAATGTCATCTGATGCGATGTAGTTACCTCTAATGGACCAGCTTGCTGTGGACTGTACTCTCGTCTCGCAGTTCTCTCGTGAATGGCTGTATTGTCGTCGCAGCACATGTCAGGTTCGCCAGAAGGTTTTTGGATAAGCAACAGTAGTACGTAATAATGTGAGATAGCGAGGCCCGCTCCTTTATCACCCACACCGCCGACAACATGTCTTCTCGTCTTCTTCCTGGCCATTTGCCGTTATTTCGACGGTGTAATCACCCAAAAGAACACATGCCGTTATAAACGAGATTTCGCATGCTGATCAATGCGATGGCCAAGTTCGCGATGTCTTGATGGAGGAAGAGTAGAAGGCGCTTGGTGTTCTTCCATCTGGGCAACACTGCCGAGTTGCCGGGGTAATTGCGATGTGCAGTGTCGCTTGTCGGTTTTCAGTTCGCCAATCATCTACCATGGAATATCGCGAGGGAGCTATTGACTTTGTGGAGCATCATCTCTACCCACTGGATCTGGGGGCACAGTACGATAGAAGGCACTCACGCGCTGTAGCATCGCGAGCGCACTTATGACGCAGCTCAAGCTACTCAAGCGACAAAACGAGGCTGCAAAGTATAACATATGCAGCTCATCCGTCCCTGCATCACTCGGGTTGAGGCCATGTGGGCTGCCCTGGAGACGGCTCGCAGAACCCCCTGTCTTGTTTAAAAAGTGGAAATTTGACCCTGCCGCTAGCGACATGGCTCACATTCCTCATTGGCCTGCTAAAGGAGCTTCTCCGCGCTTCAAGGAGATGAGGCCCATGGCTCTGAGCGCCGCCATCCGCCATCGCATTGCGGTGAGAATATCGCGCATCACGATGGCCGACGATGTTGAGTGTTTGAAGTTGTGGAGTGGGTGACAAACCGGCAGAAGAACGAACAATCAAACGTCGCGCATCTAAACGCCCATCCAACCAGAAACATCACAGCATAAAGGAGCGAACCCGATCGACGAATCACTTTCGCTTGCGCGCCAATTCCAATTCCAATGGCTATTTGTTCGCCCGCAGCCTTGTCACAAGATTGGTGTTGTAATCTTATTTTTCCACCTTCCGTTAGCCGCCATGCCCCCCTCAAAGGGCCTGAGGCGAGCAAACCATCGTGAGTTCCTGAGTCGGGCCCCAGTTTCAAATACTGCCGGGGATCCTCCCTTCTCATCTCTTCTCGCCGCATCGCTCTCCAAACCTCTACGCTCATTACTTTTTTGCGACCCTGCGTTTGCTGTTGCTGCCCGTCATCGTCAGCTTTCTCCACATTCTTTAATAAACGTCGGTCCGTTGTTCTAAGCCACACGTCACACGCGGGACTATCACACTCATTGTAATTACGATATTCAACACGAAACAACAGTCAAGATGAAGGCAAACACTATGATGATGGCGTTGGGTGCGCTTGCTATGGGCGCGAGGGCTCAGGATGCTGTTGCGTAAGACATCTCCACAATCCACATCCCCATCTGCCTGATCTCATCCGCAACGCGACTACGACGCGGCTTACCCGCGATAATCACCTCTAGATCCTTGCTAACATGCTGGTAACGCAGGCCCGACGTTCAGCAATCCGTTCTCATGGTCCTCGCTCAGGCGATCCCATCGGATAGCGTAGCATACGCGCTCGCATCGTCCTCTGCATTCGCGGCTGAGATGGCATCGTCTCTCTCCGCTGGCAACACACCAACTTGGTACCAAGCGCTCCCAACGGACGTTCAGAGCCTCTTGCCTCAAATCTACCCTGCTGCCGTTCAAGTTACGCCAACACCGACTCCTACTCCTACGCCATCTTCTAGCGCGTACGTCGTGAAGAGCAGCAGTGTTGTAGAGAGCTCTAGCGCCAAAATTACGCCATACCCAACTGGAATGAACAGCACCATGGTCAAGCCTACCATGAGCGCTACTGGAGGTGCTAGCATCAGTGTAACACTGAGTCCCAGTGACACTGCTTCTTCCACCCCGCCTCCTCCCTTCGAAGGCGCGGCTTCCAGGCTCTCTGTCGGCGCCGGTCTTGGTGCTGCTCTCGTTCTTGGTATGCTCGCTTTGTAGACATACTCTTGTCTACTCCTGCTTTCTACGTTCGTAGCATCAGGCTGCACCAAGGTGTCATGAGTTCACCTGAAGGCATGCATCTTGCAGTAGCCTGTTGCTCGTCTTCACTATAACGTTTCTTTACGACGCGATGCTGTTATTCTTCTGGGCAACGATTCGCAATATACCTTTTTGACTTTTTTTGGATTTGATGAGGGGAGGAAACACTGAACGGGCGGATTGATGGATCTACATGTGATGGCTCTGGCTGTAATGCTTCTGCATCCTGGTTTGCTGGTTTGTCGTTCGAGCGAGCGAGTTTGGTGTTGGTGTTGGTAGATAGTTGTAAATAGCTTAATATTTAATCAGTCGACGCAGTAAATAACGGAGTTGGTAGCCAGGAATGAACGTGACGAAGTGATGGCTGAAACGCTGTACTTAAGTAACGTTCTCCCAGGTCCGTGAGGAGGCGTAAGCAACACGCGTCCTGCTCGTGTTGAGCTGAACCTAGACCCACGCCGGATCCCTTCCACTGACCCACAACAGGACTGTGTTGAGTGAACCGACGTCAACAAGCTCCGAAAATAGAAACATCTCCCCGGAAGACAAGACATGTTCTAGACCGTTTTTAACGTTCATTCAACAATGACTAGATTTTGAGAACGCTACGTTTGGCAAGACCGAGTCCCAAAGTGTACGATCCTTGCTAAAACTTCCACATGAACAGGTGTTACACTGGCAAGCCTCTTTCTGCTATATATCACCCATGTAACAAGCTCAGTAAGATACTCGGTTCCTGTAGCTGTCTTTTCTATATGGAGTCATACTGTTTATTACCTGTCAATGTCTCAACATTTTCTTGTCTCACTTACCTCTGATCGTGTCTCAATCTACCCACGGTACACTGCAAGCCTGCTATATCTCATCAATGACATGAAGGACGTGTGGCATATAATGCGCAGACTTTCCCGACAGAGACCTTCCAAGACAATGACACCAGACGGGCACACTATGATAACACCACTTCTTGCGATGGTAATTCTACTTCTAAACTATCTGATATCCCTCCTTACGATGAAAACTGTTACACGTCTTCAGTCGAGGATATGATAGTAACCTGTGGTCCTTTCTCACTCGCTTGTTCGGCCGTACTCTGCACCTCATCGTCGTCCTGTGTTGGTCTGCGAACTATACTTGTAACAAGCTTAGCATAGATGTTTGCTCCCTGTTGCAATGCCCGATCTACTTCGAGACACCTGTTTGCTCTGTATTCCGCAGGAAGAAACTGTAGAAGAAGCTGTATAACGCCAGCGACGCTAATCGCTAGTGGAATAAACTGGCCGATGGTTTTAGCACAGTCCACGTCCTGAATTCTGTTCCACGATATAGTCAACTCAATTGCAAGAATCACAATGGTGATTGATGCGATTTGAAACGCCATAAAGAAATCCTTCTTCCACTGCTTTGGGGTATGACTGTGCAGCCAGTTAGCACAATCCCAGAGGACGTTGGGGGAGTCATACTCTCGGTTTTCTTCCTTCTTCGATTTAGCTTTCGAAAGGTGTCGGGCATACAAAGCGAACAAGACAACTGTCAGGACTAGCAAAGCCGCCTTCAGGAGGATGTTGAAGATGCGGAAGCCATCACTGGTCAATCCGAATTTGTAAAAGCCGAACCCGAATCGCTGGCATGTATTTTCTCTTCTTGCAAATTTTGCAACTTTGAATATCCAGAACCACAATTGGAAGCCGATCTGGGCAACTTGGACGAGCCCGAAGGAAAACCAGTGCATCAAGCTTGATTTCGATGATTCGGGTTCGGAAGGGGTAAACACGCGCCAGAGCATTGCGGTCAGCCAAATGTATTGAGAGCCAAACACCAATAACATAGTGATGTATATCTCGGTAATTTCGATGTCCTGGAGAGCAGTCTCAACGACAAGACCGATGAAAGTTGCTGATGTGAAGAAGGCATTTGACGTCCGCAGACCCGGTAGTTCGCTCGGGACGTAATGGGCGGCTATAAGCAAAGATAGCCATTGAAGGTAAGATCCGATTCGAATTCCAAGACCGTACATATCGGAATTGCCGGACAACTCGCAGATAGTTTCCATCTCGAAGGAAGTTTGCAGCGATGCTTAAGAGTAGTTGGAAGTAAGTGTGTAAGAGAGAGGAGTATACAGCAGGAAACAATCTCGAAGCAGATACTAGAGCTATTTATCATGTCGGACTGAAGTTGCATCTACGAACAGCGTGGTCTAGTTCGTGAGCGCGTCTTCAGCTGAGTGTTAGTGTGGCAGCCACTGCACACGAGATGTAAAAAAGGTCGTCAGATTCCAATACAGCATAAGGTCTGGACTATCTGCTATAGCGAGATAAGAAATGGCGATTGTATCGATGTGGCCGCTGATATCTTGCATGGGTTAACGTCCTGCATGGACTAGGACTTGCGGGGAAGAAGCAACGCTCAGGAAGTTGAAGCGGGCGTATCACAAAGCTTGTCTGACAAGGGTCTGAAAGAGAAGCAAATGCCATCGTACGCTACATGTCTACAGTCACAGTCGAGACCACGAGAGGCATCTTGTAGGTTCAGCTCAAAGGCCAGGCCGCGGGACCGGTTCCTGTCACTACACTAGCCTACCAGCTTTGTAGTATCTGATCAATATCTTCACGGTCGCTTGCTCGCATTTTGGACACACGCTATGACACATCTCCCTTGCCTTGGAGACGACCGAGAATGTGGCGTATGCAAGACATCATGTCCCAAAGTCACTGACTTGATCGTTATTGGGGTTACCGCGAAGCGAGCGATCTTTGATAGGGCCAGGCTCTAGCTCGGGTCGCGAACCGAAGAGTTCCGTGGAATTCACGTCCAGTTGTGCGCTAGCGCGGTCTGGCGCTTGTTCGAAGCTTCTGGTCCCACTTTCAGGTGCAGGCTTGTACTGGGCTGCCGTTGCTTATCCTCAAAAGCTTGACTTTCGAGCCAGTTCATCTTGGTGATTCATGTGTGAGCGATGAGGCTCTCCACGTCGTGAACACTGGTTTTATATTACTCCTTCTCTATCTTCTCACTCTTCGTCTGTTCTTCTTACTAGATAACATTACATGAATATTTTTATCTTGCTCACACTCGTACATAGCAGCCTCGCCGACAAAGAAGAAGAGAAATCCGGACGTGCGACGATTCGAACGTCGATCTCTCACAGTCTGCTTCGCCTCACGGAAACGGTAGCTGACCAAGACAAGTAGAAATTCTCCACGGACCTCGTAGGTCATTATGTGAGTGCCTTGGCCATTAGCTCACACATCCTTTGGTACTGGTTGTCAGAATCTTGACTATACAGACGATGTATGCAGTAGTATGTTAAATTAGAAGATAGGTGAGATGCATCGAGAACGGAAAGATTTCTTATGCAATGGAAAGATGATGAACTGTACGGTACCACCTAAGTTCCTGTTACATCTATTGCTCATCTATACAGAAAGAAATAGATAGCTTGACATACAACGATCCAAGCATCAATCTCTCATAGTCCATTATGCTGATACGGTATAGAGCTTGTGGGCAAAGGTGAGCGCTCTTTCATTAGGCTATATGTCTTTGCGTAGTTATCGCTAGTGATTCGGCGATTTAGATGAATGCATAATAGCATGTCAGTGTGCGAGATAGGCAACATACATCTCGAAAGATAGTTCAGCATGAGAGTTACGGATCAACTCGGACCAGCAATATCATTTTGACTCTCACAATGCGATTGTCTTATTCGGATGTACTGCCTCGCATATGTTATACACAGCCAAAACTTACTGTGCAAAAAGATGTTGGGACCTACCCCAACTTCCCAAGGGTTTCTCTCACATCTCCCAAAAAGAAACAATATCATGGACATGGTACGAGTCGAACGTACAATCTCCCACGCCAATGAGGCGACGTCGCGTCTCGAGTCAGACCCCCGACTCCCATAACCCGATAGCTGCAGCTAACGACCTTCTGGGTTTATCGTATGATGTGGATGCATTACCATTCAGCCACATGCCCTCAACTGATAGTTGATAGAGTTATAGTAATCTAGATGTTATGTATAAAGTGTACGCAACATCGATCTTACTGTGTCATCGACATCTCACTGAAAACATGAACTGCGAGAGACACAACCAAACAATCTCTTGTCCTCTCTCAGAAACAAGTTACGCAAGGTTAGGAGGGAACAATAGCATGAATATGATATGAGCCGGACAACACAATCTCTTATAATCAGTTCCTAATCGTGAGCTCCCGAAGCATCGAACCCGCCGTAAACCAAGACGACCAGGACTCAACCTAGCTCGAAAGACCAGGAGCCCTGCGCCCAGGGGGGTCAGGCGTAAGTACTTTGTCATTACAGTGCCAAAGAAAGGAGGTGAGAAAAATGCACTTTAGTGCAAATTCGAATATCTACGTATCTACATATCTACATATCTAATCTCATTACCATTAAAAAGCCCCAGAGGGCAAACAACAGGTCATAATCGTAAAGTTCCTCCACCACGCAACCATTTCCAAGGTCGCAAACCCTCCGGGAACCGTGATCATGACGCTCATCGAAGGCGTGTAGTAGGTATCATCGTCTAAAGCGCGCGAAAACAAAACCTCTGCCGTGATATCATAACAATATAAAAGAAAAAAAAAGGCATCCTCCAAATGTACACGTGCATGTCGCAATATGCACAAGTTTCTCCTCAGCTCAGTAATCATCCAAAGACTGAGCCTGATGATCGTGATCTAATGAACAACATAAAGAAATTCGTGATCAAGTTCAGCCTAGAAGTACGTGTCGGCAACGTCACGTCCACCACGAATGGCCCATTCGACAATTTCCATGCCGCTGAGTCCACTGGCGTAGTACGTCTTCTTCTGGCCTTGAAGCTTGTTAAGCTTACTGTATGCGCCGCTAGAAAGCGCGTTGCCTTCGAAATGCGGGAAGTAATCCCACTTCTTGAAAGCTTTGACGTCGTCCTCGCAAAAGGGCTGGGATGGCTCTGTGGCATTGCGCGGATCCTTGTTGAGCTCAGACAAGCTCTCAACGAGCAGGTTCCGTGCAGCATCCTCGGTTTGGAACTCATAAGGACCCCAGGACCAGGCAACGGAGACATTGGATTCGCGACTCAGGTGAAGAACAGCTACTGGCTCGCCGTCGTTTGGCGGTGGAACCGTATCGTTGGCGCTTTCAGCGATATAGGAGACTCCGAAGGGAAGCTCCAACTCTACCGCGGAAGAGTAGTATTGGTGGGTCGTGATGTTAGCGAAAGTATCATGCTCCTGCTCAGTCAAATCTACGCCAATACGCTCCAAGTTGTCCATGTTTGGTGGGAAGGCGAAGATGACAGAGGAGCATTCCTGCTTCTCCCATGTGACATAGCTGCCATTGGGTGCAGGAGTGGTGTATGTCAAGATAGGGTGGTCGCCAGACCGATCAACGCAACGGACCTCGGACGAGGTGTGAATGGGCGTCTTACACAGCTGGTTCTTGGCGTACTCGACGAACATCTTGTGGAAATCCATGTAGTATACACTGTGTAGGCCGACAAAGGCCGTGAGGATATCCGGGGCGAAGTACTGCAGGATGTACAGCTAATCACACGTTAGCGTCCTGCATGCGCAATCCCTGCAAGATTTTCTGAGAATGACGTACTGCTGGAACAATGTTGATGTCGCCATAACCATAAAGCGCAACGGGGTTGACAAGGAGAATAGGAAGCGCTGTGAAGTTATTCTGGCGGAACCATTCTGCGCCCGACACGGTGAATTCGTCTGGTACACCATTCTGTTCCTGCATTAGCCTACCGCGCTTTGTGTAACGGCGCATTGCAACGGGTGTCGTACCTTGTAGTTCACAACACTAATCGGTCGGAAGCGCTGATTCCACAGCTGAATGTACCTCGGGATTTCTGCGGATACCTGCGCAGTAAACTGCGGGGTTAGGGTGGGGTTCATGGAAATGTCGCCGGTGGTATAGTTGTAGCGGTACATTTCGCGCGCACCAGCAAGCGCGAAGGGTTCGATGGAGACATTCGTCTGGTTGAGGATGCTGATGGTGTCTGTGTATGTCGCATTCGAGAAGAAGGCGGCGCCGAGTGGGTGGAAGATTCCTCTGGAAGGGTGGTCAGCCGCGTCTAGTGCGCATGGGAAGGCGGATGCTGTGTAACACTTACTGGTCGTCGTACCAAGCCTGGCATTTACCACCAACCTCCGCTTGACGGTCGAACATGACTGCCTTGACACCCTTCTCTTCTAAACGACCGGCAGCAGCCAGACCGGCAGGGCCTGCACCAATGATGCATACCGGGTGCTCTTCACAATTGCATCGACGACCCTGAGGAAGGGCTGATACCGTGCGCAATGAAAAGGCAAGCAGTGGTAGTACTAGCGTCGACCACATTTTTGGAGACTTGGATGGGGATTGTATGAACGAAGAATGGAGACAGCAGATCTTTTAGGGAAGCGACGAAGTAGCTACAGCTTATAATAGCTGCGACGCGTCTTCAGGTCCCTGCATCCTTTCGGGTCTATGACTTTCTCGTTTGCAAGTAACTATGAGGAGGGCGAGCTGGGCAGGCGCTGCACGGTGCGTTGGCATTAAACGGCAAAGAGCAAGGCTAGCACCCCGACCTGAAGCCAGATGGGCGATTTGCAAGCCTCATCAGGCCCGAAGGAGCATCAATGAGGTAAGTTTGAACGGGCAACGGTCGTGCGGCGAAGCACTGGCGCCCGCTGTGACGCTTTAGACGAGGGTCTGCAACTTGAAGCGTTGGTTTTTATTAATTTTCACCCCTGGCATAATCGTAGTCCAGGTAACCGCCGCCGTATCTGAGGGCTGCCTTTTACAGTGCCGCTGAGATGCGTTTCTCGAAGCGCATCGGATACTCGCAATCGCTAAAATCACACTGCAGGCGCTAGAAGCGGTGAACAGCTGTCTGCAGATGTCATGCTGCAGAGCGTATGCGGTCTGTCTCTGGTGCCGCTCAATTGGTGCCGAGGTTTGGCCTTCAGCCCTGCCACTAGTTTCCAAGCCACCGTTTGAGGCCCAGCCGCCCACACAATCGGGAGTGGTTCCTGACTCTTGAAAAAGCTCTCCTGCCCGACTCAATTGCAGGTGCGCTCGCTGTGTGAGACGTCGCAGTTCCGGTGTTAGGACCGGGCCATGATTCGGTATCCAAGGCCGTTGCGCCATATGCCCGTATACATTGCGGCGTGGACGTCATACTGAGGCGATCATGTCTCTGCGCTGGCCTCTCCGTGAGCCTGACAGCTCACCATCCCGCTCAGGGCGATGACATTTTAAGCCTTGAGGAGACCGAAATTGCGACCGCAGTAGAAGTTTCGTAGAACAACGAGGCAAGTTGGCAGAGTGACATCATATGCGCTGCACAGACCGACCGCCAGCCCAAAGTTCGCAAGCCAAAGAGATGAGTTCAGGGTCCAGCTGAGGCAGAACAAAAGCAAAGAGCTGTCGTCGCACCATGCTTCGACACTCCACACCACCAGAATGTCTGTTCATCTCGACGATGTTTGATGCGCGCGGCATGACGAAGAAGCCCCCGATTAAATGATCTCACCGCATGATGACTGCTTCGGGAGTATACATCCACGAAATGAATTTGCCCGAAAGTAAAGCAGCAGGCGGCAAACGACCTCCGAATGGTCTGCTTCGGGTCCGAATATTGGAAGGAAGACAATGCGAAAACGCGACAATCAGCCCACCGTCACCTTCAACCGGTGGCGCAGTCTACGCGAGACGCAAAAAGAAGCAGCGGCATGGTTGTTGCGTGTCGCGTGGGAACACCTCAACAACGAGCCAATCGTAGCCCAAACATAAAAGAAGGGACAGCCAGAGGAATGTTTGAAATCGTGTTATTCGCTATCGTGCTCGACGCTTTTTGAACGAAGAGAAAAAGAAGCTGCTGCTAAGAGCGCGACTCGCTAAACCTGAGAAATCCGCCCAGTTGTCGTATCCGACGGGTATTGACAAGAAAGAGAAAAGAAAGTGCTACGGTGAGCTGAGGTGAGTTGCGTAGAAGGTGCCCTTTGTGGGTCTACCAGCTACTGGACGTTGGAACATCGCTCGCTGAACGGATGTGCATATTAGACTAAGAGATAATGGAAAATACTGCGCCACGCGATCAGTACATGAAAGCTTTTTGCTGCTCTATATCGATATCAAACCGACTCTTATCGGTATCGCCGCTCATCGGTCGTTCCGAGAGGGGACGGTAATGCACCGGAGCAATGGCGGTCCCGGGCCGCGTCTCATCGTTGTCCGTGAGTTTTCGGGTATCCATCTCGACTTGGTCGATGACAGGGGTAATCTTTTCCTTCCTTTTGCTGCTCTGCGAGTTGTTGCCGTACTTGGAACCCTGCGCTCTTGCCCGGTGGGGGAAGAGTAATGGCTTGAGCGCTGGGATACACCCGCAGATGACACCGACGTTTGTTTCAACGGCGGTCCAAAGCCAGATCTGGTATCCTTCCCAAGTGGAGTCATATGTCTCGAAGAGTGTGTAGTGGACCCAGTAGGCTCGGAAGCTGCTCGCAACGACAATGACGCCACCGACGGAGAAGAGAACGACAAGGCCGACGCGTTGAGTCCATGGTAGCGAGAGTGTGAATAGCGTAGGGATCGGAAGTGCGTAGATCATAAAGTCGGTCACCACGTTGAGTACACTTTGGACGACTAGTGGTGGTCCCTCAGGAATGCAGTCACGGTGGTCGGCTTTGAGCTCCCAGTAGCTGGAGATTGGACTAAACTTGTCAGCACTAGAATGGCTTGAACACGTGCGTATACATACATGCATTGTACCCAGAGTGCAACTAGGAAGACAACAAAGGCGGCGAATACAAGCGCAAAGGTTGCCCAGACGAGCTTGCGGAACAGTGACTTTTCTGGTGCGATGCGAAAGTACGATACGAGGATAGACATCTTGACCGTGGAAGAAGCAAGGACGAATAATGTCTGACCTGCCATGGATGCCTAGGGCCGTCAACATCAGCTTGTGGTGGTACGGTTGCACACTGTCGTACCTGTCTACCAACCATCATCTCGTGCGGTGTGAGGTCCCAAACGTGGCGATCCCAACCATAGAGTTGGGATGCCATAATGACAATGACTGTTGTGCCTGTATCGAATGTTAGATGATGAAGTTTCGGAACGAGATCGACTTGCGTACCGATGCTGAAGACCATTGCCACAATCATGAGGTAGTCGTCATACCAGCTCTTCTTCAACCATGCTATCCGTACCCAAAGTCGGAGAAATACAACAATCATAGCAATCGGTAATAGTGTCAACTCGACTATCATCAAACCCGAACCCCTCGTGGTCGGGTCGACGTAGTTCGGCTTGGGCCATGTCGCAAGGACCTCGGGCGGCGGGGACCTCATCGTGATGGCGTATGTGTTTCGGAAACCGTCAACGTATGTTAATCGGTAGGTGTATAAGACTGAGGAACGAGCGTCACCAGCGTTCAAAGAGCACGGGACTGGGAATGGACAGGAATATAACCATTAACTCAGGGCGAGCCAGATCTCCACCCATATGCTCCAGCTGCGCCGTGCACGAAGGCTCGAATACAAGTGGGACTTGGCCATCGTTGGGAAGCATGGTATGCCAGTGTACACAAAGCTCATCTGCGCAGTACCATTGGGAGCGCTGCACGGGAGCTCCGTTGCGGGTACGGAATAGTGTCGGTTTCGCCCGCAGGGGTCCAGGTACCAGCGACATCCGTAGTCCTTCAGCTCGCACCGTGACTGGTACAAAAGACAAGTGAAGTGTGGATAATTGACCAGTAGCCAGGAGCTGACTGTGGAGCGTTGATGTGATCGGGTTCAGGCAACTTGTTGCTGCGGCTCATCAGTGGATAGAGCGAGATTCCACGCTTAGCCAATCGCTTTGTCCATGCCGGGGTAGCTGGAAAGTAGTACCGGAGCCGGCGTCTGGACGTTTTGCCGCAGCTCAACTTGATTTGGAGGCCGGAAAATGAGCCGATACTTTGGGATAACAGCGGCGTCATCTAGATCACTGCATTCTGTCAAGCCATAATGCTATTTTTCCCACGATAGCGCGATTGTCGCGTGTCGTCGATGAAGAATCAAAGGGTCCAGCGTTGAGATTTGCCTGTCGTGGCGAAGCGCGCCTCGGATCGCCCGCCTGCCAGCAGGGGCCACCCCCGGTCTCGTCTATCTCAACAACGAATAACCTCACCGCATCACACGTATGTGTGATCCGCCTTCGCGATGCGCGAAATCCTGCGGCTGCGGGTTCTGGAGGACGCCAGTTGAAGTCTCCGCTCTCTCGTGGCTTGCAATACTCCGCCCGCCTCTATTCCACATTACCTACTCGCCGTCGAATGCTAGCTGTCTAGTCCATGGTGACGTCTCGTTTTCGGTACCACATTCCCAGTGTTTGTCGTCAGCACGTTCTGTCTTTCATGTAGGAAGCCACAGTAAGCGGTATCCCCGTTCTAGCTTACCCTCAGGTACACACGGCTGCTGGTATCCAGGCTCACGCGATCCATCTTATGAGACATGTTAAGACCAGGTTTGCCTACGCGGGCGCATCGGACGGCATCTATTTGCGCCACGCAGAAACTTCGAGTTGGAGGTACGGGTACGAAGGCCTCGATCTCACCTGCCAATTTAGATGCCTGGTCCTGGTCTTCCAAAATCTTCATCCCTCTTCCTTGCAAAGATCACCCTTTCGAAACCGCTTCCCCGGCCAGAATTTCCTGGCCTTTGGGACTGGCCACTGCAGTCAGCCGTTACGTACTTCCACCGTCAAAACACTAATGCTCCTTCCGCGGCTGTGCTCCACTCCCTGGAGGTATGTAGCTCATTTACCGACATGCACGCGACGCCTTGGTGTACCTACGGTTTCCGTGCTCGCTCGTTGGCAACGGTTTTACTTCTTCAGCTCCCCAAGTATTGGCTACCAAAAACCACACCCACAGCACGGGTTCTTCTCCTATCTATCCCTATTGGCAATGCGTGGGTCCAGTGGTGTGGGGTACGGCCTGGAATTAAAGACCCGCTAACCTCAGCGGCTAAGCATCAAAGCTTCTCCTTCCCGTCTGGTCTCACTTATCGCATACGATTGGATGTCCACAACATGTCCAAGCTGATCGATATCCGCTTTCGTCGCTCAACATATCGTCGACTCCTCGGAAGAATCTTTTGATTGCACCATGTCAGGCCTAATCGAGAGCATCACATAATCACCCCCATTCCAACGGATAGGGCTCGACTGATATACCAGTGCGGAACCGCTTCCCATTGACCAGCTATTGGCCCTAGTATCACACCGTTGGAGACTACACTGTCCTCGATGAGGGATGTCCCTCTCATCGAGGACGTGACAGCTAAACATGATCGCAAGATGGCCAGAAGTATGTTCACTGTGTTCGCCCTGATCAAGAATTGTCATGACCATCGAGTCAGATCGACAACGCAATCTTGGTTAGCTACATCTTTATGAAATTCTCCGCAGACGGCGTCAACTATATCGGCTCGAGATGCCCTAGCCTGTGCAATTGCCACGCGGAAGGGTATGCGAGGCCGCACGTACCTCAGCGTGCTGACTCTTACCAGTCTTCCTAGACGTCAGCGAATGATTACACGATACGACGTGACGAACTTCTACGCCAACCCATCTCGCCTTCCCTGGTCAAGCCAGTCGACCCACGTCGCCGATGATGATGAAGCCACAGTCATCAGCGATATACCATGGCGACCTGCATCGAGACCTGAGCACTGATATCGCGTTCGTCATCCGATGCCCAGGTACCCACGATGACTTGCAGTTCATCACGTCGTCACGCCATCGGCAGTTCTTCCGCGTCAAGGTCATGGATTTGATTGCCCGGAAGCCTGTGTCCATATCTTTCTTAGCTTCTCGTTACATTCGACCGAGCGGTTATATCAATCTAACAACGGACTACTCTAACTAATCATGGAGATACATACTTTGGCGACCTAATAGCTAACACTGTCGACTTCAACTTTCCACTTAGCGTCTCCTCTCCGATCCTGCACCCTACACAAGATCGTCAGGGAAACTCGCATACCCGTGCTGATCCAGTGTTGCGCACTGGGTGTTGCCCCGGACCCCCCGATCATACACACTCTATTGTAAAGAAGAAACAACGCAAGCTTAAGAATAACAAACTCTCTACGTTCGTTGCAACCTGATGACGCAGTATGTACGATTGCCAAAAGGAGGCACATTCACGCGATAGGGAGATCGAAGATTATTGTTCTCTTGGCATGGTCACATCGCACTTGATACCCGTACTACTTTGGCGTGGTAATAGTGATCGACGAAAGTTTGCTAAGATCTTGTCTCCTTCTTTTCTCGAACATTCAGCTTATGTTCTTTCCTTTGTTTTGCTACCCCACGGTTCGGGTGCGCTGACGCCGAGAGGAAAAGGAAAGAGACACAAGCGAGAAGTGCCACAACGGAGATGCCACGAGGCAGATGTGAAGAGGGTGTACGACTAATGTAATGAATTGCTAGCCTTATCGTAAAAGGAAACTGAACGCGTAATTAGTTTGTTGATGCATCTTGAATGATGTTGTACAAACACAACACTACGAATGCTAATTAATCCACAACGTTTCTGCCTAGCAACCTCACCTACGCCCTCTTCTTAATGATGTCTGCTGCCTTCTCCGCGACTGCATACATGGTAGCCTGTAAATGCGTTGCTGGAATCATCGGAATAATGCTTGCATCCACAACACTCAATCCCTTCACCCCGTAAACTAACAGCTCATCACTGACGCATCCACCTAGCTCCTCAGGCATCATGCTGCATCCACCACTCGGATGCGCAAACGTCGGTTGAAGCGAACCCGAAGTAATGCCGCCCTGGATGATTTCTTCATCGGTCTGGTATTGAGGGCCAGGCGCCGTCTCTACGGGCTTGTATTGTGCGAGTTCCTTGGACGCCCAGTGTACGCGGTTGTATCGCGTAAGGGCTACCATGACATCTGCGTCAACGGGGTTCTGGAATGTGTTCCATTGGACGATGGGGTAGGCGGCGGGATGTGTGTTGTTGAGTGTGATGGTTCCTCGTGATAGGGGCTTGTTGTTTGCGATACCGGAGAAGCCCCAGGGCTGGATAACAATCTCACCTACGGCAGCGTCGGTGCCCGAGAACTGCTTGGCGAGGATGTCGCGCTGCTTTTTGAAGCCAGCGAGAAGCTTTTTGTCTTTGGCATAGCGCTCGGGGAGAAAATCGGAAGCTACTTGAGATCGCATCTTGGCTACAGTTTTCTTGAAAGCAGAGTCGAAGTGCTGTAGTGCGATGAAGACGAGGCCATGGGCTTTACCGACAGAGTAAGGACCGGTACGTGACTTCAGGTACTGGTCGTAGGAGGTCTGGTTGAAAGCTGCATCCGTGTTGAGGGCACCCTGGTTTTCAGGGTTCAGATTCTGCAAGTCGAAGTTCATGTAGTTGGCGATGTGGTCTTGGAAGTTAGAGCCCACAGCTGGAAGATCCTTTTTAACGGCGACATTAGCAGCTGCAAGAACGTCCTTGGGTCCGATTCCGGAGTACATGAGCAAGTGCGGCGTGAACACACCACCGGCGGCCAGAATGACCTCCTTGGCAGCAATAGCTTGAACTTGCTTGTTGGTATCCTTGGGTGTGTATTTGACACCGGTGGCGGTTAGAACACCTACTCTGTTCTTTGAGAAAGTGATTTCATCGACATGAGTGTTTGTCAGAAGCTTCAAGTTCTTCCTCGATACTACTGGATCGTAGTACGCAGTGCGCGATGTGCTGCGCATAGCTGTCGCTTTGTTGATTGAGTTCGGCGACCAATAATGACCGACGGGCTCTGCAAAGCCTTCTTGCGGATGCGGAATATCGACGTTATCCCAAGCGTGGTAGATCGTCTTCATATCCGGGAACTGATAATCCGGTATGGATACCTTGAGTGGTCCCTTACCGTACGCCTTGTCATCGTAGGTGATACCAAAAGCCTTGGTCGTATTCTTGGATGGCGCATCGAAGTCGTTGCTCTTCATGAAGTACGGCTTCAACCCCTTCCAATCCCATCCTTTGTTTCCAAGCTGACCCCATGCATCGTAGTCAGCATCGGCACCTCTATCAAACTGCATTCCATTCACAAAGGATCCGCCGCCGACGACATTGCCAACTGTTACCAGGAAAGTTTGGTTGCCAAGGTTTGGGACGGGTGCGCTGTATATGTCGTACATGGCAGCAAGGTTAAGACCGCCAGAGTTACCGGGAAAGCTAGATAGGGTGCTGTTGCTAAGGGCGCCATTCTCGATCACCAAAACAGACTCTGCGGCAAATTGTCATCAGTTTCGGTGCTCGTGAGGCGACTCTCGATCGTGTGGTACGTACTCTTCGGGTCCTCGCTTAGTCTGTTCGCAACAACCAGGCCTGTGGTGCCTCCACCGACAATAACATAGTCGTATGTGGTTTGGGCTGAGGCGACTGCGAAAACGGCAGCACCAAATAATGAAGGGACAGTGAACGAATGCATCTTTAGCTGAGTACAAGGTAAATGATAGACACCACACAAGCAAGGCTGCTCTCCAACCGGACCGATCACCGCTGATTGCGAAATTAAACGATTGACTGTGCAGAAGATAGCATGAGGCTCTCCAAGCAACACTTAAGAGTTTCTCAAAGGGCAGTCGCTAAACAAGATCCTCGCACGTGGCAAAGTCTGGGCCTTTGACATCCATCGAAGTTCGGACGCATGTTCATCTGCCGACCTTGCAGTAGGATGGGCGAACAGCCCGCGTTTTCGAGCGAGGGATTTGGGCGGAAGGCCGGGTCAGCACATGGTGCGTGTCAAGCATCGGAGGGAATACACCGGAGAGAATGCTGATGGGTAATTGACGGGACGGGACATTACTAGTCATGATGGCTGATAACTCGATGTACCAACGGCATGGAAACCAGGGTCCACGGGTCATCCAGGGCCGTGTCCACGCGTAACGGGCGACGGAAGCTACGAGGCGGTTCGGCGCGTGAAGGTTCAACGCTACCATTTGGTTCTGCTTCCCAGACGCAACGATGTTCATTGTTTTGTCTTCCTCAGGAGATTCTGATAGTTGCTGCGAGATCGGTATTTTTCGCGGTCTTGGTATGCTGCCCAGAGGGCTGGGTTTCCTCCACAGCTGATTAGGTATAGCGCTGTCGCCACCCACGCGGGCCAAATCCCACCCGATAAGTCCTGCCGAGCCGCTTCACTAGGTACGGGAATCAACTCCATTTGTAGAGGTTAACATCCCGCTTGTCCCCTACGCAGTCTGTTCTATGTAGATTCAGAGCATCACACAAGCAGTGCAATCGAGCCTTCCAGGACAGCATAACGATCTAACCATCTGCTACTGACGCTTTCCTTTGCTCCTTCGAGGAAAACATGTTCGCACAGCGAACTTTGGTTATACTACCCACATATGCTGACGTCTCATCTGCAGGATTCAGCCACCTGCTTGAAAAGGCAATTGAGTGTTGTAGGGGCTTCGCTGCCCAGACGGTAGTTGCATGAGCACAGGCTTATGGAAGGATTAGAGATTGCCATACCCTACAGAATACCTGCTTTCTTTCTTAGCAGTCTCATCCCGTACATTTCGTATTCATTTCCAGGAATAATCCCGCGAATGAGAGTTGGTCTTCAAAAATTCGCGTGCGGCAGCGTGCCGGCTCCTTGGTATGAAGGAATGGGCCGAGCTGATTAGATCCTACGCAACAGAGTCTCTAAGATGACGAGAAACTGGGAAGTTGTGTGGAATTGAGTGACTGGAGTGGAGGCCTCGTACCGGTGCATCCAGGAGCCGTCCCCATCTGCAAGTCCGCGTAGGCGAATTTCTTCCTTCAGGATTTCGAACCATTGTGTCGGTCTTTTTTGCGATAACTACTCTGATACATGGTAGATATGTAATCTTTGCCACTTGTTCCTATCCATTGAATACTCCTCATTTACACTGCTTTATGAACGCCCTACAGTGATCTACTCTAAGAGAACTACCCATCATTCCGCAATGGCCGATTCACCTTCCACTGAAGAATGGCCCAATCGGGGACATGAGCTCATAGTGACTGCCTCAACCATGGCCACACTCTGCACGTTAGTGGCGGGTTGGCGTATCATTGTTCGAATGCAGATGAAGCCTTGGTTGGGGATAAGCGACTGGCTTATGATTGGGGGTGTAGTACGCTGGAAGCCAGACAGTATAACATGACAAGACGACTGACATTGTACAGATTCTCAACTTCCTAGGGTGCGTACCCTATGCCGTCCTCTGTGCAAAAGGCGGCCAAGGTCGCTTGATGGCAGACCCATGGTGGCTTATACCAGGCAACACATCCAAAGAGCTGCACTTGATCTTCATCTCACAGACTCTGAATGTCTACGCAATGTTCTTGGTCAAAGCCTCGATTTGCGCATACCTCATGGCTTTGGACTTCGGACGCAGCTACCGAATTCTCATATGGGTATCGGTAGTTGTTGTAGTCATCTGCAACTTCATCATGATGTTGATATTGCACTTCGCGTACTGCCGACCCTACTACTCTCGGTGGGACTTCTCTGTGCAAGGAGAGTGCTGGCCGGAAGCGGTGAGCGAGGTGACGGCGTACGTACAGATTGCATCGAACATCTTTACAGATCTGGTAGGTAACTTGCATACTCTATTTGCGGGCAGATACTAACACACGATAGATCTATGCTGCCGGACCGATCGTCTATCTAAGGCGCGTACAACTCAGCAAGCGGACGCAGTGGGGCGTAAGCATCGTGTTTCTGCTTGCACTTGTGTAAGTAATTCCTGTATCATTACCTGGACACAAGCGCTGATGTGGGAAAGTGGAACCGGCCTTTCAGTCGCGAAAACCTTCATCACGTACAAGTTCCTGCGGTCACAGGAGATGATGTGGGACGCAATCGATTTGAGCATCTGCAGCATCAATGAGGTCTGTGTCGGCATAATCATCGCGAACCTACCACCGCTACGAAAGCACATCCTGGGCCTTTTCTCTAGAGTTCTGCCTGGAAGCTACGCAACCGGCGCTGGCAATTCGCGACAACAGAACAGCCAGTTTCACCCAAACTCTTCGCATTTCAGTTCTAGAGGGCGCACTAAGCTGGATAACAAGGATGACGACGAGAGCGAGCGGCATATATTGGAGCTCGAAGACAGGACACAAAGTGTGAAGATCATGAAGACAACGCAAGTGAGCGTTCGAGAAGGGAATGCGCACTCGCAGACGCCATCGTTGAATGAGCATTTCTGAGATTTTGGACTCGTCTGTCTCGTGTGTAGACTCGATTGGATGCGATGTTCTAGGCGTACAAGATACCAATAGTGCGTCACCATATCTTGTACCTTTTCACTCTTGCTTACGTTCTCTCGCGACTCGTGAATCGTTTGTGGCTGGTTGGCGTATCGCTGCACTGGGCATCGGACCGACACCGGAAGCCCGGGCTCTTTTGATGAGCTTTGCTTTGCTTGTTTCAAGCTCGATACTGTCCAGAATACGCCCATGCCAATCTTTTTTCTCCTATGAAACAAGCAAATATTCCTGTTAGTACGGCAAGGATGGGATATACGCCAGAGGTGGTCGCTAACAAGCGCTTGTTAGATGGAAACAAACCCCGTAAACCACTGTTTCGATCATGTACCAACGGACGAGCAAAAGGCTCAGCGTAAGCATCCAGCATCCCGTGTTCGTATCTAAACTCATAGGTGAATCATGAGTCGGTGTTGCGCACATTGAACTAGAGCGATGTTCTTTCTGTGATCTCTGTAGGCGAGACAGGAGTGCGGGGATGGAACCTTCATCACCTGGCGGAGTCTAAGGGCACGCGATAGTACCTATTCCCGATGAGGAAGCGGCACCTAGGTATGTTCCTGCCCTTCGCAAATCTCAGAGTTTCAGAGCGTCCATAGGTGAGCACAAGACTTTTCGTCACGTAATCATCGTACGCTCGTCTCGCCTCGCCTCATCCTGCCCCTGCGTTTGTCTTCCATCTCCATCGCATATCCGAGCCAAAAAATATACCACGCATTGCATGGATGTACCTCATTCCCATATGCTTCTGATGAAGCGCACACGCGACCAGCTAAGATCTCACAAGCCTCTGCATCTAGATCTATCTCTGTTAATTTCCATGGTTCTACCCTGCTGCGCATTTCCATTTTCACCGAACGCGAAACCTAGAGTCAGCGCACTAGGCATTTCCCCAGCATCAGCAATCCCTTCATATAGGAGCAAAGCGTGCGTACCTGTCACTTCGCGCAGCCGGGTGAACGGGAATCGTGCATTTGCTAGGATACGACCCCGTTTTCACGGCGTCGGATTTTCTCCGCCAGACACCATCCATGACGTACCCGTGGACTTTTACTGTACCGATTGGTGGAAATCCTTCAACACGAACGTTGCAGGCTACCCCATACTATCCACTCTGCACCCACAAGCCACGAAAGGAAATTATGGGGTAGAAGTCCGGTAAACCGTCGTCTGGATGGCATGTAATCTAGGGAAGGAGAAGATCGGGGGATATAGTTCCAGAGTATAAAGGTAGTATACATCCTTCGTTAAGTCAGACCAGGAAAGTCGGCTTCAATCATTTCATTCCATTTTCTTCAATTCCAACTCGACAGTGACGTCTTTTCTGAACCTTCAAAATGCATCTCCCCACAACACTCACCTACATCTCCCTCCTCGCCACCTCAGCCTTTGCCCTCCCAAAGGCCACAAAACCCCCATACTTCATCCTCGCTGGCGACTCAACAACAGCCGTACAGTCCGAGGGCGGCGGTGGCTGGGGCACCGGCTTCCTGACCACAACCCTCACAAGTGGCGCCTCAGGCGTCAACTATGGTCACAATGGCGCAACAACAGTCTCGTTCCGTCAAGGCGGCGACTGGGCGACCGTCCTCGCCTCCGCAAAGAACGCCTCAAAGAACTACACACCCTACGTGACCATCCAATTTGGCCACAACGATCAGAAACCCGACAAGAACATCAGCGCGGCACAACTCACCACCAACCTCGTCGCTTTCGTCGACGAAGCCAAGAAAGCAGGCGCCACACCCATCCTCGTTACGTCCCTGAGCCGGCGCAAGTATGGCACTGACGGAAAAATCAAGCCAGATTTGGCCGATGTAGTTGCAGCGGCGAAGAATGCGGCGGCCGAGTCGGGCGCTGATATTATTGATTTGAATGCGGCGAGTACCAAGTATTTGAATGCGATTGGTCCGGAGAAGGCGCCTACATATGACCTCAAGGCTGGTGATAGCACGCATTTGAACGCAGAGGGGAGTGTTGTGTTTGGAAACCTAGTGGCTATGCTGATCAAGAAGGAGGTACCAGCTGTGAGCAAGTACCTTAAACCAGTCAAGGCTGTGCAGAGTGCGCTGGAGAAGGGTATTTACATCTTCCCCAAAGTTTAGGAACGGAAGAGAAGAATGAATAAGCCATATCCTTGACTTCTTTTTGTACATGTGTTATGATACAATACTAACGGTTCGTTTCCTTTGACCAAACGGAACGACGTTACTTTCCAACTTTCGATGATATGCTCTCCTTGACTTCTTTGATTCCTTCTTTCGCCATGGCACCAACATCAACTGTCTTGCCATCCACACCAGCTTTCTCCTGGACACCCTGCTGCACAGCACCACCCTCTCTGTTCAAGAAAGATGGTCTGTCCTGCCAGCCATTCGCTCGCAAATAGCCAGCGGTAGCCATGCCAACGAACATGCCGCCGAAATGACTAGCATGGTCCATAGTAGAGTTACCCTTCTTCAACGCGGAGAAAATTTCAAACACGACAAACGCAGCGAATAGCATCTTGGGCCAAAACGCCACCTCGCCCTCCTTCAAGAAAGGAATCTTGATCCTCTCTTGATCGGTAAGGAGACAGTACAGCGCCGCGATGCCCCAAATGGCCGCGGACGCACCAACAGAGTGCGCGGTGATATTTCCGCGACCAAGGTTAGCCCAGTACAAGGAGAACAAAGTACCGACAGCGCCTGCTGAAATGTACGTTCCCATGAAGACACCACGGCCAACGAGGTCGCAGCATGCAGGTCCGACTAGACACAACATCATCATGTTGGCGAGGAGATGCTCGTACTGCACGTGACTAAAGACGTTGAGGACGCTTTGGACGGCACGGGGGTAGCCGGGGACGTGCATGAAGTAGCGGGTCATGAGTGGCCAGAGGGGCATGACACGCCATGCTACTGCAACAGCAGCGTTTATGACGAGGAGCGCGCCAATAGTGGCGGTTGTTGGACTGAGGTCTGGGAACATGCGGTACGAGGGTGAAGGCGGGGCGTAGTAATGTGCGAAGCCGTAGCAGACGAGGACGGTAAGGAGGACGAAGGCAGACATGGGGTAGAGACGTTGCGCCTGTAGTATTGTCAGCAATGTACAAGGATTTGAGAAGAGGGAGAGGACAAACTCACGAGAGTGGTTTGTGCCAGCAATTCCTCTGGCGTCTTTGCATCCGTTACTTGGGCAGCCTTGTTGTATTTCTCCATCTCCTCTTTCCTCCGACTGACTTGTTCGCGGCCGAAGACATCAACATAAGCCGTTTGACCGGGCTTCATAAGCTGTGTACCAGTCGGCGTACGCACATACTCTCCGGTCGCCAGCTTCTCTTCCATTTCCCTCTCCTTCTGCTCCTTCTCTTCTGCTATCCGTGTAATCTCCTCCAATCGTTGTCTCCTCTTCTCCTCAATGTTGAGCTCAAACTGACTCTTGCCCGCATGCAGTATACCAATCTTCCGATCGTCAGCTTCCTGGCGTTGCCTCTCGGCCTCTTCCTTCTCCATCTGCTCTTTGAAAGCACGAGCGGGATCCTTGTATTTGGACTCGGTTTCGGGGTCAGCCAGCCAGAGCTCATAGGCTATGCGGTTTGCCTCTTTCTCTGCCCATTCCTCTGCTGCACGCGCTTCGTCGATGGGGTATTTCTCTCGCAACCACTCCAGGCCCTTCAATGCAGTGTCCCTGCTCACGTGTGTGTATTGCTTGCCCAGGTTATCCACGCCATAGTCGGCTAGTGAGCCTGCTGTCCGTCGGTGGTGCAGTATCCGCAGAACGTTGTTGCCATCGTGGGCTGATAATCTTCGCCCAAATACGCGTTGTATGGTTGCTTCACTGACTGGACCTTCGGGCAGAGGACCTATCCTAACTGTGCGCTTGCGTGATTGGGGAATGCTCGGGTTCTGTGGCGTGTCTATAACCCTTGCCCGATAGCGGGGTGTTGAGACGAAGGAACGGCATTGCGGTCGTGAGGATCGGTGTCGCTGTAGGAGGGCTAACAAGGGCGACCTCACGGTTTGCTCGGGATGCGGTTGCGCAGTGCAGAGTCGCCGCGCGAGTGATGCGCACGTCGGTCGGAGGAGAGACATTGGGTAGCTGGATATGGGCTACCTTACGATTGTCGTTTCACCAGCCGTGTTCGTTGGAGCCGAGCAATGCATGATACGCACGTCGTGGGGTTTGGCGCGCCACATGCATGATGCTCATCGCCAAAATGTTCCGTCGGAACTCGGACATGCACAGACACTCCCTCACCCGCTTGTTCACGCTAAACCTGCAAGCTGATCATCATTCAACTTATCTCGGATAACACATTTACAGCATGAATCCTGGGTATATACTTCTACATGTTCGTAAGCTTGTGTTCCAGCCATCTTCCATCAACTCTTCCCGAGTGTCTTCATCTTCGCCAACACTCCCATGTTCATGCCCACGATCAGCTTGACCAACTCCCAGTCCCCATGTTCACCCACATGGTCCATAACAACAACACCCGTACTACCATCACCACTCTTTGCCCTCTTTGTCCCCTTCTCTTCCCCTTCGTCTGTCACATCCGGGTGGCGGGACGTTGTGTTAGGAGCCTCCAAATGATGCCCCTCACAAAGCCATTCCTCCATACCCCTGTTGACAATTTTAGAGATAGCTCCAGGCCAACAGGATTTCTTCCAGAAGTTGCTTCCAGAGAGAAAATTAAGATACAAGGGACCTGGTGGCACTGGGTTTGTGACGTCTGTTGTTATGCCAGGAATAGGGTGGATGGCAGCAGCAGAGCGCACAAGATGGTCGTTGCAATGCTGCATCTTCGTTGGAATAATGTCGGGTACCATGACCTCGCAGAAATCTTGCAGACAAAAGGTTGGTGAAGAAGATTGCGATGGGAAGACGGCGTGAGTTGCGTTATGCGGCCATGCCGTTGCATCCAGGCCACCGTTCCTACAATCCGGGCTCGAATAAGAGTTCTCAATCTGAGCTACATTGTACCGTCGCACCAAAACCAGCTTGCTTCTCACAGCTCCCAAGTACGGTATCGCGTTTTCCGTATACCAGTGACGCGCATTGGGTGTGATGTACTGCTCTTCTAGAACGCGGGCAAGGTGTTCGTCCGTTGCGCTTCCTACCCCTTCTCGTTTCAGACTTACTAGCACCGTTTCGCTAGGATTCTCTCGAAGGAAGTCATAGCATGTCTTCAAGATCGGCTCGAGGTACTTTGGCCCTGTCAGGCTGACTGGGAATGCACCGTGTACGAGGTAGAGGTCTTTCTTCGATGCATCTGTAGCATGCGTTGGCTGCACCCGTATATCCAGGAATCGAATACCGTTCTCCAGCTGTGTCTTTACATCGTGAACTTGACAACGAACAGATGGGAGAGCTCGGTAGTGTGTGTGCGAATTGTGCGTTCCTGGGATGCTTATAGCCGATAACGGTAGGTCATCTGGCAATGTGGACATCCAAGAAGTGTAGTCTGGAAGGTGATTGACATGAATGGAGAGATGAGGAACCGGTCTCGATGGGTGGAAGAGTGCTTTATACGTCGTTGAGGTGATTCCGGACAGTGGGGTGAAGGACTGTGTAGATTTCTGCGTGTATGAAGGGTGCGCATCGATACGATGACGTTCACCATGGGATGTCCGAACCGTGATACGAAGGGTTGGATTTGAAATAGTAGACGTATTGCTGGACTGCTCCGAGTCTGGGAATCTTAGCGTGTACGACTCAAAGGGCTGCAACAGAATATCAAGGTCTTGATGATTGAAGCTTTGCGCATGTCCGCTGAGCTCAGGTGAAGTCGGTGCGGCGGAAGTGGAATTTTGACTGCCGAGGAAATATCCGCTTGGTTTGGACTGAAGCGTGCTTGGGTCTTCAAATCGCTCAACACGCTGAATCGTGATGCTGACGGGGGTCAAATTACGAACGGTAAGTGGCGGAGCCATAAGCGGCTATCCCTAGTTCTTGCTCGCTGAACTATGTTGAAGGCCGTAGCACTGCAAGCTTGGGATCTAAGGGCTTTCAAGACACGTTGGCGTATGTAGATGTTGGCCAGCTTAGGATGTCAATTGTAAGCACTTTCAGATCAGTAAATCTGGACCGCTAACAGTGATTGGGGATTCACACGATATGGAGTTGGAGTTGAAGGGTAAGCTCCTGTTTCGCTAGAACGTAGCTGCGTGAAAGACGAAAGGTTGAGAAGTTGTCGTCAGCCAATGTGCACAGGCCGAAGCAAGCGCCAAGGCTCCATATCGGGAAGGCGCGCATTGGAGGCGCGATATTTGAGGCACAACCTAAGGCCCATCAGTGCCACGCATATTTCGAGGTCAAAGATCCAAAGTACTACAAGGTTTCATTGAGCTGTTGACATTGTTACATAGGAACCGGTTCACCATCAACAGATCAACACATCATAACAGCAAACATCTCGTATTCGTCAAGGATATCAATCGAGGCCAAAGCCATAAACTATCATTTGAATCACTATCTTGGATGTAAAAAGGACGCCACAGCACCCGAACCTGCCTTTGTTGGGGGTCCTCCTGGGTATCATGCAGTCAAAAGGTAAGATATGCATGTCCAACAATGAGAAAAGTACTGGTACATCTGTTATCTCATCCGTACACTCCAGCAAACGCCTCTTATGCAATGTATTGCGCATACGAATGCGACGTCTGCTTGTGAAAGGTAATTCACTAACGCCGAAAAATGCAATAGTTGCTAGCAAAGAAGGTGATTCATGTTTTTGGGCACAGCACCTGTCGGGCTCTCAATAAGGTGCCGCTGTGCGCTGCCGGATGATCCGGGTCGAGAATCGCAATCTGTCGCTGTCGCATGCGCGAAAGCCATCTCCTCCTGGATTTGAGCACTAGGCGTACGAGCCTTTGTTGGAGTAAAGCTCTCCATCGGTGGTCGCTTTGGTGAGTGATTGTTGCGGCCGTCCGCATTGGATACGGGTTGGAAGACAAAGTCTGACTTTATCTTGGTCAGCCTTGTTGGCTTCCTGGGAGTAGACGGATTTCGTCGCTTCTCGACATGAATCACGTCGCTGATGTTTTCTTTCGGATCTAGTTTAGTTGACGAGTTGAACTTTGACTCGATGATGGTGAGGGCCGGATCGGATCCTTTGGCCACAGGCTTGCCCACAGCTTTGCCTGCAGGTTTGGCGCCGCCCTTGGTAGCCTTGAAGACATTGTTGATGGCGGGGGCCTCTTTCTTGGACTCCTTCTTCGCCTTGCTCTTAGTTGATGCTGCCGCCTTCTTTGGCTGTGCCTTCGGCTTCCTTGCAGGTGCCTTGGTAGCGACTTTGCCGAATAAATCCATCTGCGCATCTGCCTTCCTCTTTGTACCTTTCTTCGAGGGCGTTTCTGGCTCCTCTTTGTTGAACGAGAGTGGAAGTATACGTGGACTTTGTCCAGGTGTGAGCTGCCCTGCGTTGCGGAGCACACCAGGTTTCCGAGGAGTGCCAATGATAACCTCTGCTCTTTGCCTCTCTCTAACCTTGTTTAGATCCTCGTCTGTGACTGTCTTATAGTGCATTGGGTCATCCCATCGCCGCATGTTGGCATAACGGGCGACCTCATCGCAGGGTCCTTTCACTACCAGATCCCACTTGTCCTCGAGATCTTTGCCCATCGGCTCAGGGTCATTGTTCAACCATACTGTGACTCCGTCCTTTCGGTCGCGAACAATGTTGCACATCTCGCGAGCTATGCGTCGCACACCAGGAACCTTCAACGTGGTGCCAGCCACGATAACAGCGTCTGGCCTCATGCGCATGTCATAGGACGCACAAGAACCGATAGACTCGTCATCCGGGTTGTGCTCATTGTAGAGGACCATCCGAGGACGTAGGCGACCAATACCGTGACTTCGCTTGTCTGCGAACTGACGAATTTCGTCGTTCTCCACACAGCTCGGGCAGGGTGGCGGGCTGGGTCCCTTGAACTGCTCGGCGTCGAAATCTTTGACTACATGGCATTTGGAGCACACCATGTAATCTAGACCACCATGCACCTGGACAGTCTTGGGCCAAGGCCCCTTCTTAGGTAGGGGAACCTGTGTACTTAGAGGGGGTAGGGAAGTGTCTATGCCGTCGACATTCTGGGTGTAAAGTCGCATTAGACGTCCCTCCTGGGCTATGGTCGCGAGAAGATGGTGGAAGGCGGTGGGCTCAGCGGCTTTGGTGTGCTGGGATAGTGTGCGCACCATGTCGTGGAATGTCGATGTGGACGTGTCATCCTGGTACACAGACGCATCGAAAAGATCCTTGCCAGAGGACTTGAGCTTGTGCTCCTTCTTGAGCGTATTGAAAAGACCCGTAGCGGATCGGAAGTCGGGAATACCTGCAGAAACTGAGATGCCTGCACCTGCTATCACCACAATCTTGCGCTTTTTGTGCAAAACGCTCAGTAGGCGCTGCAGCTGTGGCAGCTCTTCTTCTTCCACGCTAGACCCTGAGAGGTCTAGGTACTCTGCCGTACGCTCCTTGGGCTCTGCAGTCTTCCTCCTCTTTGCTGGGCGCGGATTATCGTCGTTGCTGGAAGGTGGAGAAGGCATGTCTTCTGGGGCGGGTGAGGTCTTGGCGGACGAGCGTCGCGAGGAAGACGGGGACATGTATGCACGACGTTGAGCGAAGGATTTGCTAAGCTCGGGCGGTGGAGTGGGCGACCGAGAAAGAATAGAGAGATCTGAATCCGAGATCTCGGTCAAGGGCGAGCTTGGCTCGTTGTTTAGCGTGTTGTATGCCATTGTGAAGGCGCGCGAGGTGAAGAACAATAGGCAGCGGCAGCCGTGTATCGTGAGGAAGGCTCAACGGTGAGCACAAAGCACCTTGCTCCAGGGACACGACGCGTCTGGTGTTACAGACGTCCTTGCAGCTTAACGAACGTGGTCGAATCGCGCATTAAATTCAGCTTATTTTTTCCAGGTATGCCGCGAGCTGGAGATGTGTGTATGTGGAGATTGTGGTGGTGTGAAAAGCGTGGGTTGGGGGCTGTCGGTCGTTGCTGCCGTCGCTGCCGTTTGGATCCCCGTAGAGGAAATCCGTCAGATGGGAGAGGTGCGCTAGGCCATTGTGAGGCTCCGAGAAAGCGCGATAATAATAGGACAGGCGCGCGTCCGGGGTAGACGCGTCTGTGTGTGGACGTGAAGGGGTGGGTGGGAGGTGTAAAGAGGTTGGCGGTGGATGCGATGACGGGCGAACGCTGGTTGACCTGGACAACCATGGGCGCCGGGTAGTCATGCCAAGAAAAGAACCTAAACACTCGACATGTTTACGCTTGCGGCACGTCTGTGCTTGACTGATCGATCGGCAGAATCGTTACATGAACACTCGAGAGCTGTATGCAAGCCGTAGACATGGAGTACAAAGACGAGCTCTGGAGCAAGTCTCCATCTGTCATGCTTCCATTCGGACGGCACGTTATCATGCTCTCCCAGATGCCGTGACAGCCACAGCGCATGCGACCCCTCCCAAGTTCTTAGGGATCGGCGCAATGCGCTTATTAGACCGTGACAATCCTGACATCGTATAGCGCATGGGAGCGACTCGCATTATGTTTCAAATTCTTGCGATAACCTCCACCAGCATTCTGAGAGCGATGACAGCTCGAGATGACGATTGTGCGCGAAGCTCTCACGAACAGCACACCAGATGGAACCGCGCTAGCCATCGTTAGCTCATCGCTTACTGCCGCGAGCTGATCCCAGACAACCGGAGCGCAGCCTCATCAACCTCTGAGACTCTCCGCGTCCGTCACGGTCTTGAATTTTTGTTTTCCGTTTCCTTGTAGTCTCTGTGATACCCGACGACTTGCTCGTCACCACCTTCGTGTTGCGTCTAGTACGGCCTTGTTTGCCAAGCTCATTCCCATCTCTTATTCTCGCGACTGCTCTCATCTCTCAATCAACCAGTCGCCTGGCATAGCCATCCCACCAACATGGACGGTGCAAGCTACAACATGGACGTGGATGATCTGTTCGGAGACTCAGAACATGTCAACATACAGACGATCAACACAACGCCGCCTGTCAAAGGGCTCGACGGCCGACTCGACGAGCTTGCGTCTATTGGCTGTTGCCAGTAAGTGGGCCAGGGCAAGTCTACTGCCTTGACTAACAAGTGATAGGAAGATAGCCTGGTCCAAGAATGGCTGCGTTGCGTACATAAATCCAGATGGCTACTCTGTCAACCTAAAGATCTTCTCACGCGACCCTGAATCAGGCAAATGGGATCTCGGAAGAAGCGTCCCTCTCGAGCTACCGCAAGGCCGCGAAGTCTTCCCTTTGACCCATTTGTCATGGAGCCACCTAGGCAATGATCTTGCTGTCACGGATGATGCAGGTCGAGTCATGGTCTTCTCGTGCGCCATGGCCTTGGACCGCATGCATTTCACTAGAGCCGAAGTAGCTCAGCCAGAGTCTGAAATAGATGCTGTCGTTGGGATGCATTGGCTAGCCATCCTGCCCTACGCACAGAAGGTATGACTTCTCAGGTATTCAGCAGTGTGGTTCTAATATGCATGCAGAATCTCATCGCTTGGTCAGCTGCGCGAGAAGGAGGCAAATGGAAATGGAACATCAAACAACACATGTTCAACAACGCTCATCATCCTATAGACGGCAAAGCGTCTTTTGTGTATCTGAAGAGACATGGCGAACTTAGGCTTCGTTTCCAGCAGATTGATAACCACTGGCAAGAGGTTTCTGCCCAGCTTGGGCCTATGATCTCAACCAAGGAGTCATTCACCCATGCAGCATTTGCGTCCAACAATGGTAAATTTCGGTTCAATCCCTGAAGTTACCAGACTAATTCGATACAGACAACACTCTCCTGTTGGCAGCTTATGATGTCAAAAGGCGGTTACACTTGTACCGAGTCGAGACAGTCTGGAATGTGCCGACAGACAAGCGGAGCCAGAATGCAGGCCCCTTCGAAAAGCCATCAATCCAGGTCTCACTAATTGCTTTGGAAGACGACTGCAATCCTGTCGACCTTGCGAACGACGACTTGAGTAACGGGACAGCATCAAGGGGCGCTGCTGCTGCCCAACTTACACATCTCAACTTTCTTCCAATTACGCCCGAACAGGACGACGGCTCAATACCTACCATTCAAGCGATATATTGCAAGCCACCAAATCCTCTATCATACGATCTCAACGCCCACGAGACCCGCTACAGTATCATCGTTAAATGGGAAGTGCATCAAGAGCAGCACAGTCAACTCCATTCTAGCCTTGATCAAGTAACATCAAAGAAGAAGAGCGTAAGCTCAATACCTGCGCAGAACACTTTTCTTCTGAAAAGGCAGCCTGACTTCTCCCTGCATGGCGTCGTCTTGGACTTTTGTCCGGTATGGTATAACATGCTCCTGGCGTTCGCCTACAGCGATGGGGCTATCGAGTTCAGGAAGCGATCCACCATGGAAGTAGTCATGCCAGATGACAATACCGATACTGTAACATCGCTATTACAAGCTGGTTTTATCTTCCAACATGCAGAACCTTCGTTACACGTTGCGTTGTCGCCTAATCACTGCATGGCGGTATGCATGCAGTTGGACGGCAACCCAAAGCTACGCTCCATGGAATACTCTCACGGTACCCTCTCGTCAGACGACGATGACCCACGGCATTCCGCCGCACTCGCAGCACTCATCCTACAGTCCTCCTCGGCAGCAAACCAATACTACTCTAGCGACGACATCTTCGCTATCATCAGCTCCCTTAGCGAGAAACGCAAGCATGACTTCATCAACCTCCTCTTTGAAGGACTTCAAGTTAACATTGATTGTGGTGTGGACGACACTTCTAGCAACCACTTTCTCCTCCTTGGTCGCGGTCCCTTCTTCGTAAAGACGCTTTCGGCCATGAACCTTCTCGGCCTTCAAGGCACCGTCGAACGATCCCTGAGCAGCAAGATGGCCTGGCAGATTATCAATATACGATTCGTCACGCAAACCCTGACCACCATCTTCCGCCTGCATGGCGATACATCAAAGAACAACCTCAAGCCCGAAGGTGTACCACAAATGATCGGAACAAGCAGATGGACCATGCACTTCATGGCATACATCTTCGACGAGCTCTTCACCATCGGCCGCGCGATATCCGACCTCCCCGCCGGCACCGAGCTCACACGCTCTGTGCTCGAAGACAAGATTCACGAGCTCAACAAACCCGCCCTCCTGCTCCTCCTCTCTGCCTTCCCCCGCGCCATGATGAAACTCTGGGCTCAACCAACCCAATGGGTAAAGCGCAGCGCAGCAGCCTACGTTCGACCCCCTCAAGAAGGCAGCCCTCCCGGGCCGCCCCAGACCCCAGAAGCCAAAAAGCTATACTCCCCCCTCGACCAAGCCGTAACCGAAGTCCCTTTCGAATACCGCTGGTTTGAAGTGCTCATCAGCGAAACGCAAAATCATGTCCGCGGCATCTACAAACAGCGTAACCTAACGGACATGCAACGCAACAGCATCGAGCGGGAACTCCTCTTAGGAAAAATCCCCGACATCCTCTTCCCCGCAGCAAAACGCCTCGTCACAGATACCCTTTGGAACAGCAACCAGCAAAACGGCTGTCTGGCTGATAAACTCGACATGGGGAAACTCATGTTCTTCGATACCACGTGGCTTGGTTTCCAGGATAGCAAGCGTGCGAGGATATGGCACGAGCAGCACGTTGTGGATGTGTGTCAGAAGATGATTATTAGGGGCACGGGGACCTGGGTTCATCCTGTGGGGAGTGCGACGGGTGGGGGGAATCGTGGGAGGAGCGATAGTACCAATAGTGCTGCTGGAGCGAACGGGGATGCGGCGGGTGGGGAGAGGAAGAGAAGGAATTTGCTCAAGCAGTGTACGAGATGTGGTGCGTGTATGGAGGATGTTGTGCCTGGGTTGCCAGGGTATACTGCGGCACACTATCAGTACTTGCTGGGTGTGAGCAAGCATTGTATATGTGGAAATAGTTGGATGCTTGTTGAGACTAAAGGCAAGGCGAAGTAGTTGGGCTTGCGAAGAGGTATGTAATCTGGATAGAGATATCTGCTAGGAAGATTTTCTAGCTCTTCATAATGAAACGTCAGTATTCAAGCATCACAGCATGATATGCAAAGATCATGTTTGTGGGTATGTTTATCTTCATTCATTCAGTGCAGTCTAGCTGCTTTTCATGTAGCTCATCGTAAGATGGCAGTAGATCATAAACACATACACACGTGGACAAGACTCAAAAAAAGCTGTTTATGCTTTAGCAGCACCAGCCTTGATGAGGAGAACATCACCGTCCTCGACAACGTAGTCCTTGCCCTTTGTCATAATCTTGCCCTTTGCCTTCAAAGTGGCTTCATCTCCCTCTTCCTTCAGTGCGCTGTAGTTGTATACGATAGCCTGGATGAAGGTCTTCTCGAAATCACCGTGGATGACACCAGCAGCTTGCGGCGCCTTGGTGCCAGTCCTAATTGTCCATTGTCGGACCTCATCGGTACCAGTGGTGAAGAAGCTACCAAGTTGAAGAGCCTTGCGCATGGTCTGGATGGCCTTGGGCAGCGCTGACGTGGTCTCGAGGGTCTTGAGCTCTTCGGCTGCCTCCGCGTCAGACATGACAGCGAGGCGCTCCTCGAGTTGTACTGAAATGGGAATGATTGGGTCACCAGGGGCGTTGGTCTTGACCCATTCGGCAATCTTGGGTAGATGCTTGTTCTTCTTGCGGATGTAGTCCCTCTCGCTCAAGTTGACGAGGGTTACGACAGGCTTAGCTGAGAGGAGGAAAAGAGGGTTGATGTGCTCGACCTAGCAAACTGTAAGTATATGCTTGCAAGGAGCATCTCAGAAACGTGATGTAGTTGGGATATTGTTAATCAGAGTAGGACTTCACTTCAGAACAGCCCAGCGTTAATGGGCCATCAGAGAGCTGGGATTATAGAGCAATCGCTCTTTGTCATCTTCTAACAGGGGGTGTGAGAAAAGGAAGTAAGATGTACATACCTCCTTAGGTGACCAGTTGCCCTTCCGGACATCCTTGCCGTCCTGGAGCATCTGAAGGACCTTCTCGACTGTGGCTTGCTCCTCCTTGAGCTTCTTCATCTCCAAACTCTGACCGCCTCTCCTTGTCTCCTTTTGAAGAGCAACGAGTGCCTTCTCAGTGAACTCGATGTCTTTCAGGCGCAGCTCCTCGGCGATGATGTCCAAGTCACGGATCGGGTCAACGTCACCCTCAACGTGGATGATCTCGGCGTCGTCGAAGCATCGGACTACTTGGAAGATGGCATCGACGGCGCGGATGTGCGACAAGAAGGCGTTACCGAGACCGGCACCAGTGGAGGCACCGCGCGTCAGACCAGCAATATCGTAGATGGTCAAGTGGGCAGGAACGACCGACTTGGGCTTGTAGTGCTCTACCAGCCAGTCGAAGCGGTCATCTGGGACAATGACGCGCGACTCTTCTGGGTCGATGGTGGCATATGGGAAGTTGGCGGGGTTACCAAGAGAGCACTTGGTGATGGCTTGGAACAGAGTCGACTTGCCGACGTTTGCTAGGCCAACCTGGCAATCACTGTTAATGTGAGAACGCGACGAGGCAAGCTATGTAGGGCTCTCACTCACGATACCGGTCTTCAAGTTGTTTCCTGGCCTGCCGAGCGGAAGCTTCACCTCCTGGACTTGCTTCTTGGGAGGCATCTTTTTCTTCTTGGGCGCGGACGCGTAGGTGCGAGCGGCTGTGAAGGCGATGAAAAATTTGGTGGGAGAAGGTGAAGAGTGTAAAGAGGCCGAAAAATGACAGGCAGTTCTTGCTGCCGGAGAGTAAAAAGTGGGTATCAAAGAAGAGAAAGAGAAGGTCGTCAGAGGCGGCGTGAGGGGCATTAGCAGCCGAAATGCATTTTCCTGGAACAAGCAGAGGCTGGAGGTCCAATCGAATTTTCAAGAGTTTATGTGGCTAGGGTGGCGTCCGTGCGGCGCTTGCTCCAACGCGGCAAGCGCCTGGTCCAGTGCAGATCGCCAGAGCATGGGCGGTTGGGGCAGTTCGTCGTCGACATCACCGCCCATACCTCCATCTCCGCATATTACTTTGAGGGCTGGTCCCGCTCACTGACCTCTACCCTCCCGCCCCCGCACCAGTGCCTCACACCATTCAGCGTCCTTTACCAGCGTCTATGATACCCCACCCTCCATCTTCGGTACCAAACGTAGAGAGATACCTACCGCAATAGATACCACACTCGATTTCTAAACATTGCACCACACCCATCCATACATCTCACCACACTCACACAAAATGTCGTCCTCTGCCCGACCAAAACCCTCGCGCAAAAGCTCCGGCAACCATAGGAGTACGCTGTCACTTACAAGAACCGAGGTCACCATACACGTCTATGATCTACTACCCCCCGGCAAGGTCGCCACTGTGCTCTGGGCGATTGGAAGTTCTCTCCTACACACGGGTGTTGTTATTGGCGATAGGGAATATGCATATGGCGGGCATGACCGGCGGGATCTAACGGGAGTGTACTGGACGAAACCTGGGCAAGAACCCCCAGGTGGTACTTTCAAGCAGGCGATCCTACATGGCTTCTCTTTTCGGCCTGAAGAAGAATTAGAGGCTATCATCCAAGAGGTATGCAACAGCATTCGTATTCAGAGAACTGGCTAACGTGTCACAGGCCTCGCACGAGTTTCAAGGAACGTCGTATAACCTCCTCACCAAGAACTGCAACCACTTCACGTCCTACCTCTGCGAAAAGCTCACCGGTCGCCCAGCCCCAAGCTATCTGAATCGTGCCGCTAGCATCGGCGTCGCTCTGCCATGCGTTGTACCACGGGAATGGATAGCGCCACCGGATTATGATACTGCTGATGGAGAGTTGCTTGACGAGGAGTTCGAAGACGAAGGAGCGTCGATGCTGCGGCACGACCGAGAACGAGAACGCCATCGCACCGCTGAGGAGGCAAGGGGCTGGGAAAACGAGAGCTATTCTGCTGGAAGTAGTCGTAGTGATCAAGGAATCGCAAGAGGGCCTATTAGGTATGAGGCTGGAAATCTTGCACCCAGGCTTGTCAACATCGCGGAAACGGATTCTAGTGGTCGGCCTATTCCACCCGCTGAAAGGGCACCATTGCCGAAAAATCTGACATGACTCTCGAATTGGTCTAATTTGCCCTTGGCCACTATACACTGCTCTTTGTGATGCATGCCGTCAAGTGAGGGCCCATACCCATAGACGCCTAGTGATGCCCTACTATCATCGTACACTGCTGCTTTCTCACACTCTAACCCAATCTCCTTGGCTTCTTGCTCCTCACACCACCAAACTTGAGTCTCGTAGAGTCGGCTAGTTTGACAATCAACGGCCGTATCCTCTTTCCCTCGGAACCCAGTATCGCCTTTGTGACTGCCTCCCTGCCTGGCCCAAATCCTCTGTATATCAACTCCAGCTTCTGAATCTGTGGCAGCAAGCCCTTGTCCTGGATCCGGTTCATGAGGAAAGCTGCGAGTTGGTAGGCAGCATCGTATGACCCGCGCCCCGCTTTCCGGAAACCAATGTTTCCACACGATACCGAGATGAGGGGATTGCGATTTGGCTGTGTGAGACACAGATGTGTGTTGTGCTTGGTAGCGTAAACGTGTAATTTGTGCTTGTCGTCCTCTTCCCACTCGCGTGGTGCAAGATTCTTGAAGCCCGGGGTCCCGTCGGCGTTGGGTATTATGTTCCCAAAGTGGTCAGGACCTGCGTTCTTGAAGTTGCGTGACACATTGCCGAGGAGACTGTCCATTGACAAAGAGGGCTTATTGCGGTCGGTGGGAGACGCATTGAGGGCTTGTGTGCTGTGGGAGAAGGGTCGCAGAGGCTGCGTGTGTTGACATGATGCGCGAATTGTGCATGTGAGCGATCGAAACGTCCGTAAGGTGGTGTTGCTGGCCATGTTGGAGGCGGTATCGATGCCCCGATTGAGGTTCGCGGATGCAGTGACTTGCTAGAAGGTCGAAGAAAGTTGCGAGCTTGGCACTACCGCGGAAAAAGATGGCGATGCCGAAACTGACGTCCTTCACCCAACATTTGCCGCGCCCACTTTCTAAACATCTTCCCTCTGGGCCGGTTGTACTTCAATTTAATTTTAGTCCTATTGTGTTCGATCCTAGAGCATGAGGCCCCAAACAGCAAACACATTCGCCGCCACTGCGCGATGGAGCATACAACCCGCCGCTGCTACGCCTGCAAGCGCATATGGAAGAGCTGCAGCGTATAGACGGATATCGACACTGCCAAGAGCTTCGCAAGTCCCCTCCGCACGCACCTCACTCCCACCCACACCCACACTTTCCTCTCAACGCTTCCTCCGCAGCGAGTTCTTGCCCCAAGATGTTCTCTTCCGCACGTCATCCGCATACGCCCGCCACTTCTCTTCTCGCCCCGCACTGTACGAGCAAGCACAAAAGCAAAAACCTGTAAAGGACGAGGAGCCCCAGTCCACCAAGTCTACAGACTCTGAGGCCAACACAGCAGAGCAGGCTGCAGGCGACCAGGCAAGGAAAGAGGGCGAGGAAGCCAAAGAGAAGAAGGACGGAGAGGAGGAATCTGGTGAACAGAAAGAGGGCGAGGAGGGCCAGAAAAAAAAGGAGGACGCGCCTCCACCTCCACCCCACGGTGACAAGACACCATGGCAAGTCTTCACCGAGACCTTGAAGCAGGAGTTCCAGGCCTCCAAGGACTGGAATGAGGGTACAAAGCAGTTGGGTGGTGCACTACACGACTTCCAGCAGAATCCTAATGTTCAGAAAGCTGGACAGATTTCTGAAGCTGCCAAGACAAAGACAACAGAGGCATTGAAGGCCACAGCATCAGCTGTCGGTCACGGTGCGGCGTGGACATGGGACACCATGCCGGTCAAGGGCGTTCGCGCTGCTGCTAGGGTTACCGGAAGTGGCCTCGAATACGCAACCCGACCAGTGCGACAAACCAAGGCCTTCCAGGCTGTGAAGGAGACCATTGATGATGGTAGCTCGTCAAGATACGGTGGATGGGTCGAGAAGGAGGAGCGTAGGAAGAGGCGTGAGCTGCGCGAACTCAACGAACTCCAGAGAACAGGTGGTAGGACCTTGGGGCCAATGGAAGAAGACCCAAAGTAAGACTTTTCCAAGTAGCTCAGAAGCTTCGACTGACAATTCGCAGCGCTGGTACCAATGTCACTCTGCACAAGGACGCCAAGTACAAGGAAGTCTGGAGAGAGTGGAAGGACAACTCAAAGCTCGCCCAGGGCTTCTTCGGCATGAAGACCGTCTACAGGGAGTCCGAAAACCCCCTCATCGAGACTGCCCGCAGTATCACCGACCGCATCACTGGCTTCTTCGCCGAGAATGAGACGGCCATGGTCATTAAGAGATTCAGGGAAATGGACCCCAACTTCCAAATGGAACCTTTCCTGACCGAGATGCGCGAATACATCCTCCCAGAAGTCTTGGACGCATACGTCAAGGGCGATATCGCAGTCCTGAAAGAGTGGTTGTCAGCAGCACAATACTCAGTCTACGCAGCGCTGATGCAACAATACCAAGCCGCAGGTCTGAAGTCTGACGGAAAGATTGTCGATATCCGTGGTGTTGATGTCCTGAACGCGAAACTGCTAGAGCCAGGAGAGATCCCAGTCTTCATCCTTACCTGCAGAACACAAGAAGTGCACGTATACCGCAACGCCAAGTCTGGTGAACTCGCATCCGGCATGGATGACAAGGTCCAACAAGTCACATACGCTATTGGTGTCACCAGGATACCAGAAGACGTGAACAACCCCGAAACACGAGGATGGAGATTGATCGAGCTGCAGAAGAGTGCTAGGGATTACTACTGAGCGAGTCGCCAACTTATCCCTTTTTCCTTCAAACCTGTGTTCCCACCCTGTACGAGTACGCCATGTTTTCGCGCGTCTTATGTTCTTCCGGCATCTTTGGCGTCTTAAAAAGATACAGCTATTGCTCTGTTTTTACTATAGTCCCTGGCCTCTACATGGGGTCTATTCTGTTTTCGTCAATGGGTCATGGAAGTGGATAGACGGATGCTGTAGAAGAGTACGGCGTCCTACATGACACACTTCTCTACTCTGTATGTATAGTATGATGACTTGATGGATCGGTGGAGTGGAAATACCACGTGTAAAGCATGAGGAATGTGCCCTGAAGACGGAATTGAGAAAAATCAACCCTCACTTCGTACGTTATGCGTCCCCTTAGGACATGTCTTCCTCTTTTCGATAATTGTCAGATTCCGAAGTGAGGTTCCTTAAGCCCATAGCATACCTGTTGTCACAAGCAATGCGTATAGGGACATGTTTTAGTGGTGTGGTAGGCATTGGCGCCAACCCATTCAACTTGAAAGGGGAGGAACATCCACGCCAGACTCCCCAGCCTTGATCAAGTCCTTCATCGGCCGAAGTACGCACCAAAACACTGACACAGTCGACGACATTCCAATAGTATTTATCTTGGCTGCCGTCGAACCAAATTTCCCCTGACAAAGTCGAACCAACAGCCCGCGTTCTCTCAGCCGAGGCATTCCAATTCCGAAGAGTCCGAGCTTGCGCGGAACCTCCGATGTTACCAAACGCTCACCGACTTCCCTCTAGCCCAGGAAAAGTTTCTGATTCTAGGCGCCGCGCAGATACGTAACCATGATATCCGCAAGGTCTACCTTATCTGGGCATGTGGGTCGGAGTCTGGGACTCGGGGGTAGGAGGGCATTGGCCCCGCGCGAAGTCGGCCGGTGTTGTATAAAGCCTGGTCGTGGTACAGATAGGAGGATTTTTAGGTGGCAGAGTACTGTTTGTAAGTCTTCCTTGTTCTCGATTGAGTGGGCTGGACCACTATCTGTCGTCATACTAGAATCGAAGAAGAATATCGAAACTAACATTTTCGTAGCAGAATCGCAAACTTCACAACCCATATCAACGCCACCACCACCACCACCCAATCCAAATCTCCAGAAGGCCAAACGCCCAATCTACATCCGCCTACCTATCGCTCTCGCTCTCACCCTTCTCACCTTCACAGGCGGCTTCATCATGGCCGGCGCCCCCGCAATCGAGTCCCTCAGGGACCTCTCGAACCCACCCACCGACGCTGAGACCTTGGAAATGTTCAAGCCCTCCACAGAACAAGTCGCGGAAATAGAACGAAGCATATTCGAGCACCCGATCACAAAATCCTTACTCGAAGACCCCAAATACATTCCTTCGCGCCCCCACCTCAAAATCCCAGAGGGTCTGCGAGCACAAAACTTGACTGGAGGCACTTTACTCGGTCCCGACAAAATCGCCGTCCCACCGCTACAATTCAGCACCGCAGACGGCTCATCGTTTGTCTCTCTGCAATATCTCGGTGAAGCGCTCTGCGGACACCCTGGTATCGTCCACGGAGGCCTCCTAGCCACGCTCTTGGACGAAGGACTAGCACGATGCTGTTTCCCTGCTTTGCCCAACAAAGTAGGTGTCACTGCCAGTTTAAACATTACATACAAGGCGCCGTGCATGGCGGGGCAGATTGTCGTTCTAAGGGCGGAGACGACAAAGGTTGAGGGGAGGAAAGCATGGGTCAAGGGCTGGTTGGAGACGATTCCCAAGGAGGGCAAGGAGCCGCTCATCCTAACGGAGGCAGAGGCATTGTTTATTGAGCCGAGACAGGCGGCGCAGATGAGGAGGGTTGTTAATTAGATTTGGGGTGAAAAGGGATGGTACGGCATTCTCAGGGCGTTGGGGGAGTATCACGTTTAATGTGGACGGTCATTCGTTCGCCGATAGACTTCTAGAGTTGCGGTCTGGAAAGACAATAGTATGGTTTACTTCAGTGAACGAATATGCACAAAGACTCGGACAACCCCCTCGGACGACGTTAGTCGGTGAGATCAAGATGGTATTATAAGACGGGGGGTCAGCAGCGGAAGCCGTCGAGAGACGATACCAAACAGTTATCGACGCTGGGGCTACCGTACATGAGTCTGAGAGTAAAGACGTGGCCAGACCCGAAGATGAATCTACGCATGATGAAGATCTCGAGGCACATCCAAGAGTCGATGGTCAGGACATTCTCATACAATCTAGAGTTCTCGAGATTTGCGATGAGCCTGTCCTGATCAACCTTCCTGCCATACCCCGTCTTCTAGCTTATATGTGCATGTAGAGAATAATTCTATCTGTGCTGTTGTTGGCTACGGAGTAGTGGAAGACTTTAGCGTACCAGTTCATTTTCTCCCTCTTATATTGTGCAATCGCTCCTGAACTATATTAAGCGCAAGTGTGTCACTCTGTTGATTCGAACATCACATTGACAGACACGGTATTTTGGTACGACACTCGCTTATTTCATTAAAGTATTAACGTCCGATCCAATTCCTCGAGTCAGCCACTACGTCAACAATAGACGTAACCCTCGCACTGCATGCGAAACATTCGGAACAAGCTAAGCTACTACCTTCCCATCTCACTCACACTCGAGCGACCTTCAACAACAGAGAACAAGACAGGAGGAGATCTTTCCATCTTGCACGACGACGCCATTGAAAAACAAAGATATCCAGATCCGTAGATCTGCGATAACACAACAGCCAACAATAACAACAGGATCAAGATGATGCTGCATCCAAAAGGTAACTTTGGACACAGACCAAGTTGAAAAGTAAAAGAGATATCAGGAAACGAGGAAAAAGAAAAGAGTGTATGAGAAAAGAAAGGAATTTGTGGGGTAAGAGTGTTCTATTTACAACTGAGACTCTTCCGTTTCGAGAGGAGAGAGGTTGGTGATCGGCGGGGTTGGTAGTTGGGGGATGGTTGACGCGCTGTGGTGAGGTTGGCGTCGGGTATCTGTAGCGACTGAATGCGAAGCTCGACAACGCTTCGTGTTTGGTAACAAGGGATTTGGGAAAAGACGCCCGGCGCTGATGAATGCTATGCTCGAGAAAGAAAGATCTGCTGTACAGAGGTATGCGTTCGCTGGAATGATGCTACTTTTCGAGAGGGTGGAGGATGTGTATTGGGAGATGAGGACGGTGGATAAAGATTGCTTGGAGCATGGGCTCATTATAGGCGTGATGACAGGCTACATTGAAGTAAAGAACTTAACGGCTTTGACCGAGGTTCAGCCATGACATGTCCGATTGCTCCTTCGCGTTCGGTTGCTGATTGGGGCCAGGACCTGGGAACAAGGTTGCTGAGCTTTCGTGTCCAACTCTTGGTGGTGGGTAGAAAGAGTTGAACTTCGGGCTCGGCAATGCCTGCTCAACCTGTCCTCCTTGTGCGCCACCTGGGCCACCTGGGAACACCGTTGCGGTGCTCTCACGATCTTGTGGAAGACCGAGACGTGGCGGCGCAGGATACATCGAGCTGAACTTGCTCTTGGGCATCTCGTCTTTCGGTGCTGGAGGCGCGTTGCCAGACGGGAACATGGTGAACGTGCTGTCTCGCATGTCAGGAACAGTTGGTGAGTTGTCGCCTTGTCCGGGGTAGAAGGAGCTGAAGTTGCTCTTGGGATAGAACGACTCTGTGCCATCGGGATAGTATGAGCTGGTGCCATGGAACTTGTTGTTAGGATCAATGACCATGCTACCAGTGTACTGACTGCTTGTGCGATGGTCATCACCCATTGGGGTCCAGCTCTCTACTGGATCACGTAGGTAATGACGATCGTCGTGACTGAGAGCAGATACTGAGCTAGCGTTGGAGTTCGCACGGGCGAGCTCAGCTTGCATGGGTTGAACTTGATGTGGTAGGCCGGGCAGACTGCTAGTGGGGGTTCCAAGCGTCGGACTTCCGCTCGCCACTCGGCTCAGACGCTGGCCATCATTGAACTTGGGGATCTCCAATGGAGCAATGTGTTGTGATGGTCGTGAGCTGTACATGCGTGAGTTTGTGTACTGTGACTGACTACCGGTGCTTGTTCGGTCCGACGCGAAGGTCGATCGGTCAGCAGGTGGTGCACTAGCAAGGTTCGTAGCTTCGTTGTTCGCGAAGTACCTACTCCAGCCTGAGCTGCGAGCTCTTGGTGCAGGTTTAGCGTTCCGACTGGAGTTCTGGCGAACCATGGGCTCAACAGGCTCCGGCTTCAGGTCGAACTTGGCAAGCTCGTAGGGCTCATTGTAGCCATCAGAGTAGCCTAGTGGGCTGCTCTTCTTGACTAGTCCTGCTGTGCTGGCGTCACTCGCGACGTTCTTCTTGTGACCACCACCTCGTCCTTGGATGATGGCAAGCGATGTTAGTGAGTCGTTGTTGTGTTTGGGTTGGTAAGTGACGACAGATCCGCCAGCCTCCTTCATGAAAGCGGCACCACGGTCGGCAAAGCTCATCCGGTCATTCTTCTCGACGTAACCTGGATTCTGCTTGCTCTTGTTCTTCCTGTACTTGAGACAGAACAGAATCAGGATTAGGATGAACGCAATGCCAAAGATCGTACCAAGTGTGGCTCCAAGTACGGTCAGCATCTTTCCCTTATTGCTAGGAGGACCCGCAGGTGCGGCGGCTTCCCCGGTCGTACTAGCACTTGGAGTGGCTGATATGGATGCTGTTGGGGTTGGCGTCGATGACGCACTGGAGGACGATACGGAGTTTACTAGGACATCTTGTCCAGCAAACAATGCTGTCGCATTCATCCATGAGTTCTCCTGCGCTTCGAAGATAGCGATGGGTTCATCAGCGTTACCTCCACTGGCGACGGTAGTGCCATCATCCCCTTGTGCTAACGAGTAGCCAGTTCGTGATGTTTTCGGTGCGTATGTCTCGTTATACGACGACCAGTCGTCCAAGGTAACTCGCTTCACCTTTCCCCCCTTCTTATCCCCTCCAGCGAGGGTTCCCGGGGCTGCGGGCGAGCCATCCTTGTTGATCAATAGAATTCGCTCCACGGCGTTTGGTACTGCACTCATGTCAAACTTCTGCAGAGCGACCCTCTTATCGTTTTTGCTGGTGACTACTGAGCACTTGACGGCGTCTTCATTGGCGATGGGTTCTGTGAGAGTGACGCCGAGGTCTTGCCATCCCGACGCCTTGCTGAACTTCCATACCGCCGTGTTGGTCGCGCCACCACCGACTAGTAGTGCAGTGCTCGCATCCGAGTTCATAAGCATGGGGTTCACAGAAGGAGGCGCGCCACCCGACGGCGAACTTGAGACGGAGTAAGGTTCGACAGTAGAGAAGACAAACGACTCAGACGATGGGCCGTTGTCTCCGTCTGTTTGCGAGCCTGAATACACGAGGATTTCCTTGGATTCTTCGAGGTAAACGGCTCCATGGTTTACGCGATTTTGCGTGTTCCAGCTTTCTGACCGTTGCCAGTCCCACTTCTTCGTGGAGAATGTGTAGTGCATCAGTCCAGGGTAATTCCATGTTGAAGCCGTCTCGTTGACGCGACCTCCAACAATGAACAGCTTAGCCGCCTGGGCATCTCCCTTGGGTGCTGCTTTGACGCATTGTGCTCCGGTGAGCGATATGTCCATAGGCAACGCCTTCCATTCTGCCCCCTCTTCAAGCTTCAGCGACTGAAATCCAGATGGCGAGTATACGTAAAGCGTCTTATCGTAGATGATTGAGCAGTGCTCACTGAGCGGGTAAATAGGCTTTGGCAGCGACATGATTGTGTTGGTCGTATGACGATCCGGTGATATAGCGAACGTGATGTGAGTTTATTCTCGACTCGAGACGTAAAGCAATAGACTGATTATGATTCCACTCGACTTGGCATGACTAGGTGTGAGGTCCAAGGATTATTAGTTGGGAGGCGAATGCGACGGTTGAAAGATGGAACTCGCTCGTGATGAGAAGCGCAAGAGGGACTGTAGCGCAACCCAGTGTTAGTGTGGCCCAGCAAGTAATGGTCGTGTCGAACGTACTCGAAGCCAAAACAGATGCCGGGACCGAGCGCGACAGTGTGTTCGATATGGCGATGTCAGATGGAACGATTCGACGGGTGCACAGGGAGCGACGGGGCAACCCTCTCTCAAAGAGGCGTAGAGGTGTACGAAGGGTAGGGCGAAATGAGAGGCAGCACAGCTCAGCGGTGTGCGGGAGTCGAGATGGAAAGCCGTCTAGGTGAGGCTGTTCAGGCACGGAGGCTGAAGCTGGGGAGAGACAGGTCAGCCTGAGCGAGAGGGAGACGTCCAACCGGCCGCTGCGAGGGTCCGTTCACGCTCACGGTCGTGCAAGGGCAGCACTCGGGCGGGCTTGGGCATCTCCCAAATGGCCTAAGCGGCGACGGCACGAGCGAGGGTGTGACCATGCACACGAAGACTGTCAGGGGTAAATGGTGAGACAAACCAATGACGTTGCGCAGCTGTCGTCGTTATTCGCCAGTGCCCCTGGTCTTAACCAAGAATATTTAGCGTTCATTTTAGCCAAGACACATGCTTGCAGCGAGGAAACAGCCCCAGTGTCGGAACATGTCCCTGGCTTTCTTTGCCATTGCAGCACCAGCAGAGTCTGCACCGTGAGGATGTTGAGAGTTGCGGGGTCAACGGCCAGCAGTACCCGACGCTATTGACCGCCGCTCTACAGCAGTCAAGTCAACTAAATCACGGCATCAAGCCAGCCTCAATAGTCGCTGCTGTGCCGATCTTGTCGCTCATTGTGCATCCCACGTTCTTCGCGCATGAAACTTCCATAACAAGGGTTCTGATCATTTCCGCTCCTACGACCACTTCACGAATCAAGACATACCGCCTCTCTCCTTGCCTCTTTCTGCTCGCCTGTCGCGCGCCATTCCGCCATGGGACCATATGCTCCGGAGTAGAGCGACTTACAAAAAAAAGGCTCCGTAGACTCGACCGCATTGCTGGCACTCGTACATATGCCTAAAAACGTGTGCAGCCGTATATGCATGCACGCATAGTAGTACCTATCGATAGTGCGCGTTCGGACAGTGTCCCCGGAAGCTATGGCGAACAGTTTGGCGGCGCTGGGCATGCTGTGCACCTTGTGCTCGCTCCTAGCTTCCTGTGGGGTTTGCGCACAACGAGTCGCCGTTTGCTGCTATCGCCCACTATCGTCACACATCTCATCACATCTCGGTGACGACGATTCGAACATATTGAGTGTGATGGCATGATGGCAATAAAAAGTATGAGAGGCGCGCGCTCAGGTGGGCGGCTTCGTGATGGGTGGAGGCATACGATAGACCCTCTAGCGGACACCTGAAACAGAATCCACGGCCCTTCTCATGGACGTGCATGACCTGACTCAGCTAGGAACACGCCAGCTGCTAACCACGCGCTTTACGTCGTAAGCGCAATACGATGGCTCCAACACCAACGATCTATTGTTGTCTATGAAATCACCAGCGATCACGAAATCTTCTGAATGCTACTAAAATTGCCCTCTATGCAGCAGCCAACCTTAACCGTGACCACGTTGGTGGCGCTGCGCACATCCTTATTAACCATTTGGCTGCCTACCCCGCCAACAGCACTGAGTTGAGACAGCAATATCCGGCTACGTACTAGGAAGGCATAGGATGCGGTTGGCCGTCATCAATTTCATGCAAGCTGCAAACGACATTCCTTCGAACTCGTGAACTGACGGCAAAACAACTCTCTGGCAGCTAACAACACACCAGGCAATCCCGGTCCCACACAGTGTCAAGTTTCTAGTCAGATCTTAGGACTTGCTTTGCCACGTTACTCAGCCCCCAGGCGTCCTGTCTAAACTCTTCCATGTGTTTATTCTGGTGCCTTGGGCTTCAAGGGAAAGTCTACGGCGTAGACAGGATTCCGAGTGTTTGAGCAACACGGCTTGTCCCTACCCACATGTTCGCTATGCGAAACACTATATCCGCTGCCAACACGCGATATTCTGTTTCGCAGCGGTACGCCTGCTAATTAGTTCGTTGTCACTCAACTGAGCCGGCATGTTTCGTCATGCGTCTTTATGTCTGAGGAAACACACGTGTCCGGGCATGAAGCTCTCTATCGGTTGTCATGCGTGCGCAGATTCCCATGTATCGGAGATTGGACTGAACGGCAAGCGAACGGCACTTGCAGCTGTCACATCCGTCACGTCGGGCCATACAAAAAAGCATCGAGACGTTAGGACCCTCGTGGGAACAAGCAAAGTCGCGGACCGCAGCGTTCGATCTATGTTCGGCTACTTTTCGTTTGAGGGAACTTGCTTTCTCAAACGAACTGGTACCACGAGACGAGGAACTGTTATCGCGGGTACTCGCAATCTTAGGACAAACCTCATTACACATTGTCGCATGTATGCTGGTCAGTAAACTTATCTCGATCGCGAAGTGGTCTCATCATATAAATGGTTATGATTTCCTCTCTATACGGAACGAATCAATTCTGCGCACGATCAAAGTGCCGGGTTACGCTTTGCACCTTTCGGCACTTACACACCATCAACATTGCCTTGACATGGGCCTGTTCGGGGACACCGCGCCTATGTTGTACATGCACTTGCATCTTAGATATCTGCACCATTTACCTGCATGAGTACTAAGATCTACGATATGTCAGATTAGCAGGAAGCGTAGGATTTGTGTACCGCGCCACCTCCAGTGCTGACCTGACATGCGTATTCTCGATCTATAATTACAAACCTCAATTCCTATGTGCTTCTTTCGCTTGGGTGCAAGACGGCTATCGAACAGTCATGGTTTCTTCTTGTGTCGTGTCGGTTACGAGTAAACTCTTTTCTTCTGTGCTGTACCTCGTGCAGCTATATCACACCGTAAATGTATTAGCTATATTGCTTCTCCAGGTACTTCAGAAAATTGTACATCGTGCAACTTCAGATTACATCTTAGATATAGGGTGCATTTCAAAAGAATGACTAATTCTTTGGTATCGATCGAGAAAAATATAGATACAGTTATTACCAGAAACTTGAACAGAGACAAACTCGTTTCCCATGCTGTTTGTATTCGTGTTTGCAATAGGACGTATCGTATCAGATAAAACATGAGCATATTGTACTTCAAGTAGCATCGCTGTCCAATACGAATATTACCCACATTCTGCAACTAGTCTTCGTGTCCAAACATAGCACATCGTAAACACAATCATCACGCATTTTCCGATCGCTGTAAACAGTTTGAACTGTGACGACTATTCTTGTCTTGAATCAACATTTTTAGCATTTGGAATACGTATTCCATGACGGGAAACGTGTAACGACCTACCCAACCACACGGAGCCGGCTCTCCCAGCGGTTGTAGTATCCATCCTTCGTCTTCAACTTGCATGCCTTTTCTAATCCACCTGCCACGTATCCGCTACTTCAATCCAGCCCCCAGCCACCATTTGCTAGCACGATATCTGTCTTCCTCTCTCCACCCTCCGATTCGTCCCCACACCTCGCAGTAGCTGGTAACGTCAAACACGGACTCAACACCGTCGCGAAGTCTTATCGATTAGTCCCGCAGACGTCGACCCTTCCTCTCCACTTGGTCGTCCTTCGCTTCAACGCGAAGTAGGTACACGACAGCAGTGGCGATATGCAGTAGCCGAAACAATAGCAAGTGTGAGCCACGCCACCACGGGTCTGTCGGATACACTAGAGATGTAGGTTGATGGCACGAAGGAACCAGTGGAGGGTCCAGAATGGGTCAAGCTACGGTTGAAGTTGTAGGAAAAGCAAAAAAGGAAGAGGCTAACGAAGACTGGGTACATATAGATTGTATTGCTACATAATAGCTGAATCCTCTTCAAGAGACAGGTCGAGAGCTTATACTAAGCTCTTGTGACTACGGCTCCGTAGTCGTGATTGAACGTCTAGACGGTTCCGACAACCCGGGAGTCGGGATCTCAAGGAATCGTGAACCCATGGGCATGGTCACACGGAAAAACCATCATGAAGGCATCGCAATTGTGCGGTACGCTACAGTTCGTCAAACATAGGTACAGCCTGGTCCAAGGCCAGGCATTCGATGTGACAGCTGTACTACATCATGTAGACAAACTGGTTGTGTAAGTATGGGAATGTGTCTCACCATCAAACCATCTCCTTCATCGAAGAATCTCGAAGACGGTCTGCAGGCGAGCAACGACTATTGTCGTCTGGCATTATTCTCCGCTAGTCGTATAGCTCACTTCAACCATTAATGGGGTTGGTGAGTAGATATTCTAGCGTGGGCAAAAAGGACCTCACGTGCATGGTATCACGGCGACGGCTGGAGTAACAAATCTCATTCGTTGCCAAACTCCAATCCATCGTGGTATCATTTCGAACAGAAAACTTCGACGGGGCCGCATGACGGCAAGTCCATTGTTCGAGCTAGAAGCCGGTATAACGCCCTGCTTTTCCATGCGCGTATCGCATGCCCAGACCGTGAACCCATGATATGCATTTCATCCACTACGGACGGGGATGCTCGTGTCGATGTCCCTCATCGTCGTGGTGTGTGTCGTCAACCAAGGAAAGCGTTGATACGCTTATGCCTCCCTCTGCTTCTTCTTCTCCTCGCGGCCGGCGCTCTTGCGCTCCAGGATTTGCTCACGGTCCTTGTCGAGCTTGAGCTTGGTGATGACGACCTTGGAGGGAGCGATGGGGATGGGAACGGACTGGCCGTTGCTCTTCTCGCGGACGACTGTGTTGTGACTTAGTATACCTGTCGATATGTGAGGATAGAGGGGTACGCACTGCCGTTGACGTGGAGGCAGTACTTGAGGCGGTAGACGGAGGAGACCTTGCCCTCACGTCCCTTGTTGGAGCCGCGGACAACGGTGATCTCGTCCTGGGAAAAGTCAGCACACGATAGCACTGGGGAGAAGATCTGGATACTCACGTCCTTGCGGATGGGAATGCTGCGCACTCCGTGCTTCTCGCGGAGCTCCTTACTCAAAGGCGCCTGAAGGTTGTTAGAACATGTCTCCTGCAATGTTCCAAGTCTCTTCATACGCTCATGATGACCCGACGCACACTACTCGGCGCACTGAAGTGTGCCTTTCGCGATTTGCGGCGAGAGCTCGCGACCATTGACTGGACCTTGGTCATTTTTGCTGTGGAATTGGCGGGTTGTCGGGTTAGTAGACAAAGTTCGTGTCGCGATCGCAAAAATTGGAGTTGTGAGATGTGCCTTTGCTGGGGCGGGTTCGCTTCGCTAGCGTGGTCGGAAGAAGTGTTTTGCCGATTCCGAAAGGTCCGGCCAGGAAGTCGCGTCCGCATCGTGGACCGCATTCGCCGAGACGTCATGCAGGACGCGTCGCTAAAACTGATTTCTCGAACGACGGCGCATATGTTGCGCGCAGTCGTCTAGTCGGTGTATAAGATTTCAGAGTGTTGAACTATCACCATCTATACCCAACCAAGACCCCGCGCCCAAGACATCTCCCGCTCCTTCACGCGAACCACAGTCTCCATGCAGTTGTCCAACCCCACCCGTGTAAAGGCTGCAGAAAGGCCTCCAGGCTTTTAGCAGACGCCAACATGTCCTCGAACAACTACAAGCCGTACAGCCACTCGTATCAACAAAGTTCGGCGCAACAATACGCAGCATATCATACAGCATCTGCCGCGAACAATATCGCGCAACCCGCCCACCAGTACAAACAGCCACCGACGACTCAGGCACAGGACTATATGTCCTATGAGCCTCAATCGTATGCGAATCACAATAGTGGATACGGCACGGCACAAGATAACCAATGGGGTAATAGCAACTATGGAGGGACACGAGAGACAACTAGAGGCGCCGCCGAAGTCCTGCGTAGTATGAGTAACTCGACGCCGTATACGAATAACGCTGCGCCTACGAACGCCCAACCCGGAACCACCGCGATCAACACCGCCTCCTCGCACACCAGCCGCTATGCCGCCGGCAGCTCGCACTCGCCCCTAGTGCAGGCGCAACAACCCCATGCCGTCTACGAGCAATCGCAAGCGCGACCACACAGTGTCAACAACAACCGCGCGCAGCCAGCAACTCGGGGTTTACCATCACCAGCCAATGTGGCAGGTTACCCTTCGCAGAGAACCCAAACGATATATAATTCGCAACAACAGCGAACTGCCAGCCCAGCCCAACCTCAGTACAACACCGCGCCTGTTAGTAATACGCGAAGCGCGGGTATGTCTGCTACAACGAGCCAACAGTATGACGACTACAGCGCTCGACAACCTGCCGGTGTGGAAACCTCGCGTAACTCTCAGAACGCCACACTATCGACGGCTTATAACTACGGCAAGGCGCAAATGCCTTCCGCGATTGCGCCTCCTGCGCCTGCACTGTCTGCTAGCATGGCAGACACTCACAGTGTCCAGGGCACTACCACAGTGGACCCAATGGCAGTTTACGATCCATGGCCAGAATACCAGCGGAAGCAGGCCGCACAAAAGGTGATTGAAGATGCAGCACGTGCAGAAGAAGAGAAGATTGCGGAGGAGGCGTGTCAAGTAGAGGAGCAAAAGAAAGAGGAGGCCAGATTACGCCAGTCACAGCCAAAGTCGAAAGGAAAGAAAGCCCAAGAGCAGCAAGCGGGTGCTCCGGAAGCGGCACCTGCGACGTCTAGCGACTCCGGTGGCCCTGCTGAAGCACTGGAGAGTGAGATTCGAGCAATGATGGCTAAGATGAGAGAGCTGAATAGTAAAGACCCAGCACTTCTAGCCAAAATCTGGGAAGAAGAACGTAGGGCGAGAGCGCCCAGATCTCCTACCGTGGACGATAGGCCCGCACCTCAATCTGCCACTCTGCAACCGGTACAAGTTTCTCAAGCCTCCGCTCCACAAGTCACGAACTCGAATAAAAAGGCGACACCCAAGCAAAAGGTGAATGCGAGTATCTCAAAGCCAGCGACTCCTGCCATAGCTCAAGCTGTCCCTATCAAACAAGTACAGCCAAACAGCAGTATCACTCGACCAACTGGCAACACGGTCTGGCCGCCTGAGAAGAAGGCTCATCTGGCGAGCGCAGCAGCGGCATATCTCAACACTCTGAATGTCGCCCACCAAGTCGAACCTGGCCAGATATTGAGTCTATTGAACAGCAACCCTTCTTACATCGAACTATGCGAACAACTAGAGAAGATGGGTTTGAAGCTAGACCGCGCTGTCTTCGCGAAGAGCTTACTTACAGCGGTACCAGATGTGAATTCAGTATCCCGCAAATCTGCACAGCCTGCACCAGTTCCTGTCCAGAGACCACCGGTCCCACCTGCCGTCATGAAGAAGGACGTTGCGACTTCTGTCGCGCCAAGCCCACAACACGCACCCGCAGCTCCCTCACCAGCGAATGGAAGCTCTCACCCGTCTTTTCCAGGGAGCGCGTCGCCTGCACCTGCACCTGCACCTGTCGCGGAGATGGTGCCAATCAGATCCGAGCTAAGGAAGCCAGCAAACAAAGAAGAAGCAGCACGAAAGCGTAATCTGAGTGATCTGGTCGACCTGACTCAGTTATCAGAAGACGAGGACATGGGGCCGCCGCAAAAGAGGATAAACTCAGATGCATACGCATCTCCATACCCTCGTCTCCAAGACACTATGGCCGTCGACGAGGTGCCTTCTACACCAAACTTTCCCATCGCAAATACTCCTTCCTATCAGCCTCAATCACCTGCACCCCAGCCAATGCAGACTTCTACCGAACAACTTCGTTATGTGACTCTTGTTGAGCCATTAGACAGAAAGAAAGCGCTTCGTCGCAACACTTACAACCCTGCCACAATAGCACGAGACGTGCTTCTCGCTTGTGGAAGGCATCCGTTAGAGCGCAGCTTGAATCAACATCTAGATGGTTTGAGGACTACGTTACCACAAATAGGGTTCGATTCAGATCTCAGTACAATCAAATGGGACGTCATCGACCCAGGAAGACCTCCGCCAGGATATTTCAAAGACGGTGTTCAAGCCTTGACCGAGGATGCTGACGATGAAGAGGATGCTTCAGACGACGAGGACGAGTCGCGCACCCGCGCTCCGCCTAACGCCATTGGCGGTGAAGGTGGGGCGCACAAGGCCCAAGCTTTACCTGAAGCTATCAATCCGTTTAAGCAGAAGCGCCGCGGTCGTCCTCCACGACACTCTTTTCCTGACGGTGCACCAGCAACACCCAAACGCCCAAGCAGTCCCGCTTCTATGAGTTCAAGTGTGCCTCGTCCCACCTCTGGTGCCGCTGGCGTTGGGTATCAAGCTTTCCGGTCAGCCACAGAGTATGGACTTGATGGCAAACCACTGCCAAAAAAGAAGGGCCGTCCAGTTGGATGGCGGAAAGCCATTCATGGCTCTCCTGCTGCGCAAGCTCAACCGTCAACGAATGGTCATACCGGTCCTCGCAAGAAGCAACCGACGCAGCCAAGCGCTCTGCGCAACGAACCAATTCAGATTAGTTCAAGATCACCAAGTGTTGCGAACGGTCTTCCACGATACCAGTCGTATAAATGCAAGTGGCAAAATTGCCAGGCTGATCTACATAATTTAGAGACGCTTCAGAAGCATATTTATAAGGTACATCGCAAGGAGACAGTTAACAATACTTTGGAATGCTTGTGGGACGATTGCGGAAAAGAGGTCACCAACTACGATCATATGACGAACATGAGCATTGAACGCTATCAGCCGCATTCCTTCGACCTAGAGAGCAACTGGCGTGATCATATACAGCAAGCCCACATTAGTCCGCTATCGTGGCAGCTTGGTGATGGGCCGGCCGCTGGTCTCTCTGGTAAGGAAGATAGTTAGCGGCGTGAAATGGTTGTGACTGAAGAGAAGATCTACTCTAACACTCTTAATTGCAGACTCGCACGATTCTGAGGCATATCTCAGCGATGCACAAGGACGACAGGTCACCCCACGCATCACTGTCGACCCCGCACGCATAGAAGCACTGAGCATGTTGCCACAAGCACCTATAGCTAGCGGTCGCGGTCGCGGACGTCCACCCAAGCGTACAGTGGAGCAAGAAGCCCACGATGCATATGGTAGACTCGTGTCTCTTAAGAGGCGTATTGGTGGACCCGGGATGGATCGTGGAGGTGTAACACTCGCGAACGATAAGCGTCGACGAGGCTTTATTGAAACCGATGAAATGGAGGAGGAGCTGGTAGATGTTGAGGACTGAGGGCTAAGAATTCGATGTGAGGCTCATCTTGCTTGCGCATTTGATAATTCTGTACAAGTACGCGTATACCCATGGTAAGAACAAGGCGCAAAGGGGTGGTCGGAAATGTTTCTCCATGCCCAGATATGCCATAGTTTAGTTAATTCAAACATTTTGAAATCCGTCAGCGGTTAGTTCGCCATATTGCGTACGCCAGAACTCCATGCTCCCATTTGACGGGCATCTCCCTGATTCGCAATTGATATCCTTGGTCCCTCACACAGCCCGTTCCCATGCAACAACATTCTTGCCCAAGTGTCCTTCAGTAAGACGTATACATAGCACAACTCTTACGCCTTGACCTTGCCAGCCGCAGCCTTAGGCTTCTCCTCAACCTTGTGATCGTCTGAGTTGACCTCGAGGAAATGGTATAGAACGATGAGCAGCATAGCAGCGCTTCCGAGGAAGATCGCGAGCGAGTAAAGTTGGCTGTCGGTAATCATCTTGAGTGTGACGGCGCGTCAGTTGTAGCTAGGTAATAGGGTGTGATGCTTCGAGTGCGCTGCGGAGTTGTTAGTAAATCCAATTGACGAGACGAAATTGCCAAGAGCTTACGGAAGCTAGATGCGACAGAGGAAGTCAAAAGACGGGAGTGTCGCGACGGTATTGGATGCGCAGTGATTGACTATTGGGGTGCATGTGAAGGCCACCTTGAAGCTTCGGGAATGTCGGCGAAGGTAGGGCTGGCTCTAGCGCAACATGCTCCGCCACTCGAAATTCCACCCCACACAGCGTCATTCTCACTTTGACACACACAGCGCAGGTACCATATCCCCCGCCAGGCACCCAAATTCGACCATCCAGGGCGCCCGGATTGTTTGAACACCCCAAAACGCACTCCCCACTGTCATTTCAACACCGCCCATATACACTAAGCCAAGATGCCACCCAAAGGCAAGGGCGAGCAGCCCAAGGTGAAGAAGGTCGCCGTAGACAAGACCTTTGGTATGAAAAACAAGAAGGGAGGAGCCGCCCAGAAACAGATTGCCCAGCTCAAAGCGACCACTGCATCGGGAGGCACGCCTGACGAGAAGCGCAAGGCGGCAGAGAAGGCGCAGCGTGAGAAGGACAAGGCGGCGGCAGAGGCAGCCCGCAAGGAAACCGCCGAACTCTTCAAGCCCGTACAAATCCAAAAGGTGCCTTTCGGAACCGACCCCAAGACTGTCTTGTGCCAGTTTTTCAAGAAAGGAAACTGCGAAAAGGGCAAGAAGTGCAAGTTTAGCCATGATCTGAATATCGAGCGCAAGACCGAGAAGAGGAGTTTGTACACCGACACCAGAGATGAAGACAAGGAGGCCGAGGAGGAGCGGCGGAAGAAGGATAACATGGATGATTGGGATGAAGACAAGCTGCGACAGGTCGTTCTAAGCAAGCACGGCAACCCGAAGACGACGACGGATAAAGTGTGCAAGTACTTCATCCAAGCTATCGAGGATCAGAAGTATGGTTGGTTCTGGGTGTGTCCCAACGGAGGTAAGCTTGAACAACAAAATGCATTCGAAATATACGCTGACTTGGATTCTAGGCGACAAGTGCATGTACAAGCACTCTCTACCACCTGGGTACGTGTTTTTGCTTCTTTCGCCACACAGCATGTGCACATCTGTACTAACACTTTTCTAGTTTCGTCATCAAGACCAAGGAACAGCGCGCCGCCGAGAAGGCCTTGATGGCCAACTCCCCGCTCAACACCCTCACCCTCGAAGACTTCCTCGAGTCCGAACGCCACAAGCTCACCGGCAATCTCACACCGGTCACGCCCGAGACATTCGCCAAATGGAAGAAAGAACGTATCGACAAGAAACAAGCCGAGGAAGAGGCCAAGAAACTCAAGGATGCCACTGGTCGTGCTATGTTCGAAAAGGGCGACTGGGCACAAGACAGCGATGCGGATAGTGATGATGAGGACGATGGAGACGCGTGGAATTTGGAGACTATGAGGAAGGAGACTGAGGCGGCGAGGGCAAAGAAGGAAGAGGAGAGGATGGCTGCTCAACTTGAGAAAATGGTTGTATCTTGAGGGATGCACTTCTATCTCGGAACGAAGACTATTGGAGAGAGAGCGATAAGGCGGGAAGAGCTCGCTGGCTGCCACACAATGCTGCAACAGCTTGCGGGGCATTGCCGGGACCCGGCTTCGATTGAAGCATGTGGAGGCAAAAGATTGACTTGAGCGATCGTCGCATCATGAGCATGTTTGGCCGTGTCTGGGCTTCAGCGTTTATGCGGCATGGCTTGGAACACATGCAGAGCTTAGTCGGCTTTGTGTGTCTGGCGCTGGCGTCTGGGTTCTGGTATTATTACATATATATACATACATGGCTGTACGAATACACGGCTAAGTTCGCCTGGGCAAGTCGTAAGCGACTTGCGCTGTGGTAGTGACTTCAAGGAATGCATTCGATTGATCTTGACTTGAGATGATGGTAAAACCGAACAGATGTGTTCATATCTGGACAAGCTCGTCCACTTGGTGATGTTTCGGTGCAGAGTGAATCTGAAGACATAGGCAAATCAAGACTTGCATTGCATGTTGATGCTGACCACGCCCAACCTTACGGTATATTTTGGTAACTTGACGGCGCATTTCAGATATTCGACGGAAAAATTTTGTGGTTTCGCGGTGTATTTCAGTATCCAGTCTTGCATCATGTTCCATCAATAGTAACATAATTTCAGAAGGAGCTAAGACGTCTTGCGCCTACATCGAGGACAAAGACTACCCGGAAAGCATCTTCGGTAATCGCAAGCGTACTCTTCTTACACATGTTGTCTTATCTTTAATTCAGATCTCCATTCGGACCTACTACCGCCATGCTCATTGGCAGCTCACAACACCTCGTACGAAAGCCAGAAAGAAGCAAGAATCCTGCTGACGACCAAAACCTCTACGGGAGAAGATGCGGTAAATTTACTCGGAAAGTGGAGTCTTTCACGATGCACACAATCATCGCAGGATCACTCCAAGGATGGCTGCTCCGAGTTTGGCGCGCGTCCATTGATTGCCACTAACCCCCATGTAGCCACGCTTGACCCGGACAAGGAAAGGCGCTGTTGTCGTCTTGGCACCAAAATGCCGCGCTGCAGTTCCGCCTACGCCTGGTCACACTCCCCGCAACATGACGGCATGCTTGTTCGGCCACGCTAGAAGCATGTACCAGTCCCCAGGCCCTGGGCCTCTCTCGCATCCGATTTCGTTGCCGGCGCGCACTACACTCCCGAGTTGTCTTGCCATGACTACACGCGGCCGTATGGTGGCCGACACTAGCCTTGGTCCGTGACTGATGGCGTCGTCAATTGATCGTCTCTTAAAGAGTCGGCTGGGGTCGTTGTTTTTAGTGGTTTGATTAATATACTTCATAACTTTTAAACACACTTCTAGCCTTGCTTTCCTATACAACAGAGGTATACCAATATCTCGGTGCAGCTGAGAGCGAAGGTATTCCTTGACATCGATCATCGAGTGTGGGGCCCTTTCCGTATTCCCGGATTCGCTCCCGTCTCATCTATATCCTGCTTGAGAATCCCACTGGATTGAAGTAATAGCAATGGCGGTGGAAAACTACGACGTCGTTATCGTTGGCGCAGGACCTGTTGGCCTTTGTCTTTCAACGTGCCTGGCGAGATGGGGTTACAAGATCAAGCATATCGACAATCGACCGGAACCGACCGCCACTGGACGGGCGGACGGAATCCAGCCGCGTTCCTTGGATCTACTCCGGAATATGGGCCTCAAGCGCAAGATTATGGAGTACGAACCTGCAAAGGTTTACGAGGTGGCTTTTTGGGACCCGGCGCAGAAGGGCATTCACAGGACAGGTACTTGGGCTAGTTGTCCCAAGTTCATCGATGCACGGTACCCTTTTACTACGCTTCTCCACCAGGGCTTGATTGAGCGGACGTTCATTTCGGATATTGAGAAGAACGGCAGTGGTATCCAGAGACCCTGGACGATCAAGGGGTTCAAGAATGATGGCAAGGATCCGACATATCCTGTTGAGGTCAACCTGGCGCATGTTGATGGCACAATGGAGGAGACTGTACGCGCAAAGTACTTGTTCAGTGGTGAGGGAGCAAGGAGTTTTGTAAGGGACCAGCTGGGTGTCAAGATGATCTACAAAGATCCTATTGCACATGTTTGGGGTGTCATGGATGGAGTTGTCAGAACGAACTTTCCAGACATCAAGGTATGTTTGATTCACTAATCTGTTTTTCTACTGAATACTGATCTCAGTGCAGATGAAATGCACAATCCACTCAGACAACGGCTCCATTATGATCATCCCACGCGAGAACAACATGGTCCGCTTGTACATTCAAGTCGCATCTTCTACAGATAAAGACTGGGACCCACGGAAGCAGGCTACTGCAGAAGACGTTCAAGCGCGTGCCAAAAAGATTTTCGAACCATACACCATCTCCTGGGATCGCGTGGAATGGTACTCGGTCTATCCGATTGGACAAGGTATTGCTGAGCGCTACACACTCGACGAGCGGGTCTTCATGGGTGGTGATGCCTGCCATACCCACAGCCCCAAGGCTGGCCAGGGTATGAACACAGCCTTCTTAGATGCAGTAAACTTTGCATGGAAAATTCACCACGTAGAGAGCGGCTGGGCACCACGATCCCTTCTGTCGACATACGAATCCGAACGCAAACTCATTGCTGAGACTCTCCTCGACTTTGACGCCCGATACGCAAAGCTCTTCTCCGCCCGGATACCCTCAGCTGGTGAAGTCGCTGGTGCATCAGCAAAAGAAGCCGCCGAAGACAATGAGTTCATCAAGACATTCAAAGCCAGCTGCGAATTCACCAGTGGTTATGGCGTAGCATATAAACCCAACATGGTAAACTGGGGCCCAGAACACCCCGCACAGCACCCCCTCATCCTGTCGTACGAAAAGGGCACAACCCAACGAACAGGCAGAATCATGACACCGGCAACCGTCACACGTGTCGTAGACGCCAACGTCGTACATCTGGAACAAGAAATTCCCATGAACGGCTCCTATCGCATGTTCATCTTCGGCGGTGCCTTGGACAAGAGCGCAACAGCACTCAAAGACCTAGCAACACAGATGTCATCCCCAACATCCTTCTTCAGCACGTTCCTCCACCGCGACCTCAAGGAGAAGGATCGCTACCACGAAAAACACAACCCACATACCGATTTCCTTTCTCTGGCTCTTGTCTTTTCGCAGCCCCGCTCAAGTATTCACATCGATGAGCAGTTGCCTCAGCCATTTAACCGCTATGCTGACCATGTTTATGCGGACGACGTCTGGGACCAGAGGGTGCCGGATGCGAAGGCTGCGGCACATGCTAAGATGGGGCTTGACGAGGAGAGGGGAGGCGTCGTTGTTGTCAGGCCGGACGGGTATGTCGGTGTTGTCGTTAAGCTGGAGGAAGGGAAGGGGACGTGTGATGCATTGGATGCGTGGTTCTCGGGGGTTACAGGGAAGAAACTTGGGGGTGAGCGGGCGAGTCTATAGACCGAGCGTTTTCCAGTCATGAAGACACTTTTGGGACTTGCATAGCGTTGCTTTAATTTCTCTACATAAATGTATGAATCCGTTCAATCGGAAACCAATTCATGGTATTTGACAATATCTTCGGAGCGCTCCTGCCCAATGAATGAAGTGACCTCATCGTGCACGGACGTATCGCGAAGGAAGGCGCGTCGTTTGAAAGCTAAACCAGAAACTCTCATCAATGTTCGTCTCTGGCTAGGCACAGACTTGCTTACAGCTCAGGATTTGCGCCGCCATATATCTCAGTCTAATTCTATCAGCGCCTAACGCGACTCGTTCTGAGACACCCAATGCCTAGGTAGGGAAAAGGCCGTGCAATTCCTTGGATAAAGGATGTAAGAACTAAGAAGCATTGGTACGCCCACCGATGATGACGCGCCGTTGCGGGGATTGCTTATTGGCTCAGAGCGATGCGACAACAAGTCTACGCTCACACCGGCAGCAAGGCTGAACTTTAGGATGCAGTAGCTTTCTTGAAGAGATTGCCTGAGCGGGTCTCTATGGAGTAAGATAGTGCGGCCAATATCCTGGAGGCCTAATTGCCAACGCGATGTGCTACCTGTGGACGTAAGCTGACAACAAGAGGCGTACAAGTGTACATGATCTTGAACACCCTCCCCCTCCTCAAGTCGTTTTCTTTTCACATGAGCCGGTTGCTATCGAGCTCTCAGTAAAAAGATCATGGCGCAAAGGTCATTGTACGTTGCAGGCCTTGTGCCACTACTATTTGCGGTGTTCTACTTCCAACTCGGCAACCTCTCAAACTTTTACAACTATGCTCTTCAAGCGTTGCAGACACCGTCCGCAAGTGTTACGCGTCAAGCTCCAACGACCGGAAAACCACCCATCATCATGGCGGCAACCCCCGCCTTCAGCCACATGGAAAAGATCACGACGATCACCGAAGGTCTCATTTCACTCGGCTACCCCGTAAACTTCATCACTGGGCCAGACTTCAAAGACACTATTGAAGCAATGGGCGCAACATATATCCCCATCGAAGGTCAGGGAAACTTCATCCTGTCCGACGAAGACCTAGCAACATTCGTCAGTCTGCAAGGCAACGAGCTCGAAGTCTTTGCTACGACAGCTATCTTCATCAAGACCATTCCTAGACATTACCGCACACTGCAACGAACCTTCCAAGAGTTCCGTGACCAATACGGCGAGAAAGAGAAGATGATTTACATCTTCGACTTCACGTTCGGTGGCTCATACCCTGTCGCCTACGGCGCACCTGGCATTCGTCCTGACGCAGCGATTGCTATAGGTCTGGCGCCATATGTGGCGGCTAGTAACGATACGTTCCCTTTTCGTTCGGGAAAGCACCCAGATACAAGTCCAGAGAGTAAGAGGATCCATTTTGAAGCGCAACAGGCCCAGAACAGGGATCATCCTATCGATACTCCTGTCAATGAGGCTGCTAATGCCATGCTCCGGCAGATGAATGCGACGAGAGATGTGCCAGGCTTTAACGAGATGGCGAGTTCTGGGTCAGATATATTTCTTCAATACGGCGTTCCGGCCTTCGAATATGAACGCAGTGACTGGCGACCGAACCTTAAGTTCATGGGTGCACCCGTATCCGTGGGGATCGCAGACCACACGCTCCCGGAGTGGTGGAACGATGTGCTTGAAGCAAAGGCAGCTGGAAAGAAGATTGTTGCTGTGTCTTCCAGCAGTGTGGTCTTCGATACGAGTGCGCTTATCAAACCAGCTTTGGAAGCATTCGGTGGTAGAGATGATGTGTTCGTCATTGCTACGTTGGTTACGTCGGATGTCGAAACGCTTGACTTCGAGATCCCAGAGAATGCTAGAGTTGCAAAGTTCATTCCTCTGGACCTGGCTCTGCCTTACGTATGTATACCTGTGGCAAAAGTGGGGCTCGCGTTCATTGTTGCTAACATCAAACAAGGTAACTGTGCTAGTTACGAATGGCGGATACGGCACTGTTCAACAATCACTCCGTGCTGGTGTGCCTATGATTATCTCTGGAATTGGACAGGACAAATTGCATACCGGAGCTCTCATTAACTACAAAGGCTTTGGCATATACAATGCTTTACCTCAGGTGACTGCCGAACTCCTGACTGAGTCTTTCGATAAGATGATGGGTAATGCAACATATCAGTACGTTCTTTTTCCTCCTCTTGCTCCAAGGCCGGACGACAAGCTATAAAGCTAACAAACCATAGTGAGAGACTTGGTGCCGTTAAAAAGGACTACGCGAAATACAATGCGGTGGAAATTGTGGATGAGACGATCAAACAGGTACTCAAGGGTGAAGTGGCCATCTAGCTATGAATGCTGGGTCTAGCGATGTACTAGCATCGGTTGTGGTATGTTCTCGAAGTCAGTCGTCCGGTAATCGAGTGTGGATACGGATAGCTTTATGGCGAATATTGTGATTAGACACCTCTTATGCACGACCACGTCGTATCGCAAATGCTCTATCTCACCGTTTCACTCATCTATGTATCCTTCAATTCTGCAGCCTCGCCAAAAAGATCTACATTGAGCTAGGATGAATCGCTTGCCACACGTTTCGTACATTCAGTGTCACGGGTATCATCGGCCTCAGACATGTGGTCTCTCGCTCGTGATTGGGTCAGATAGGCATCGTGATAGTGACGATGAAGGTCAACATGTGGTGTACTCGAGCTCCGACAAATGTGTCAACGTTGATGCGTTGAATAACACATGAAAGAAGCTGGGTGCTCTGGGAACGTATTGCTAGTAGAGACGGCGATACGGCTGCTGTAGGAGGTAGAATGTTACCGTTGTTGCTGGTTACGAAGCCCCTAACTGCATTCAATATCCAATTTTCTTGCTCACGAAGGAGAGATTGGAAAGCCAAAAATGAAGACGTCCACTGCCGTAGCACTCTCACTGTACGAACTTTCTGCTGAAGCAGGACAGTCTAAAAAAAGCGTCGTCATCACCAGCAGTGTGTCACACCCATCGCCTGCAACCAGAAGGCAAAAACAATGTCCCCTGCCAGACTCGAACTGGCGGCCTTGGGATATCTACTATAATAGTAGTCATATGTGATGATATGAGACCCACGTGATAACCAACTACACCAAGGAGACGGGAAATCGCTACACCAAGCGATGATGAAGCTGATTGATGACTAATTTTCCGTAAAGAGAATACTTGAAGTTGAGGGATTCGGGGGGAATTGAGTTGGCGGTGTTCTCGGTCGAGCAAAATGTTTGCGGGTGGGTACTGGCCACGGTGTATCAGTCCGTTGGTCCGTTGTTTAGGTGTGGGTACTCGCTACGACGAGTTTGCTCCAGTCGGGAACAAGAACTCCTAGCATTCTACCAATGAAAAGACTGAAACTTAGAGCAAAGAACAAGTAGTCGTTCGCAGTGTTTCCAGTGGTTGAGTGGCCACTAGAACAATGCGCGTGAGCCTGTACATGGGTACAGTTTTGAAGTCCGCTCAGAAGTCCACTGTTTGGCCCCGTTTCATGCAGCAAAAAGCTACAACGTCGCTGGCAAGTCGTCCTAGACAACAGGAGCCCACGATGACAAAAAGAATGGTCACTACGAGGGTCGAACTCGCGACCTTGGCGTTATTAGCACCACGCTCTAACCAACTGAGCTAAGCGACCGATGTTTGGTTGTTTTCGATGGAAGAAGGCCAAGTTGGACGACTCATCAAGAGAAAAGTAATGAGCATTGTTTCAGGTCGCGAACTGCTCATGGCATGTCTTGCTGAGCTTGTTAGCCTTGGACGAGAGAAGTATGGCGGGGTGAAAATTCTGGTTCGGACTTCTCGGACGGATCATGGTGGGGCAGCGGCAAGTCTGCAAGATTCGGAAGTAGACCTGGTCAGTCTGACATAATCGTGGCGCTCACATTTGCTAGTCGAGGTAGATATGATGTACTCATACTTTGACAGAGTGGAAGAAGTTGTGTTCAAGTAAGGGGCTCGATTGTCGAGCCATGGGTATCTCAGATTGTAAACCAAGCCAACGCCAGCGCTATGCAAATGTAAATCTCGGCTATGGCGCGCAGTCGCAATGTGGTTAAGAATGTTAAACAGGGCCTTCTGACGGATGTCGTGCCTGATAGTCGCCCGCTTGTAGCTTGAAGGGAGAGCGTCGACAGATGGCGCTGGGGCGCAGTGCCGCAAACTCGCTTCTGGACCTCCTGAACAAGTCAAGAGCAAATGCCACATGTTAATCATTAGTCGTCAGTCATCGTTGTCAGCCGCCTAGCTGTCCCAAATACTTCTCAACCTCGTCGTTGCCGTAGAACATCCTTTGCAGCTTGTCGTCTCTCTTCTTCTGGACTTGTGCCAGTTTCCTCACCTTGCCAGCGTCGAGCCTGCCTTCTCTGACGTCTGCGCGGCTTGCGCCACCCAATGCCTTTCTTTGGGTGTGCTCTTTCTTGTCTATTCCCAAGCCTAGCTTGTCTCGCTTCTCCTTGGGTACCAGCGGAAAGAGCATGCCCTGGCCACTGGTGCCCAAGCCTTGCCGTGCATCGACATCGTAGCCGTGCTTCTCCATATACTTGAGTCCCATTCTCGTTCGATCAATTGCGGAGGGTATGGGCGCTCGTGGTAGTGCGGCTTGGTGTGCAGGGCTCAGGTAGTGTATTCGCTGGTCCGTCTCTTTGACAGGCTCACCACATATGCCGCATCGAGGAAAGGCTTCGGGTTCCGGCTGTGGCTGGCCGTTCGGGAACATTATCGCGAGGTACTTCTCCGCCATAGTCTTGCCGTTTGTGGATGTCGTCGTTGGTTGAACTTCTGGGGCTGAAGACACGAACTTGATTGGATTCTTCCAGAGGCCACGTCCAAAAGCGCGTTGTTCGACAAAAGGCTTTGTTGAGACATTGGGGTCCTCATCTTGAAGCTCGTCCTCGTGGAGCTCATCCGCAGTTGTTGGTGTTGCAGCAGGAGCGGTCATGGTGACGCGTCTGGCAAAGAGAAGCCGTCGTAAGTTTGAGGTTTTCCGGTGGTGAAAGGAACGACGCCGCCATGCAAAGAAGTTGCGGTGAAGAGTGAAATCTGGGTGGTGAAGCCAGGCGGCAATCTTCGACGCGCAATCACATGCTATGACGCCACGTGGATCCCTCCCCTTAGCGAGCCACCATCGACCCGCGTTCCTGCACATCTTCCGCTTCCCGTCACGCCGTCTCACCAACAACCAAAATGCCGGTTAACATTCTCGCTACGGCCTTTGACCAGGGTCTTGACTCCATTCCGTACGGCTGGACCGTCCTGAAGTTCGTTTCTGTTTGTACAGTCCTGTATGTCTTGAAATGGTACTTCAATGGCGCGGTCAACGGATCGGAGAGGAATATGCATTCCAAGGTGGTTATGGTAACGGTAAGCTTTTGCTTCATAGAGGCACAAGACAAGTGTGCTGACAATCAGACAGGGAGGAACATCTGGCATAGGCGCTGAAGTGGTCAGGGAGCTGGCAACTCGTGGTGCACAGATCGTTCTCCTGGTTCGACAACCACTCGTCGACCCCTTCTTCGTCGACTACATCGAAGACCTCCGAACCCAAACCGGCAATGAGCTTATCACCGCCGAGCACGTTGACCTTGAGAATCTACACAGCATACGCCAGTTTGCAACTAAGTGGGTGGACAACGCACCGCCGCGACGCTTAGACACAATCATCCTCTGCGCGAACACAATGACACCATCAGGAGGGAAACCAACGCAGACGGAAGATGGGCTGGAGTCGACTTGGGGACTCAACTACATGGCCAACTTCCACTTGTTGAGTATACTCAGTCCCGCACTTCGAGCTCAACCTCCTGACCGAGACGTCCGCATCATCTTCGGTACATGTCCGGCATACGTGGGAGGAAAGCTGCCAGGTGCTGATGCAAACTCGAAGAAAGACGGAAAGAGCGATCCTGGACAGCTTGACTTTACCCCGTCCACCGTATACGCAACCTCCAAACTCGCCCTCATGACCTTCGCCGTAGCCTTCCAGAAGCATCTCACAAACTATGTCCGACCCGACAAGAAGCCCATGAACGCACGTGTTATCATGGTCGATCCGGGCTGGACACGAACACCAGGTATGCGACGATACCTCACTTTTGGCTCGCTGTGGGGGCTGGCGATATACCTCTTTACGTGGCCGCTGTGGTGGCTCGTACTGAAGAGCCCCGACCAAGGTGCACAAACCTTCTTGTACGCGGCTATGGAGGCACAATGGGGTCGGGGAGAAGGAGCATACTTCCTCAAAGAATGTAGGAGATCCATCTGGACAAGGAAAGAGATCGATGATGAACAGCTGCAGAAGAAGCTATGGGAGAGCAGCGAGAAGACCATCGAGATCCTTGAGAAAGAGAGCGCGAAGAGAAGGGCGGCGGAAAAGAAGCAGAAGGAGAAGTCCGAGGGCAAGACCACTGCGAAGGAGACTAATGGAGAGGCCAAACAACGAAAGTAGGGGCCAGCAGCATCGTGTTCGTCAGGCTCTAGACGCCGTTAAAGCCGTGCAATACAACAACCCTGACGCTGTCGTGTGATGTCCAACAAGATCTCAGAGGGGCCATTTGGAACCCACTAGAAATAGTGCGATTCCATGGTACCGTCCAAGTTTGCTCATAAACAGCAGGGCAATCCGTGGTGGTATATCTTGAACACCCCTGTCAACGAAGACTGGCAACTACATCCAGCCATGTCCAGTCTTAAAAAGTTCTTTCCTGACCGTCCACACCTTCCACACGAGATAGTGCTCCGCATCGTCACCGATCCATGCCTTGAATACTGCGACTTGTTCCGCCTCTCCTGTGTGAACAGAGACTGGCGTTCCTTAATCTCTAATACCCCAGAAACCCAGGCGTTGATGTTCCTGCCAAGCAGCAGGAATGCGCCCACCCCACCATCCTCACTTCAGTCAGACCCAGTGATAGTCATCGATCAGCCTTATCTCCCGCGTGAATGGGAAGCCAAGCCTCAGAAGTCTGGTCGGTCGGTTCCAAGAGTCCATCTGTCAAATTGGAGAGGCGATCCATGGGATCGTGTGGAGCTACACCCATGGCTCAAAGAGTTCCTCGTCCGTCCCATTATCCGTTTCGAATCAAATCAAAGACTCCCAGATCAATTGAGTGTCAGCTACCAGCTGCTGAACCACTGTTACAAAGAATGCTTCCAGAGACCTGGTGCAACATGGCGCAAAATGTTCGTCACCCAACCTCCACTCCAGCACTTGATTCTTAAAGTGAAAACTTACAGCTGCTGCGCTGAACCTTTGAGATGTAAACCATACTACCCTCAGTTTACATTGCAGAACCAGAAAGGGGTAACGTTCGGAGACGTCATTGACGCTATTGTGCAGACCCGGCTTCCACACAACGCCGGTCTCGTAGAGAATGATGGCAAATGTTTCGACTTTGTGACCATGTGCTATTGTTGGCATTACACTAGATTCGGAGAAGGTGCACATTGGCCGGCGACGATTCGAGCTAGAATGGAAAGGCAAAATGTGCTGGCTGGGAGACGTACAGGATAGAGTTCAGAAGAAGGGTACTTAAAGATACGTCTGTAAATACCTGCAACTAATTGCTTTGACACCACATCAGGAGACAGCTGCTTTCTGAGGCGTACGCAGTTACTACAGTCACTATACTGTCATATCAAATCTACCAAGTGAAAATACTATAGCGAGTCGGTTGAAGCTGGTGCTCCAGCCTGTATTCACCATCGGCAGCCTTCTACATACTAGCACACAATGCTCATCTATTCTCCTCCTCTTTTGTACTCAAACCTTTTTCCCTTCCTCTCTTTCTTTCTCTAGTCTCACTGCGACCGACATACGAGTTAGAGAACTCAGAACCATGCCATTTCCATCAAGTCTCCTACGACATGTATCAGTCATGAAGCCCTACACTCGCAGCGCGCAGCCTCGACGATTTAACACCATGTTCGACACTCCAATCGAATCTACTCCTATTCTACTGCCTCCGACGCCGACGGTGCCTATCATCAACCGCCTTCCACAACACATGCTTAGTAAGGTCGCGAGATCCAGTATGCGGCCAGTGTTGCTTGCTGGGATACTTGCCGTTGGGGCCGGTATGACTGTGATTGCGGAGTCGGATGTGCTGGCTATGTCGAACACTCCCAAAGGTGTAGCGTGGTTCGAGAAGAACAAAGATCGACTAACATTTACAAAACTTAGTAGGAAGATGATTTTGGAGAAAGAGAATGGGAAGTGGGGGGCTAGAGTTGAGCGAGACGAGAAGAAGTGAGCTCGCGACAGGATCCAGTAGGGCCTTAGTTATGACCGTCAGTGACGGTGGTTATCATACGTTCATGTTGGAGCAAATCTAGTCATGATGGCTTTTGAGTGTGCAGCTAAGGCACACAGTATCTATGTTTTGGTATCATCCTCCTTCACAGCATTAGCCGCCTCTGCAGTACTAGGCGCCTCTCCACTGCTTTTAGACTCCACCTTCATCCTAACAAACTCCTTCTTCATACTCTCAAACTCTTTGAACCCCTGGAAATATTTTCTTCGGAAGTCGTTCAACTCACTTGCCCTGGTGCCTTTCTCATACTCTTTCTTAGCCATCTCAAGCGCACCCTCAGGCACCTCCGAATCACGGCGCCGTCGATACGTCAGTAGTCTGCGTGACCACTTGTTGAAGGCTTGGACGCAGACTGATGTCAGTTCGAGACAGGGATGTGACGGTATAATCAGCTCGATGTCCTCGTCATTCGCAGTTGGCATCCACATGCTGATTCGACCATCTTCCACTAGCGTAGCGACTGCAAAGGCTAGTATGTCATCGAGCAGCGCGGTGAAGGAGTAAGGCCGCTTCGGGGGTATGTATCCGGGCTCCTTGAACTGGTCTTGGTGAGATTGCCTCTCGACGTCAAGAAGCGCTTGCCGGGATCCCAGAACCTTGAGTCCTTCTCGGATACCGTAAGGTGGGTCACAGACGATACCATCGAGATAGCCTGTCGTAATGCCTTTCTCAGGTGGCGGTATTCTCAGTGGTGTGTTTGTCAGATCAGAAACGAACGCGCCCAGATAACTCGACTCCATATCATACTGCTTGAAGTTGCCGACCACGTCATATTTTCCAGTCTGTCCCCTCCTTGCGCTTCCTCCAAGGCCGCGGATGGTGCGGCCGTCGATGTCACTTCCAAACACCACTGCTCCGAAGTGAGCGCATGCTATCGGGAAGCCGCCCGTGCCCATAAAAGGGTCGTAAAACAACTTCCCGGGTGACACGTGTGCGATATTAGCCGTCAACAGTGTAAGCTCGGCGTCCATGGATGTAGTGCTGATGTAATGCCTTTTCTTGAGATCAAACGTCTTCTTGGCTTCATTGCGACATGATTCGGCAATAAAGCGGCCAAAGTAAAGGTACTTTGGGGTTTTACAATTAAGATCGTAATCTTCGAAGACACGGAACGCGACATCTGGGTTTCGCATCTGTGGTGTCCCTTTGAAAGCCATGTACGAGAAGCTGTCAATGATGTCGCGCTGTTCATCATTCGATCTACTCCCTCGATAGCCTTCTATCGTAAAGCGGAAAGATGCGGTAATGTACTGGGGCCACCAGGACGTGGTCAGACTGCGGACGGAGTCGTGAAGGGCGTCGTATGTTGATCCTTGGCCCCATAGCTCGTATATGCCCTGTGCTAGGATGCTCCGTGCGATGACTCTTCGTGCCGCAGCGTCTGACGGCAGATCGACAATGCAGTAGGGTGACTTTGTTCGTCAGAAATGTATGCTTTTGGACAGCGTGACGCGACACTGGCTTTTCTTTTTCCGAGACGTGACCAAAACAAACAGTGGAGAAGACATGACGGACGAAGGCGAGGAAGGAGGAATGCGTGATAAGGAACGTGAACTTACATCTTCTTCATATTTTACAAACTGTAGAGGCACTCCTGCAATATCGGCTAGCGCTTGCAGTTCGACTTTCCGGAAAGTCTCGTGTGCTTGCGCAAGCCTTACGAGATACTGAGGCATGTTGTTGTTTGATAATGAAAATTTGAGGCTAGCGGAACCCTTCTGTGTAAGACGCGTCTCAGTCAGGTATCGGCATGACAGGCGTCGATCATCACTCAGTCGTCGCTTTTATCGCTGGTAGTCCAAAGCGGAGGAGTCACGGACCAGGAAAATGGGGCAGAAAATGGTGGGTCAGGGTCTCAATTCTTCATTGGCTCCCGACGTCGCTAAAGTTTAGACTACAATCCTTCTCCCAACCTCCACTTTGCATTCTCGATCCGATCTTCAAGACAACTACAATCTGCAGGGTCCAACTAGTCTACCACACTGTCTCTACGCTTTCTTTCGATGAATTCCACGTCCGCTTGCGCCTCGGTCATATTGCAAACAAGATTCTCCACTAACTCTTCCTTTGTTGTGAAGCCTTCGATCCACCAATCTCTGAACTTCATCAACTCACCAACCCATGCATCCCAGAGATACCATCGACCCTTGTCGTCTCGCAATATAAATTCGTCGCCCTTGGTTTCTTTGACTACCGGACAGAGACCATCAATGTTGTAATCGTTCGCTACGTTTACTTCGTCTTTTGGATCGAAGCAAGCAGAAAGATATAACTTCTTTGGGTCGTTGGTCCATGATCGCTCAACATTTGAATCGTATTCTTCGTTGAGTTGAACGTATGGTATGCCTTGATCGTCGTATGTTTTTCCGTCGGTCGTTGTGCTGGGGATACCCCATAACCATTCTAGAATTGTTGTGTACATCTTAACGCCGGTGTCGCAAAGAGTTTATGGTGGTACAGTGAGACCAGAGTCACTGTTAAGGAAGAGCTTTGATTGAGATATGATGGATGACAGGACTTGTAGTATGTGTAAAGACATCACAACCGTGCGCAACATGCTGATTTAATAGGGAAGCTGTCGCTCTACTGACGTATCTCGCGGATTACACGATGTACACATCTATGATTACTTTTTTCAGGTACCAGATTTCGCGATACCTACGTGTCGACGCTACAACAAGGTGACAAGACGCTATCGCATATAGCTGCACGATAATCACAAAGTAAGCTCACCGCCGTCCAATCGTATCGCTCCCGATGTACTAGTCAAGAGGTAATTCCAAACGTACAGTCCGTTTTTCTGGCAAGCGCTACCACGGGGTACACAGCCGTGTACTCAGGCCGCACTACCATGTGCCACGGGACTGGTCTGATGAAGATCAGAATCAGCAGCAGGGTCATCATCCGGGTAGACGGAGTCAGCCTCGAAGTCTCTCGTTCCGCACGCGGCAGACTTCACTTCGCCTTCGCTGAATGACGTGGCTCTGGTGTCTTTTGACTTGATCACGAGACTTGTCATCGCACTCATGACGGAGGTACCGTCACCGCTCATCGTCTGTGAGGCTGGATTGATTGTGGTCGATACACTACCCAACGACGAGACTACACTATGCTTTTCAGTATTTGAACGCAAGTTTGTCTTGAGTACCCCTTTGTCAGGAGATCGTTCGTAATGAATGACTGACCAAAGAGAGGCGACATTGGGTTAATTAAGGGATCAGTTCTTGACCCACTGAAGACAGGATACTATCTCCTTCTTAGGGTGGTTCGGGATCGGATCGTCAGGTCTCTGGCACGTGGGAACCTATGGCTGTATTTGTGTGTACCTTTCCTGGGACCGATTTCAGACTTGTATAAGCCTTGAGACGTGTCATTCTGTGAGTGGAAGGATACCGCAATTGCTCCACAATAAGTCTATGTGCTGAGGATCTTGTTCGACGCAGGTACGCAGTGGTGTGGCTAGTGATGGTCAGGAACGAAGCCAGTGACGAATGGGTTTGTTCATTCAAACGATGCACTTCAACGACGACATGTTCCGTACCCGAGCCAAAACGAACTTAGAATGGTTCGGCTTTTGTTGCGGTAAACTGTGAGGGGCCTGATTGGACTTCTTGCGGCTGGCTTTCATCGAAGTACTCTGCAATGTCGCCCACCACGTCAATCGTGTACCGTTGAGAAAAACGTAATTGATGTGCGTCAGAGAGAGGAAGGATCCGGTATCTTGTTGCACATGTAGGTTCATCAAGCTCAAAGTGCTGCTAAGAAGCGCACTGACATTGCCCGCCTTCGATACTAGTTCCACCGACGAAAACTACCTGCACCGAAGTGAACCTAGATTCGTTAGCCACGTTACCTGTACTCAAGACAATAGACTCACGCCGCAGTGGCTGCAAATATCTCAACAGGACGGGCCGTCGTGAAGATAGTCAAGACCAAGGCAAATACTCCTGAGAACACAGCAATCATAGCGATCCTATGCCGAAGATTTTCTATGAAATACAGTGCGACAATGGCTGTAAATGGCAAGATGGCAGACAATACAATAACCAGAGCTCGAGCGATTTTTCGTAGGATTCCAAGCTTGATGCGACTGACTAGCCTCTCTGATCCGACTATCGGTTCCTATTACAAACTTGTCAGTATGACAGATCTCCTTGCAGACGTGAAGCTTACTACGAGAAGATCGTATATGATGTTGGGAAGGCGAGGTACTAAGCTCAGCTCTAGCCACTGTAAGAACTTGTCATCAGAAGACTTGTTTGACACAACGATAAGATCTGGCTGCTCCAATTCGTCATACGCCCGGTGTTCGCATCCTTTGAGGAAGTCTCTACCACCTTCATTGTGCTGTAACCAGTATCTCAACCATCTCGAATCGGAGACTTGGGCTCGATCCAGCTTTGAAACGCGGGCTTGTTGGAGCAAACAATCGTCTGCAGACGTGTGAGTCGTATAACAAATAGTGCGGGATAGAGTTAGATCATACTGTATTCCCTTAGCTTCTTTCTGATCTCAAGGATCTTGTCCCACTGCGGGCTGTTGGGCGCTTTCTTCATCTCCCATACACTTCTGGCGAAGTTCTTCGTGGTCGGATCATTTCCATTCTCATCAACATGAGTGATAGCCTCGAGTTCTTGTTCTAAACAAAGAAGTTCAGCCTGCATATACAGCAAGTTGCGGACGTTGAGCTCAGCGAACTGCTTGAAGACTCCTGACCATTCGTTTAAATCTTGTGCCAACAGTTTCGCAAGTCCGGGATAACCATTTTGGATCCGCCCAGGTGTAATCTCGGTCATGGCAGGATTTTGTAGGAAATAGGTTGGAGCCACAAGAAAGCACCTAGGGGACGTATTTCAGCCTTCCTCGAGATGCCAAGCATTAACTCAGCCTTGCAAGTAGCCATGCAGTCAGCAAGCTTGGTCAAGTGATGCACTTTCAGACCAATAGCTTTCCGGCCTAATGATCACTACCCTATCTTTAGGATACTTCAGCCTTGGATGCTTCACGAACTTGCGCGATTTTGAGCTTACACTAACCTGTAAAGCCACAAAATCTACGACGATGGAGATTCCCACAGCTGAAAATAACTCGATCGACGAGAGCACTTCCCTCCAAGTGGTTGGCGTCAGAGGTAAGTATGGGTGATCTGGTAGTGACACCTTCCAACGATTGACAAGGCTGCAAGAGATCCAAAGCCATCAGCGCAACGACAGAAATAGAGCCGGACAAGCAGAGCGAATACAAGGCGAGAGAGTAGAAAACCACTTGCTGCTACTGGTGCAAGTAAACCAACCGCAGCCGGTAAATCCACCGCAGCAAGTACACTACCACCAGCAGATCAACTACAATCAGCAGATCAACTACAACCATAATTTCAATTACGTTCAGCAACGACAAGCACAAGTATGGTACCCACCAACAGGATAGCAACGAGATCAGGTGACAGGTCAGTTTTATCGTGATTATTATGACAATATCAGTACGTTTCACATGGTTGAAGAAGAAGAGTCTTCTACTGATGTTTTGACCTTAGCCCAACTTTGGAGTAAAGATTGGTGGGATCCTCAACAGGGTAGGGCGTACCGCGTTGTAAGGGACTCGAATGGTCAGTAGTCTCTTCATTGAATCGGATAGACAGACAATCTAATGACGTAAAATGCCAGGGAATCAGCACAGTTCGTGGTTGTAGTCCGTTCTCCAAGTGGTTCCGGTACTCCCATAGATTGTATTGGGCCTCATATGCAATGAGGGAGACCTTGGGCATGACTGAGCTTCAGCGGCTACCAAAGCGTAACATTGTGTCTTGGATATCGTCTACTTCCCACCCTGGTTGAAGTTCATACTATATCCCCCACTCTTCTCATCTTTCGTGAACTGGAAATTATCCGTGCTCAATCCAAACGGCTTCAGTATGCCATTACCGAGCTGTTTCAACTTGCCCATCATATCCGCCATCTCCGTATTCTTCGCCTCTTCCAACTGCCCCGGCAACTTCCTCAACGCTGCCTGTACAGCTTTCTGGTCCAGGCTCGAGAGCTGGTGAGGCGTCTTGGAAAGGGCTTGGTAGTCTTCCAGTGATCCTTGTAGAGACGCCCAGCCACCAACTTCATGGCGTGCTTTTGCGCGACGTAGGAGTGCTTTCGTGCGGAGTTTGTGGACGTCGTTTATCGTATGGTTGGTTCGGGTGAGGGCGTCGAGGTAGAGTTCGGTTGTATCGTCTATTTCAGCAATTGCGCCACCGCCTGTTACTTCTTTGCCTTCATTTTTCTGTGGTGGAGGATCTATCCGGTCCAACGCTTCCAGAGCTTGGGTCGCAGATTCTACGGCTTGCTTCCACTCTTCTAACTTTAGGTGGCAAGCTGCAATGTTGGAACGGAGGACGGCAATATCGTATTCAAGGTAAGAAGGGCATACTGCTAGCGCCTTTTCATAGCCTTGTATCGCGCCGTTGTATTCGCCGGATGTGAATGTTTTGTTCGCGGAAGCTTTCTCCGTGTTCGACTCGTCCAGCAGCTTTTTCTCTTCATCTGGCGGAAAGATTTCTGGTGTCGCGATTTCGGCTACGGCTGTACTTGATTTTACCGCCGTTTCGTCCTGTGATGCCATGGTCGCGTGTTCTACCAAAGTTTATGTGTGGACGCGTGCAGAAAAGGTAGATCTGTTTCCGAAGTGACGTCTGTCGAGGTCCGATTAGCGTGCCTCGGCCACGTGGGGTAAACATCCAGGCAACCCCAACTTTCTACAATACTCCATTGAATCTCTACAAGAATCTTCAATACCCAGGTTTCTACCTACATCTTTTCAAACAACTTCCAAGATGAGCTCTACGTATGTATGAACCTTGAAATCAACACAAGATTATACTAACTTTTATGTAGTACAACCCCACCACCCCGCATCCGGGCAGCGCTCTTCGACATGGATGGTAATGAAGCAATTACTCTGGTTCCTTCCATAAGTTTTAACACATTCAGGTCTTCTAATCGACTCCGAAGACCTCTACAGCATTGTAACAAACACAATCCTCGAACGCTACGGCCGCCCTCCCCTGCCATGGTCCATAAAAGCACAGCTCCAAGGTCGCCCCGGCCCGCAGGCAGGCAAGATCTTCCATGAGTGGGCGCAACTTCCCATATCTCACGAGCAATTCTTGAAAGAGCAAAAAGAACTCCAGACAAACTTGTTCGAAAAATGTAAGCCATTGCCTGGTGTTGTGGACTTGCTGGCAGGATTGAAGAGCAGGGGCGTACACATGGCGCTCGCGACGAGCAGTCAAAAGGCCATGTTCGAAATCAAGACTGCGCGTATGAAGGATCTGTTTGATGGGAATTTCAAAAAGGAACACCAAGTGTTGGGTGATGACCCTAGGATACCTGCTGGACGAGGGAAACCCGCGCCGGACATCTACCTGTTAGCCCTATCTACGTTGAACAAGACGCTTGAGGAGCAGGGTCAGACACCCATAAAACCAGAGGAATGCCTTGTATTCGAAGACAGCGTGCCGGGCGTAGAGTCGGGAAGGAGAGCAGGTATGCAGGTGGTTTGGTGTCCGCATCCTGGGCTGCTTGAGGAGTATAAGGGAAGAGAGAAGGAGGTGTTGGCAGGATTGACGGGGGAACACAAGGAGGACGAGGAGGAGCAGTTGCAAAAGACTGAAGTCGACGTTGCGCAAGGCAAGAGAAGGGTTGGGATGCCAGGAGAGATCGACGATGGATGGGGGAGATTCCACAAGAGCCTAGAGGACTTTCCATATGATAGCTACGGTATAGGTACTAAGTCATGAGGCTTTCAAGGAACGCCTATGTTGGTCTAAAAGACGGTGAAATAGAGATCTAGCATACAGAGAAGATACCCAATAGATGATACAACCACCACATCAGACTGTCAAACATTCTGAAATTTGTTTCAGCCATGAAAACATGATTCGTATTCTTTTGTCATATACTCCATGATGTGATCATTACCTGCAATAGCACACTTAGGACGGACTCGGAAATACGCAGCGACCTGTAGATGCAACCATCTCCCATCCTCGGTCAGGTATCAGACTCCAAACCCTACCCCCAAAAGATCGAGCAGTAACGCCGGCCAGTCATGCGCGCCACCCAATCAATCTCTTGCAGTCATAAGCTTGTCGCGAGAAGATGGAGCAACTACGCAACCTCCTCAATCTTGGGCTTGTCGCCTGATGGTGCTGCCTTGTCCTTGCTGTCCTCGTCGTTCTCAAGCTCGGGCATGTCGTCATCATCGTCGTCGCTGTCCTCTCCGCCCATGCCTCCCATGCCGGGCATTCCACCGGCACCGCCCATGCTCTGCATCATGCTGGCCATGTCCATGCCTTCCATTCCTGGCATACCGCCGCCACCGCCTGCGCCGAGCTTGCTGAAGTCGATGCCGCCGAAGCCACCGTCACCACCGCCCATACCGCCAGCGCCCATTGGGTTCATCTGGTTCATGGACTCGTCCTCGGGTGCCTCATCTTGCTCGTCCTCGTCAACCCACTATGATGAGTTAGTGTATCGCTCTTGATTCATCCGGTGTCGCGCAGCTTACCTTGTCGAAGTTAGTCTTCAGGAAGTGCATCTTCTTGTTGTCCTTGAGCAGGCGAGGCCAGTACTCCTCCTTGAGTTCCTTCTTGCGCAGTACCATTGTGACGTCGCGTCCGCTGTGGCTGATCTTGGACTCCTTGGGGTCGATCTCGGCGAAGAACTCAAGGTCGATGGCGTATGTGACCTTCTTGGATGTTGAGGTACCCTTGAAGCTAAGTGACTGCTCCTTGAGGTCCAACTTGAGGTCTGACTCGGGGACATCGGCGGCGACGATGGTGAGGTATACGTAGTTCTTCTCGGGGTCGTCGCTGGATGAGCGTTGCGCCCAGGTGACTGTCGCGCGTCAGTATCTGTTGAGTATGGTTCGTACATGCTCTGCTGATGCTTTTCTGTCTGTCGCGAGTAGGCGATTCAAGATGTACGTAAGCCCTTGCGTTGAACGCGGGCGAACGGCTATGTGTAGTGCTCCGATAGCATCTCAAGAGCTCGCGTAGGGGGCAAGGCTGCAGCTTACCTTCGGGAGTGACAGTGGTCATGTTGAGGGTGAGAACTCTCTTGTGTTGTTTCTAATCGAGTTTGAAGGGTTGCTCGGGATGTAGAAGTGGTTGTATGAGGCGTCTGTTGTGTAGTTGTAATGTAGTGTTTGGCTAGACGAGCAGATTGAAGGCGGAAGAAATGCAGTGATGTGGAGGGACTAGCGTGGAAAGCAATAGAAGCTCTATGGAATCTTGAAGTTGAACGCCCCGGTTTTGGTCGATCAATTACGGAAAGCAACTCTTAGGGATATGCAGCTGGAGATTCTATAGGTGTCTTAGATGCGCTTGATTGCCTCTGCCAATGTTGCGTTGGCTGGCAATCCTCCAGGGCTCGATGCTTGAGGCTAGTGGGTTGCAACTGCCCCGCGAAGGAGCTCAACGTCACAATGGGCCCGAGCTCGATCCTGGAGCCGTTGCAAGGCACCGCTACCACAACACCTCGGGACCCTTGGACATGCACATGACATCGCAACTCACCTTGCTGCCACCACTTTACCTCTTACCCACCACTCGCTAATCGCCTGAATACAACTCGAGCAATCTGATACGCTTGAAAATCCACACGCGCTGCACACGCCCTCACCGACTCCCGCTGTATCCGCACCAAATCGCGCATACATCAACGACACCTGGGCATCGACTTGCTCAGACGTTCAGAGTACACCACACTGAGCGCCCATTATGGAGACCATCAGGGGTCTCCTGTGGAAGCCCACACCAGAGGAGCAGGTACATTGTCTTATCTTTAGCCATGCTGTCCAACCCTCTAACAAGTCTATAGAAGCGTAAATGCAACGCCCTCGTCCGCCAAAATGTCCGCAAACTCGACCGTGACATCCAACAGCTCAAAGCCACGGAGCAAAAAACCAAAACGCTGATCCAACAATCCTCCAAACGCGCCCAACGCAACCCTTCTATGGCAAAGCAAGCCAACCAAGACGTGCGCATCTTCGCCCGCGAACTCATCCGCGTACGGAAACAAAACAACCGGCTCATGACGTCCAAGGCGCAGCTCAATAGCGTGCAGATGCAAGTCAACGAAGCCTTCTCGGTGCGTAAAATCGAAGGCAGCATCAAGGCGAGCACAGGCATCATGAAGGATGTAAACAGTCTGGTGCGATTGCCAGAACTGACGGGCACAATGCGGGAGCTAAGCTCTGAGCTGATGAAGGCGGGTATCATAGAGGAGATGCTGGATGACACGTTGGGCGAGAACGAGATGTTGGAGGGTGAGGCTGATGAAGCCGAGGAGGAGGTTGACAAGGTGTTGAGTGAGGTGCTCAAGGATAGGTTACCGCCGAGTAAAGCCAAGGAGGAAGAACTACCTAGTGCGCCACAAGCTGAGGAGGAGGAGGAAGAAGACGATCAGGCCGAAATGCTCGCCCAGATGCGGGGACGGCTTGAGGCGCTCAAGAGCTGAGCGAGTCATACATTCTGTTACTTTTGAACCAACTTGTTGTACACAGCATGCATGTTTCGTTTATGCGGCGTTATGGCGTATAGGGAGAGGCCCTTGCATATCCCCATGTCTAAATAGTGGTCACCATATCACAATCCATTTACTCATGCCAAATAGTCGATACATCAACTAAGAAATTTGTGTGACAACAACAATTCTTCATTCAGGCGCCGAAGCGCGAACACGATCATGTCAAACTACATGCCTTATAACTTTTTGGTATCAAGTCGTTTCATAATTCAGTCATCCACCCACCCATCCATCATGACAACACTCTGTATATCCATCTCTTCCCATACATGCATCCACAACAAGAGGCTAATACCCCCAGCATAATGAAACAGCTCCTAATCACCTCGTATAATCTTGCTAACAAACTTCAATTCCCATTCCTTAGGATCTTCGCCCACAAACCTCGCATTTGTCTTCTGATCTAGCATTTGCATCGTAACGGCGATGCCGTCGTACCATTCCCGTACTCTATCGTTATTGCTGTCTTCACCCCACACTGACAAAACGCCGTCTGGGCTACGGGGCGTGGGCTTGGGAGGGACACCCCGCATCTTAAGCAGCATGTTGAGTATATCGCTAAACTTCTCGCCTTGCTGAGAGAACGTCGATGGGGATTTATCAAGTGGCCACCTGGGGTTTCGGGGTGCTTGGTGAGAAGAGATATCCAACGTAGGCGCAGACGGCGAAGAAGTGGATTGAAGGGCTGTAGCGATGTCGTTGTCGACAGGGGCTGGTTGTTTGAATGCGTCTCCGTCAGCTTCTGGGGCAGATGGGGTGGTAGACGGCAGATCCCAGGAGCGGAAGAGCCAGCACATGCGCTCTACACAGGCGAGGAGGATTACGGCGACTAGGAAGGTCTCAAAGGGGTTGGCTTGTTGACGTTGGAGGAGGCGGCGTTCGAGATCGTTCATCACCACACGGGCTAGACATGCGGCACGCTTTTCAGTCGCTCCCATGAGTTGCATGGTGATGAGATTGTAGGACGATTCGTGATCGAGAGGTGTAATGGGTGTACGGATAGCGTCCTCCAAATCTGCTGGCGCCAAAGTGGACGGAGTGATGGTGGGTGCCAAGGAAGGGTTCGAGAACAAGTACCATTCAAAGTTCCGGGATGTGAGTACGCGTGTAAGGTTCCATAGCTCCAGTGCCTTTGATATGAGTCCGTCTGCGCTTGTTGATGCAACGCTCTTTGCGACATTCACCGTCATCCTCATGAAATTCGAATCTTCGGTATCAGAAAACTGGCCACCCATCTTCTTGATGTAATGGTCTAGCTTCCCACTGACATCGTCATCACTATCTATCAGCTCCAGATCCGGAGAAGCTAGGCCGGCGAAGATCGCAGGATCGATATCCGTATTCTGTGCTATTTGCGTCTGCTGACACTTCAGCGGTGTGAATGTAGCAAATATGCCGGAATGAGGAAAGTGGGTTGCTTCTATGCGTCCTGGTGTCTGATCGAGTCGTATCTGACCTTTGGCTTGGTTCGTTGCATGGAATGCCAACACACTATGGAGTCCTGCAGAGTAGAGACCGAACTCCTCTGCGATCCTTGTCCTGATACACGGCTGCTTCCATAATCGCGCGCTCTCGACATTCTGACAGGTATTGCACGGGTTATCGCCTGAGCACGGCTTCTTGAGCATGCGACACCGAATGCACGCGCCTCGCTTTCGCACCTCCTGGACTTCTTTTCGCCTGGAGTCAGTGAAACGACCCCTGACCTTGGGTTTCACTGGTTTTTGGTTCATGCTAAAGTCGGTGGTGAAGTGGGTCTGGTTACCTGGACTCATTGCAAGCGGCCGTTGCTGGCCCATGCCTTTGTTCAGCTGGTCGTTTGCGTGCATCTGCTCCTTGCCATGGTCCTGTAGCATCGGGTCGAGCGAGTTGGGCTGTATGTTGGGCCAGTGATGGCGTCCTTGCGGATGGAAGAACTTCCCGTCCGACATGCCTTGCATCCCATGTGCCGACAGGTTCATGTCTGATTCCATGGGCATGCCGTTTGACAGTGGCATGAGATCGTTTGCAGCCGATGCTGCCATAACGAGCGAGGGGACCATATGCGACATTGACCCAGAGCTTCCCAGAGGCATGTGGCCTATATGAGGTGAGGCGGTTGGTGAATGATGTAAAGGCCCATTGAACTGGTACATGGATGGCATCGCTGGCGCATGCGACATATCCATACCATGTGATAGACCACCCATATCAGAGCCATCGGGCCGATCATCCTGTATCAGAAACTCATCCAACAGCCCTGCATGACTTGCATTGTTATTGTGGTTATGGTTGTGGTTGTGGTTGTGATTATGGTTGTTCTGTGGTTGTGAAGGCTGCTTCTCCGCCATGCGCTTCCCAGAGAGGTCCAGATGCTGTCGCGACACCTCGGCCAGCGTCTCCAGTGCTGAGAGCTGCTTGGAAGGCGCAAAAGGAAGGTTCATTTTCTGGCCATGCTGCATTTGGCTCGGTCCCGGTGCGTTTGGACTGGCCGCCTGTGTCATATTGTCGGGGAGAGGCAGCTCGTGCATCTGCAGCAGCGCGCGCTGGCGGTCCTGGAGAGGTAGCGCGGGACATTTCTTAACGAGATGATTCGTGAGGCTATCTATGCGACCTTTAGGAAACTGTTTTCCATCAGCTATCGTCGTCAACTTTTCCAGGGCGGGGTTGCTCACCTTCTCACCGCACGACTTGCACGTGTGTTGGTAGCGATTACTTGCATCTTCCAGCTTGGGACCGCGCTCGAAGTACTCGAGGATCAATTGGTTGGGTCGTCGACCCATGATGGGCCCAGAAGTTGCACGCTTCAATAATGTGGTGGGCGACGGAATATTACTGCCGGAAGTATTTGGCGGTCAGTAGCCGGCGGTCCAAGAATGCTGAAGTGCGCCATGGTTGGACGCTGTGTCAACGAAATTAGCGTTCCCGCCAGCCCTACCCCAGATCTGACATCATTTCCGTCTCTCACTTCCATCATCGCTGCATCAACCAGATGGATATCTATACCCAATAATGACGATCAGGGATAATCTCCAGGTTCCTATATCATCTGCCCGCGATGAAAGTGGTGAAGCTACCCGATCTTAGAGTAGTCTACAAAGTGGTTCAAGATACATGGCATGAACTGAAGTCGTGCCTCTTACTGAAGGAACGATACCAGAAGCGCGCAGATGGAGCATCGAAGTCGCGATGTGGTTCTGCAGGCTACGGATCTGGTGTTACCTGATCGTGTACATGTTCCTGACTAGAGACGCGACTAGCCAGGGTGCAGTCCGCCCTGCATGCATATACATCTCGCAGACCTGCATCGAGCCAGAAAAAGACGATACATCTGAAACAAGATTGGCTAGTTTCTTGCTATGATCACTTGGTTGAGGTGATGGTTGTTGTCCCTCGAATAAGTGATGACGTCTGTACTCGTCATACCAGATGAGTAGGCTAGAACATCAACTACGGCAATGACATACTACATATCTGATTGCTATATTCTGTTCATACCTGCGACTCCTCAGCAATTCGACTCGAGACACCTATTCAACCACCGAGATGCCGACCACAAAATCCCCTGCCACAAATCCAAACATCACACCCGACCCATCTCAGAATGGTTCCACAGTCCGCAAAGCCTTCCTCTTAGAAGCCTTCGCAAACCTCTTCACCATACCACTAATAACAAACACAAGCTGGACGCTATCCCTCCTTCTAAACAACCCCTCTCGCGATATCAACCCCACTTCGATCCTTTTCGCCCGTCTTTTCGGCGGATTGGTCGTAGGCGGTCTGACGTCCGCCTTGCTTGCGGGCGCGACCAACACGCGCAATGGTATCGAGAGTCGACGACCCACGTATATGCTCCTGGGGCTTGGAGAAGCGGTGTTGATCCCCATGATAGTATTGGATTTGATAGAAGGAGGAGGGCCAAATGCAGCGCTAAGCAAGGGGGTTGCTGCGGCTAGTGTGGCGTGTTTGGTACCGCCGCTTTTCTGGAGATTGTATGTGCTTTTCGTTCGGCCAGATTTGCTAGGAAAGTACACAGAAGAGGGGAAGACTAACGGTAGTGCAAGGAGCAGCGGTGGATGTGAGTATCTGCTACATTGTGCTGTGAGGATGCCAGCTAATTTGATCCAGATGGTGCTATCAATACGCGCGAAGACTGAGAAGATGAGAGTGGTTGCGAGAGACTGCGCCATGAAGGCCAACGTCCTGTTTCTGAATGTGGTCTCGGGAGCCTCTGCGGATTGTAGAATACCTTTCATGCTATCACACTTTTCCATGTCCTACATGCAGAACAAATCTTCCATAAACGCCTCGCTGAAATCATATGCAATGTGTCTTCCCAGGTTTTCACATAGAGCCATGCTTCTTAGTCTGCGAAGCCTCCCCACTCTGCCTCCGAATCCTCCTCCTCTTCGGCATCCTCCATGGCCTCCTCCAGTTCCTGCCCTCTCCATGCTCTTATCCTATCATCAGCTAAACACTCTTTCGCCGCGTTTCTCAGCGGCTTCAGTTTGCCATCCTTGGCCATCTTCTCAACAGGCAGCACCAGCGTCTCCAATGTCTCTTTTTTGTCTTCTTTCTCCCATGCCTCTCCCTTGACCTTCTCCATCTCATCGACCCAAACATCCATGACGTGGTATCTCAATCCATTTGGAATTCTCATATTCTGGCATTCCAGGGGTATCTCCTCCATGACGGCATTCCATTGCTCTAGCAAACTCTTCTTCCACTTGTTTTTGCTCAGAAATTTGAAGGACGCATTGAGGTATTGGCGGATAAGGTAGAGGTACTTGTCTAATCGCAGCGCCTCAATATGAGTCCATTCGCGGGACATGGTGAGGAAGAAAGCGCGGACGAAGGGCAGTACGACGGGCGTTCGGAGGCTCGAGACTATAGAGGCGAGGTCGCGCGATAGGCCTTGCTGGAGGGCGGGTTTGTCTTGCATCCATAGGCCTAGGAGTATCTTGTTAGTTCTTGCGATATTGGTTGCGAAGCTCTCGTATCATTACGAGGCGAAGTATGAAAAGCGCATACAATAAAACAGTCCCTTCCATAGTTTCAGTAGGTCCAATTCCGATATCTCTGATTGCGCGCCAAGGTAGGTTTTGAGTGAGTTGAGTGCTTCATCGCGAACCTTCTTGTCTGTCGCAAACGTTAGCTTGGTGATCTGAGGTTTTCCAATCACAAACTATGCGTACCGCTAGAGGCGAGATTCCTTATAAAGGGGTTGTTTTGCGCGTCCGATGCCATGATTTGCTATGATGTGTTGCGACGATGTCTCCGCTCAGAGGCTTGAGTTGCGGCCAAACTTTTTTTGGAGGGCTGATGGCGCTAAGATAGCGATAAACCACTACGGCCGCGCTACATTCAGATTAGCGCATCACAGGGCGTTCACGAACATTGAAGACACGAGCATGCGAGAGAATCGCACTGCGCGTCTTTATTGAGAGCAATCTGCCATAAGATGTTGCACGCGCTAGCTCTTAGTATGTGAATCTAGCATGTAGAGGCTACGTTCAGGTATAGAAAGGGCCAAACTTGAATAGTCTCGCAATTTTGCGAGAGTGGAGAAAATGCTAGCATATCTTCTAGTAGGAGGCAGTAACCTTCAAAGTGATGTTTACCTAGGTAAGATAGGCATATAGATTTACTAGTGAGAGATCACTAATAGCGTAGTCTGTGCACTTGCTTACTAAGTAGTGTTTGCTGTACCCGCGGTACACTCGCAAACCTACTCTAGAATTAAGGTGCCTAACTTTACTTCTCTTCTAACAAAAGAAGCAGACGTCTACTATAATTCTATCTTGCTAGTAGTCTCTCTAGTAAGACTTTATTTCTAAATTTAAATCTTAAGCGACTCTACAATCTTCTAGGTTTATTACTCTTACAGCGCAAGTCTATACTACAGCGCAATCTATGCTTGAAATTATTTGCTAGAAATACTTTAAAGAATCTTAACTAGACTGTTAGTAAAGCTAACGCGATGCAGTTGCGGGTTTAGGGATGCCGGCTATGGTCGTAATTCCAACAAACGGACACGCGAGGCGCCGTGTTCGCGTAGACCGCGTAAGTGCTTCCTAAAGCACTAAACTTGCACGCAGTAACACTTACGTTGTCTCTAGGTGCACTCTGTGGTCGCGAATTGCTCTGAAAACGGCGTTGGTACTCCTTCACCCTGTATGGCCCGTGCTCCGTGCTGATATCAAGATCCAGGATGAGCAATACCTAGTACGATGGAAATCGGAAACATCGACTACGAAGCCACCTTTCAGCTGGCATTCGGTGAAGGAGCTAGTGCGCTGCTTAGAACACATTCAAGATTACCTGGAAGAGAGGGAAAAGTGAGCTACATCTCCCCATCACCATAGCTTGTTGCTAATTACTTCAAGGAATACGACATTGATTCAGCAGACAAAAACATCCAGAAAAAGGAAGAGCCCTAACGAGGAATCGGAACATGACCGTCGCTCATCACCTTTTGACCGACGACTTCAAGAACGCCGGACGCCGTCAGCGTCTCGGTCACCATCTTTACCTTGTGTCGATACATCTACATCTCCAACCATAGACGTCTACAACGGTGTTCTAGATGCCGATGAATATGGCCACATCTTTTGTCGTAAAGTGAGTCTTCCAGCAGATTGCCTTTTCTCACCACTAATATGCAACACAGGCATCAGGTCAAGGTATACCGGAACTTGAGATCCGTGATATCCCCACACTGGAGATGAACCGGTCTGCACATCATGCCAGTGTGGACAAAGCACAAACCTTGATCCGCAACGAGTATGTACGTAGACTGGAGAAACTACCGGGCAAACGCATCCACTTGTTCAATGTGGTTGACAAAGCCACTCCATCCTTGCGATTTCGATACATTTCCGATTACGTGCTGCAACAAGGCGTCTACCGCGCATCTACTGAAACGCAACAAGGCTGCATGCAATGCTCACCACACATGGGCCGCGAAATTGGATGCGAGTACACAAAGAAATGCGACTGTCTCGAGTATGCTGCAGTCGATGAGAGCCGCCTTGACGATGAAGGCAAGCGGGAATATCAAGAAGCTCTCGACACTGGAGCGTCTACCATGGGGTTCCCCAAGAAGTTTCCATACTTTGCTGAAGGCACTAAACGAGAGAAGACCGGCTGTCTCGTGCCCTTTTACCTGAACTCCCGTCGACCAATCTACGAGTGCAACGAAAAATGCAGATGTGGTCCCTACTGCCGTAACAAGAACGTGCAATTCGGTCGTCAAGTGGAAGTCGAGATCTTCAGAGCGAATGACGGGCGTGGCTGGGGACTACGCTGCAAAGTAAGTTTTGAAAAAAAAAAAGACCAGTATTCGCGAGACATCCACTAACGTTGAACCCACTATTACAGGAAGATCTTCACGAAGGCCAATTCATCGATACCTACCGCGGAGAAGTCATCACCGACGCCGAAGCTACACGTCGTGAGACTTCTTCCTCAAAAGCAAAAATGTCCTATCTGTACTCTCTCGACAAATTTGCTGAGTCAGAGGGCCTGGACGAAAAAGATCTCTACGTCGTAGACGGCGAATTCATGGGTGGACCAACCAAGTTCATCAACCACTCATGTGATCCCAACTGCCGGCAGTATACCGTCTCGTACAACAAGCATGATCCGAGGGTTTACGATATTGCGTTCTTTGCCCGTAGGTTCATTCCCAAGGGCGAGGAACTGACGTTTGACTATCTGGACAAGGAAGAGGGGGACGAGATGGATGAGCCGGGTGAGGGTGCGATACCTTGTCTCTGTGGTGCGAAGAACTGTCGTAAGTGGCTGTGGACTTGAAATTCGGGTAGCTTGGAGGCGCGCGTGGGCTATTGGAGTTATTGAGCTGGCATACGGAAGGAATATGGGTAGCGGTCACCACGGTGGCAGATGTTTTCCTCTAGCCATTGGTATATCACTCTGCATGACTGGTGGGCGTCGTGGCGTTTATATATCCAGGTTGCCGAATATACTGTACACTCGTGTCGTTTGTAATAGACATTCCTTTTAGCAGTTAGTTATCGCGTCTTCCCCACTGATTCCAAGCCAATCCGGACGGCCCTTGCTCCACTCTTCTATAATCATCACCACTTGAACCCTGAATGTTCAAAACTTTGAATTTACATCTCGTCACGTTGAAAACTTGAGTCACTTCAATTTGCGACAGCACTGCCTCAAAGATATCTTTCTCATTGCTTCTGCCCTTTCCCTCCCCCTTGCAGTAATCCCTCAACCCAGCCCATCGATATATCTCTCTGCCCAAGCCGCCTCCGCTCTCAGACCAGACCAGACGAGACCAGTATAGCATGATTCATGCTCACAACAAAAAATTACAGACAACGCCAGAGATAATTTTCCAGCAAAATGAGATGCTGATTGATAACAAAAAAGCCCTGAAGAAATCTCCGGCGCGATCGAGAAACGAAGAAGTTGGATGACCCAATACCCTGGAACGCCGCTGTGATGAGTAAGAAGCCCATTTGTCTATGATCCTTTCGCAACAAATGAGTGGAGTCAAGAGAAAGCCCTCCCGTAGAAAGGAGGTACTCAGGTGCTGTGATGAGCACACTACGTGTTTTACGTCTTCGTTCGGATTACTCCCAGTCTACCGTTGCCCATGACTCTCTTGATGATGGTGATCATCTCCGTCATGATGCAGAGTGACACTGTTGAATTCCTCAAACGGATCTGCAAGTTCGCCCATGGGTGTAGCGAGACCTGAATCTAGCGGGACGCCCTGGACCCTTGCTGCTCCAATATCAATACTATGGGATTCCTTAACATTCCGGAAGTTGGGCGTCTCGATACCTTGGCCCTGGTGAGGGACAATCGGTGGCTTCATGTGCCGTAGTAGGGCCCACTGCGTTGTCTTAAAGAAGGGTGCGGTCTTGATGTCGGAAGCGCCAGCACGAGATCCGAGGCGTCGGGTTTCGTCTTTGATCAGGAGTTTACGAATGATTGCTTTACAGAGACTGGGGTTGTTAGGACAAGATTCTCAACACATACAGGTCCAAACTTACTTCGATACTTGCGGCGCGCCAGAACCCTCCGGGAAGGGTACCTCGTCCCGGAGAATGTTGGCAAACGTCGCATTGCGGTTCTTGCCCTTGAAAGGCGTAGTTCCATACAACATCTCGTATATCAAGATACCAAGGGTCCACCAATCGACCGCACTCGTGTGTCCACAGCCCTTGATGACTTCTGGCGCGATGTACTCCTCGGTACCAACAAACGAGTTGGTTCGGAAGTTGTTTATGCACGATTTTGTGTCAATAGTAGGCAGATTGTTTGATGATGTACCGCTTCGGCCGCTGAGGATCATGGTCGGGCGACCGCCGGGTTCAGACTGTTTCGACAAATCGAAGTCTGACAGCATTATGTGACCAGACTGATGGAGAAGGATGTCTGAATTTGTTAGCATGAGGTGCGCAAGGATTGAGAAGCGACATACTCTCTGGCTTCAAGTCTCGGTAGATAAAACCCATCAAATGGAGGTATTCCAAGGCAGCTGTGACTTCAGCCGCATAGAAGCGTGCGGCATCCTCATCGACACACTTGTTTGGTCGTGTTTGCAGCGCTCGGAAGAACTCACCACCACTGCAGTATTCCATGCAGAGGTAGAGATGATCCTCGGACTGGAAAGAGTGGTATAGAGTAACGATAAAAGGGTGGTTGCTGGTTGCCAGAATTTCCTGCTCGGCCAAGGCACGCTTGATCTTGTTCCGCTTGATCATTTCCTTTTTGCTCAGCACTGTACTTGTTAGCGCAAGTGAATTTGTAGTTGCGAATTGGCTCGCGTACCCTTCATAGCATATAACCTGCTAGACTTCTTCTCCCGTACTAAGTATACCTTTCCAACATCGCCCTTGCCAATCAACTTGATCTTGTCGAAGCTCCCTGGTCCGACTTCGACGTTGCGGACCTTGATAGAGTTGGAGCTGTAGGTTCTCCTGAAAGCCACAGACTGGCGGATTTGGCCTGCCGAGGGTATGGGTTTGCCAGCTTCTATTGGTAGAAGATGAGTTGGATCTTGCGAATTTGTCTCGACCATGCTCAAGGTGGACGAATTCGGGTGGTGTAGCACAGGCTGCTTGCCAAGTTCTGCGGTCTGTGGTCTCTCAGTGTTCTTCCCCGAGGAAAAGAGACCTTGGGCATTAGGTGCGGAAGCTACCCTTCGTAGTTTCCTAGCCAATTCCTCTTTCCCAGCGTTCGTGGCGTGGTCGTCGGTAGTCGCTGCGCCGTTTAGTTGCGTCTTGGGCACCTCAGGGGTGTCTGGAGGCGATGGAGGTACACTGCCGGCGTTGTGATGGCGCAGGGCCGGTGGTCCTTGGTGGGCGAAGTATGGGTTGGCGTGCGCGGTAGGCGACACGCTGTCATCCAAGGGGTTGCCTTCGCTGGCGACAGTCTGCGAGCGATTGCGCGAGATGTGGGGAATGAACCTCGACTGGCGGAAGCCAGACTTTTCGTTCTTGGGATTTGCCTCGTCGGAGAGCTTGCGGGTGTCGTTGCTGCTGTTGATGCGGAAAAAGTTCTTGATCCGTTGGGAGACCTGGCCATCCTTTGCATTGACTGATTTGTTGGTGGACAGCGCCTTGCCCGAGAAGGTGCGTTTCTCCGTCTTTTCGGCCATGGTGGAGTGACTTGATGCGGACGAGTTAAAGAGCTGCGTCATATCGGTTGCACAGAATCGATGCGAGGGTGCAGCGGGCGACTCTGGTGTGCGGAGTTCGGAGAGTTGGCCGGGTGCAGGGAGGTGACGGTTGCGCGTTGCACGGTCAGTGGGCCATGGCACGTCGGGTGAGGTCAATGTCCAGGGTCGCTGTGCGGGTGGCTGGGGCGGCTTGGTGAAAGAATGACCCCGTCACTAAGGCGCAGGCACAGGCGATGGGAGAGGGAGATGCGGGCTGATGGTATTGGCGGCGAGGAGAAGAGGAGAAGAAGAGCAGAGAGTAGGGGAAAGAGGAGTTAGTGGCAGTATAGTAGGGCCAGCCAGCAGGTTGGGAAGGAAGGAAGCCAGAGCCGTGCCGGAGACCACTTGGGACTGCGGCGAATGATGGCGGAGGGCAAGTGGGGACTTCCGGATCCCTGTCTACCAAGGGAAGCCGCGTTCGAAGGCCAGCTAGCACCACAACCAGCCAGCAAGACAGGGCCGTCTCACTCGTCACCAATCAGCCTGCTACATGGCCATAGTCACAGCACATGTGTATTTCCAAGCAGCGCAAACCCTCGCTCTCACCTACACGCGATGGCGCCTTCGTGATGATGCATATCCGCCTTCCCGAGCCCTGCGCTGCGCCTCTGGCCTGAAATGACTACTGAACCGTCCTAGCACTTCCCCACGACTGGAGGACAAATCACGCTATTGCCCGATTTATCAGCAACGCGAAAGCATAACGGCACGTCATCGCACCAAACGCGGCTGTGTGAATCCGATACAAGATCCATCGTGATCGATTGACCCTTGGTCGTTGCCATGGTGAAGCCGTCTTACACCCCAAGTACACAATGTATGCGCTGGAGATGATGTAGATGATGTATGACAGCTCACAAAGGACGCGCATGTTTCCGCCATTTCGTCCATTGACGACCGCCTCGGACGCCAATCTGTTCTAGAACCATTGCTATTTCAGTTTAGCGCAAGTTTCGGACCTCATCCGTCACTCCGATATATCGGCCGTGCACCATGAACCTCGTCAGCTCACTTTAAGTCTAAGGAACAAACCGGCTGTCACTAAACTATACTGATTGCGAGACATGTCTGTATTATTCTACGATGCAACGGATGAGTATGCTGGCTACCTATTATACAATGACTGAATCTATACGCAAGATGCTGACGGAAAGGAGATGAGAAGGTGCATAGTTGACCAGAACGACTCGTCTTCGCCCATGACACATCCCCTGCCGCCTTCTGCCAGTCCGCCTATTGTCGAAACAAATGTTGAAGAAAAAAAACTCGGAGAATATCTGGGCCACCATAGCGACCACTGTGTCGTAGTAGAGGGTTGCAAAAGAGACTCGTCAATCGGAAAGATGTTGTTGTTAAAAGGAGGTATCGGTGATAGTGCTTACTCCATGAAAGTAATCCTCGGCCGAATTCAGAAGCAATCTCCTATACGGAGAAGAGCGTCAAGAGTAGACTTGGTTCACGTCGAGGTCGAAAAGATGCAATGACCTATCCAAGTAATCTGAAGTAGACGACGGCAAACCACAATCAACGATCAGGTGCGCGAGTTCCTACGATGCGCCTCGATCTCCTCGATCTCCGTCCTCTTCAGGTCCCGAAAGCGCTGTCGCCACTTGTCTGAACGTTTCTGCCTCTCGTCTGGAGACATGGTTCGAGGGTCGTCCTTCTTGCTGCGTCGAAACTTGTTGGTCACCTGTTCCAGCTTCGCTTTTGCGGGTGAATGCTCTTCAGACTTCTTAGGCGAGCTAGGTGGGTTGGCCGGCGAAGATGTAGCAGCACTACGCTCGACATCCGCGGCCTTTGTTGGAGAAGACGTCGCTTTCTGCTTGCCCTTACTGCTGGGCACCTTGAAGCAGCTTGTACTGCTCTCCTCATACTCAAAGGGGACAGGTGCTTCAGCCGAACGAAGGTCCCCTGCAACCGAAGACCGACGCTCGTCAGTAGGCGTATCGTTGATCATCTCCGACAAATCGTCCATGGCGCCGTCCAGTCCTGACAAGCGGTGGTTACCAAAGTGCCGAGGGACAGGTGCGCCATGGGTACCAAGTTCGCCCAGACTCACTTCCTTGAGCGTTGGGTAGAAGCGCTGCGAGCTCAGTGACGTGCCATAGTTGCGATTCTGGGTTTGATTGCCGAAGATATGCTGAACCACGCCACTGTCTAAGGGGTTGTTCGCCTTGGACAAATTAACTGGATTCTTCATGCCTCGACTTGTATCGTTCTCGATGCTCGGAAACGCAGCCTGTCGGTAGTTAGACGCAAGCCTCCGTGGAACGATCACTGGAGGGTTCAGGTGCTGCGCGGCAGAGGCGATGCGATGGCGTTCCGGAATAACTTCGCTGCGAGCCATGTATTGCACTGGAATTTCCTTAACATTCCCTTGCTGACCGTATTCCGAGTCACGACGGACATCGTCTTGCAGATTGCCCTTCGTTGAGCGAATGTTTTCCTGACCTCCATTGGCGTTGTTGTTGTTCAAAGGCATACTGGCAGCAGGGTCTTGGGGAAGAGACCCGGCAACTAACGCTCGTAACGAGGGTGTCCTAGAGTCAATGCCGTGTTGATACTCAGCTTGACGCTTCTTCGACTCGTCTGTGAGGAAGTGCAAAAGACCCTGGATGTAGCCTTGCAGAACCTCGGGACTGTCAGGAATGCCAACATGGTCGTAACCGGCCTGGTAGCCCTCCTGATATGTGGACGGAACATATGTTACCGGCTTGCCATGGAACGGCCAGTTCTCATCTGTACTAGTACGTTGGTCCGAGTTGGCGCGTGGCGCGATGAAGCTACTCGAAGCGGAAGTCGACGTGTTGGCGCCCATTGCAGGAGCTCGCTCAACCATGGTGGAGAAGGGCTTCTCAAAAGCGTTCTGCTGTACAGCAGTCATAGAAGGTTGTTTGCCAAATGCCTCAGGCCACGAAGTGAGCTTAGGCGCAGGCTCGTTTTGCCTTGAGCGACCAGAATCGCCTTCATTCCAAGGACTAGCAGGCCAGTGCTTCTCCGGTGTAGATGGGACAGCAGTGTTCTCATCGGACGAGTGCCCGGTCTCCTTGGCCTGTGGGGCTACGCGTGTTGAGGAATGCTCATGTGTGTTTGTAGGGAAGAAATCCATGGTATCAACGCTAGACAGACTATGCTTCTGCGATGACGCCCGGCGGTCATGTTTGCCCTGTTCTTGCTGTTGTTGTGCTCGCCACGGAGATCGCTTCTCTGGCGAGGGAGTGGGCGGTACAGCGCCTTGCGTGGTGCTGGACTTGGTAACGGGCTCGTATGTAGGGCTCTTTGGGTTCAAGATAGATCCCTTCTTGACATCCTCTGGAGGTGGTGGCTTGATCTCAATAGCTCTAGAACGACGACTAGCTGATCCTGGAGGAGAATGAGGCGGGTTTGCCGCGGCTGGGACAAAAGGTGTAGGCTCGACAGCAGTAAAGTTGGGAAATTGACCAAAAGGCTGGGGTTGGGGTTGGAACATCGGCAGAGGTGAATACGGTGCTGCGAATGGGTACATGGGAGGAGCATATCCTGGCTGGTATTGCGGTCCAAAAGTCGGCATAGGTGCTGAGCCTAAAGCGTTCGCTCCAGAGAAGGTGCTGTGTTGAGCAGTACTACCCTCTGATTCAGCGGCTGTTATTTGCTTTCGAAGCGCATCAAGCTCGACGATCAGGCACCGCTTCTTTTCGATCATTCCTGCGCGCCATGCCTCGCTCTGGTGACCAGCTTGCAATACCTCGGTCTGCTCTACGGTTCGCAGCTCTTGCTTCTTCAGCGCTTGTTGCGCCTTGAGTGTCGTCAGGTCCAGGCCAGCAAATGGTGTGTGAGTACTGGAACGTGATGGCCCAAAGGCGCCTCCCGTTTGAGCATTGTGAGTAGCCAACGTGGAAGCGCCCAGCATCTGTTTGGCCATCGTGTCCATAGTAGCGGGGCCAGTGGGAGGTATCGTGGGGTTGGTTGCGTTGACTGCTGGCAGTGCGAACATGCGATCACCAACAAAAATGACTGGTTGACCGCCAACGACTTCAACGCGAGCGGTATTGTTGCCGTTTGTTTGTGTCTGCGGTTGAGGGATATTGCCTGGGGCGACACGCAGTGGTGGTTGTGGTCTGTAAGCGGTGTCGCCGTATCGGGACGTGCCGAGCGGTGGAAGGTCGCTAGGAACTATACGGCCACCCGCGGTAACTCGTATACCAGGGGGACTTCCGTGTTCTTTGAGAAGTTTCTCTGCTTTGCCACGCTTAATCGACGGCGTCGGCGATGGCCGCTTCTGAGGGCCGAAAGGAACGAGAGCCGCCGGAGTAGGTACACGTAGGCTTCTGTTCGATGCTCTGCTAGACAGATTCGCCGAAGCGGACACTGAGGGGCGTAGGACGTGTTCTGTATATGAGAACGATCAGCTGTGCTCGCCTTATGGCAATGGTAGTAACCAAGACGACGAGGCTTGAGGTGATGTAGTGTAGTAGGGATCGTCGGTCGCAGCGTGTGTGGTTAAGGGCGTGCAGGATACGCCGCATCTGGACACTATGCTCCTTGGTGGGGAAGGTGAAAGGTGAAGGACAGAAGAGGGCAAGTCCGGGACTGACCTCTGATCACATCCTCATTAGGAAACTTCTCAATCGACACAGCTGATTCCGACACCGAGTCGCGAAGTGCAAGCAGTTCGTCCACCTTGTATGCGAACGACATCATGGAGGGTCTGTCACCCTAAGTGGGTACCGTAGACAGCGAGCCGCCAACCTGATTGAGCCGCTGGTATTATGGGGTCAATGAGACGTGGAGCTGGAGAAGCGAAAAAGGTTGAGATGGTGTGATGCGAATATCCTGCTTTCGTCAGTATAACTTCCTTGCAGCATACGGTACTTCAACATTGCGGATATAGGTGAGGGTCATGATTGGTGTAGCAGAGACAATGACATACCTCAAATCTGATCGATGGTGAGGCAATGCGAACAAGAAGTGAACGACAGCTATCCAAAAAGCCCAAGTGCAGCAATGCGAAAGATGGCGAGACGGAACAAGAAGATGGAACCAAAATGAGTGTATTGAGGAGAAGGACAGAGGAAGAGGTTGGGTAGGTTGTTATACCCTGTATCCCGCCGCAACTGCCAGTGTAACAGACGATCGGGGTTGGCCACTGAGGAAACAGATGACACAGCGACGATGTAGGAAGGTTTGAAGAAGAGCATCGTGAGATTTATAGAAGTGGACATGCGGACAAGCGCGGCTGCTAGGTGAGATTGAGAAGGCAAGAGCAGTCGACACTGAAGACATGGATAAGCGAATACTCGGGCTTTTACTCCGGCATCCAGGTGCGACGATAAAGTCTCATATGTGATGCAAGAAGAAACTCCCGAGTACTAAGATCTAGGAATGAGCGAGCCACCTACTGGCTCATTGAGAAACCGCAGATGTAGAAAAACTCGACGCACACACTCTTCTGAAGGCAGATGAACGCTGCGTAAGCCTGGGCATACAGCTCTAATATAGGATATGAGCATACAAAGTACGGTCACACGTACTCGGGTAATAAAGCTCGCTGGCTTCCAGGGTCCTATCATAGTTTTCCTCTTAACGCCTTGACGCCCTCGCTATGCTCCATGCTGAATATGCTGTACCATATATGTCTCTTCGCGCCTCCTGCTCATGTATTACGATGTTCAGAACACTTCTGACGTCCTCTGTACCTTTACCTCCTCCTCGTGGGTCTAGCACTAGGCGGCGGCGCCGACTCAAAGGCGTCATCAGACTCAATCTCATCATCACTCTATGCCCATATTAGCCCAACCTTTATAAATACCGTTATCGTCACTTACCGGCTCCTGCACAGCCTTCTTTCCCCTCGACGGCGCAGCCCGCGTGGGCTGACTACGCTGCGTAAGCGTCTGCGAGAAGTTCAACTTTGTCTGCGTAGCCGCAGGTCCCGCCTTGGCCCTCGTAGTCGTCGTCTTCTTAGCCGGCGACTTGGACTTCGCCAGGGGTTTGGTTGTCGTCCTCGCAGCGGCCTTCCTTGCAGGAGGTTTCTTCTGCGAGGCAACGAAAAGGTCTTCCGCGCTATCTTCATCATCTTCTTCTGGAACTTCTTCATCGTCGTCATCGTCGATCATGATCACGTCTTCGTCGTTATCAGATTCCTCTTCTTCGACAACAGCCTTTTTCTTGCCTCGGCCGCCTGTAGCTCTGGCTACTGGCGCAGCCTTCTTAGGTGCGGCCTTTTTGGCAGCAGCGGCAGTTGCACGACTTGTGCCAGCTGCTTTGCCGCGACCGCGTGGAGCAGCTTTCTTCGTGGTTATGGAAGCCAAGCTCTCGTCATCGTCTTTCTCGCCTTCATTGTCAGAACGGACGAGGGCAGCAGGCTGATCAGCCCAAGACCCGTCGAAGTCACTGTCCCATCCAGCTGGCTTAGGTTTGACCTTTGACCTCCGTGTCTTCTTCAACTGTCCTGAAGCGAACAGATCCTCCAGTTGTTCGCGATATTCCGCCATCTCCTTGGTAATCTCTTCTTCTTCGATTTCGTTGGCGGCCATGAGGTGCTTGAGCTGATTTTTGAGGCTGTCTCCGACGAAGGTTTCCATGGCATGCTTGTCGTCCTTGTCCACAAACTGGGACACTGCATCTCCAAAGGAATTCTGCGGCAAGATTGTCAGGGTTTGAGCTGTGAGGAATTCTTTAACCAGCTTGTCGACCTTGACTGAGTCAATCGAAAGCTCAGCCAGGATGTCCTCGTCTGGCTCTTCAGCCGTGCTCTTCAATGCACGGTTCGCTGGTTTCTTTTTCCGGTGAAACTGTACAATATCGTTGATGTTGGCTACCTTACCCATGAAGCGATTCGAAATACGCTGCGGATTCTCGCAATGAAATTCGCCCCCTCCTGGAGCTGTGTACTCGACACGCAGTCGGACAAGCGGTTTTGGCGGTTCGATGTCATCGTCTTCTTCCCTGTCTTCTTGAAGTTCAAGCCACTCCCTGTTCGCTTCTTGGATCAACTCCTCGATAACCTGGTTCAGGTATTGGGTAATCTTTGCACGGTTATCGCTGACATCGCGGACGCGCCATATCTCTTTTTCTTTAATTTCCCTCTCTTCTGCAAGCACAATTTCTTTCATGATAAAGGGTCTGACCGTTTTCAGGCGGATGTTCTCAGTTGTGAACTCCTTGCCAGTGACGCTCAAAATGCAAACGTGCTTGGGAACCGCCTCTCCAGGCATCAATGACGTAGCCACTGAGGAGCCGGGCTGCATGACATGGAAGCCCATCTCAGGGTTGTATCGCGGGTCAATCAAACATTCGTGCTCGTGGCCCCATACAACAAGATCCATAAACTCTGGTAGAAAGTTCTCGGGAAGATAGCTGGTCGGCGTATGTGCATGATGATTTTGGTGCACGCTCATGAGGTTGAACCACTCGTCCTTTTGCATACCAGGTTGGAAGAACTTGACATTACCGTCCCGCCAGGTGTGGAACAAGCGCTCATCACGAACGTTGCTGAGACCATAGAGAGCGAGTTTGGTGCCGCCCTTTTGAAGTAGCACAGGCTTCACTGCGATCTTATCGACTTCCGGTGTGCGACCAAAATAGTTGACGAAGCCAGACGCCTGCAACAGATCGAGAGGAGAGAACGAGCCTTCGCCTGACGGGTCGTCGTGATTACCATGAATGGCAAACACGGGTATAGCAATGTTTATATCTTCATCCTCGTAGTTGACGTGGTCGAACATGCCTCCAAAGTTCTCGCTCGCATCGCTCAGCATCTCCAGTTCGCATGGCTTCTCGCCGAGACAGTTCTGACGCAGTGATTTCATGACATGGTACATGGACTTCCTCGACGGCTTGTTCTCGTGAAAAAGGTCTCCCGCATGCAGTACCATGTCCACATCGTGCTCTTTCGCTAGGCACATGACTTCGTGGAATGTCCTCCAACTGTCGTCCTTTCGCTCTGCATCGCGTTCGTTATATCCGACATGGCTATCTGTGGCGACCAGTATCCGGATTGTGTCTGCGCCTGGAAGCCTCGTTAGAACATGCTTGTCGATACATCTCAAGTTTGCCCATACTCTGCTGCGCACCGCGTCGTGGGGGCATGGTGGGCGGCTGATCTGTGGTAGTTCGGCTCCGTGACTTCTGGCGCCGGTGGGAGTGATTCCGCGAGTTTAATGTCCCCCTTGAAGCACTGTAGTAGTCTTTCCAGGCAAACACGCCACTACAGGCCGAAGGATGGCGAGCAATTACTCACGACTCGCGACGCGCTTCCGCCTAAGCCAAGCCCCTAGCGTCCCCCGCGTTCTCACGTGCATTTCGTGAGGCCATCGGAAGCCGTCGAAAACATTCGCCGACCTCATCTTTCACGCCCTACGTCGCAATGTTTCCCACACGGGCGCTCTGCGCTCGATCGGTCTGGAAAGGTGAGATACTGCGCATTGCTTCCAAATCCTACAGGATCAAAAGACTAACGTCCTGCTAGGACCCAATATCGTCCCGTAAGCCACTGCAATCAAGCCCTGCGAAAACTGCCCTAATCATCTCGAAGCCTACCAATAGTACAGAAAAAGGCTGGCGAAAGGACGCCGCCGATCAAGACACAAGCGCGCTCGGCTACGATACTACCGAATTTCGTCGGCCTCAAGTTCCAGATACACAACGGCAAGAGCTACCTAGACCTCACCATAACTGAGGACATGGTAGGACGTAAGCTGGGAGAATTTGCGCCGTACGTGTGGCAGAACCTCCATGTCTTGCTGGAGCTGGTTGGAGAGAGATCGACGAAGCGCTGACATGTTATTCTAGAACACGGAAGCAGTTCACATACAAGCAGACGAAGAACAAATGAGCAACGGGAAACAAGTGCATCAAATGGGAGTTTGGGTATCATTTTGGTTTATCTAGAAGCCATTCTGTACTGCTATTGTACAAATATGATGGAGCCCTCTGCTTGTGGGCCAGATGCCTCAATCTTCCCAATGGCCAAGTACCCTGCGCCTGTGATGCCGGTTCCAAACGCCTAAAATGCATGTCGATATCCCAAATTGCCACATCCCGTCATGAACCAGCTTTCATGTAGTGCTGCCTAAGCAAAACCAGTGGACTTAACGGTAGAACTCGCCACGTTTGATGTTGACTCCGTATTCGCCTACTGCCATGCCCAGATCCTCCATAGTGAGCACGGTTCGGCCTTGACTGCCACCTTGACCTCCACCACCATATCCTGGTCGCTGGATGCCAAGGTTGTAGTCCTTGGTCTTTGAGCCGCTGTCCTTTCCACCAGGCGCACCACCAGGTGCAGCTGCTGCCGGGGCTCCTCCTGCGCCACCCATGGGGTTGTTACTCGTGGTGTTGGACGACCTGATGCGAGAGAATTGGTAGGCGTCGGCCGCAATGTCGGCGATGAATTTCTGTGTCGCCAGAGCGAGTAGACGTGCAAGATGTTGTGATGTCTGGGGTGGCGGTGGCAGACCGGCGCGGGTCAGGTAGTAGTTGGTCACTGCATCGGGTATCTGGTCGCCTGGTTAGTTCGCGATGCTTGGTATGAGGACGGGACGCGGCATACGATAGGCGCATAATCATCCATCTTGCCAAGGAACTCGCGCAACGTCGCATCCTTCTTCGCTGGTATGCGCGCTTCAAACGCGGCGGCCGAGTCTGTTACACCGTTGACTGTCGCGGGTTCGGCATCGTTTGCGCCGTCGAGGTTCATGGCGTCGGCTTCCAGTTGTGTCGCGTCTTGCTTGATCTCGTCATCCACCGCGTGGTCGAGTTCGTCGTTGACCTCCATGTTGGTGTCTGGGGGCTGCGAGTTTTCTTCAGACATGGTTGCGATGCGAATGATATGAGTTGCGACGTGGTGCGAGGTATGACGTGGGGTGGATTGATTGGATTGCGGACTGCGGAGACAACGCGGGAGTGAGTGAACGGCGAGCCAAGCACGGTCGCCCAATGCGGTAAGCCCAAAAGGAGCCAATCGGAGTGGTTATAGCCCAACTACCAGCACTGCATCTCTCAACGACGCGTTTTCACGTTGCCTTCTAAGGCCTTTGACTTATGGTGATTCTGACGAGTGAATCAAGATGCCACAGTCGGCACATGAGAGGCCAGATGGGACGGTTGCGGCTGTTTGCGCTACCACAAGCTTGGGGACCCTGAGCGATTGCCGGAGCACCTGACCCAGGCAAAGAGCCAGCCAAGGACATGAAGGTTCAGCCTTGTGTAGCTGCATCTCCAGATACATGCATACTCGATGGATATGACAGCTTCTTTTGCTTTGCATTAGTGACAACTGCCCGGTTCGCACTCTTTGACACTCCAGGTTGACACCAAGCCGTCTCGTCTTCAACCGCGTTCGACTTGTAATACATCATTTTGATCATTCTTGCGAACCCTTGATTCCTCGATCACTGTTTACGAATGACATGTGATACTGCACTCTACGCGTCTCTTCTTATGATACACGTACACGCAGAATCCGCATGACAGGCAGCAGACCAGTCGCTTCACACCACACTACGCAGCGAGGCACCCACCAGATGGCATATCACCAGCCATGGCCATAATCATCGATCTACCACCAGAAATCCTGGAACAGATTTATCACTACTTAGGTAGCATCGACGACGTCCACCACTTCGGACGAATGTGCAGTAAGACTCATCATGTCATCCAAAAACAAAACATCTACCTCGAGATCATGCGCTCAATCATTCACTCTTCACCCCAACACCGCTATGACTTCCAGCTTTGCAGATCCCTCGACCTCCATCGCAAGATCGTAGCGCACTTGGAACGACATCCTATGCCATTCGCTGCCAGCCAACCCGGAGTCTTCAGTTTCAGTATCTGGGAAACGCAATTGATGCAGACTGCCAGGAGTTGTTCTAGTCCGGCTGAATGGACAGATGACATGATTTGTGACATACTGGCAAGGTACCAGGGGCTGCGTGTTCTGGAGAACATTTGGCTGGAACGAGAACTTCAAGAGCAAGATTTCCTATCTGTGGATGATACCTCGGATGCACAGCGGTTTGTCCATCGCTTTGCAACACTTGTTGATCGCGAGCAGAAGTTCAGAGACGGAGACCTACCTCGAAGGAACCCGAATACGCCGCATACATGGTATTACACTGAATTGGACGCGGATCAGAGAGAGCGTTTCTATGCCGCTGTAACCTGTGTCTGGCTCCTCAACGAGATACGATGGGTCTTGACCAACTTTGCTTATCCGGCAAACTTCACTGTTCAGATCGAGATTCTGGGGGCGTTGAAGGCGAGGATAGAAATGGAGACTAGGACACCACTACTGGACGAACTGGATCGACACGCCGTGTTCACGTTCATGTACCATCATCTACTTCCCCTCCACGCTTTATTTATGGCAGATGCAAGCTCCTCAAAACTACCCTTCACATTCGCGTCCGACTTTTCCAAGGACACGGCTCATTGCACCAGGTACGTACACTTTACCTACTCACTTTCCCTGTGTCAATACTGGCTCTTACCGTTGTTAGATTACTCCAGCTCTTCCTCATGGCCTCTCAAACCTACTTCCAACCCCCTGACCTCGTCGACCTAACGCTCCGCTCCCGCACATCTCGTAAGCCGCCTTATCCCCTCCTTCCGACTCCCTGCTCAACCGAAAAATACCGTCGACCCCTCCCCTCCCTCTTCTATCCCGGCCACGACCTCAATTGCACACACCTCAAGGCGTCCTTCCAACGCACATCGATCGCACACCTCACCTTGATAACACGTTCGTCGTTCCATCAAACTAGTCATGATATGAGTCAAGGTGGTATCAGTCCATCGGCGCTTGGGGAAGCCTTGTTCAAGGTTCCGGACCATGCGAGGCGGTATCTTGCGGATCGTGTCTTGGTGGCGTTTGAAAAGGACGAGGTGAGGGAAAGAGGAAAGAGGGAGATGAGAGGAGTGTGGGGAAAGAAGTGGAGCATAGTTGGGTGGGCGGTTTGGTGGTGGGCTGGGAGTGAGGAGAAGGCTAGGATGAAGATGGAGAGGTTGCGGGCAATCGAGCAGTGAGTTTAATCCAGACTTGTACGGAAGATTCAACCGTATTGTAGATGCCTTCGCCAGACTTGGGCGTATTGGAGCTTCAGCTGACGATGGTGTGTACCTCGAGGATGTGTTCCTGTTTTGCATCTATTGTTGAGCATCTATAGACTTTATCCTTGCGAGTGTCTTGTCATTCTGGTTTCTTCCAATGTTTGTAGCAATCGTACTGTTCTGGATATATATCATGGAAAATACTCCGTAACATGGTTGGCAAGCGAGTGAGCCAGGCAAGCGAGTAAGCCACCCCACCAACTTTGCGCACCTCTACACGTGTATATCTCAACCACCTTACAAGATAATATATAGATAATAACAGAGTATACTAAGCAGTATCTAAGGTATCTTTCTTGCACGTACGTAAGTTGTGGCCAGTCTCCCTGCACCTTGTGCAGCGCGCTAGAGCCTGGCGGCTAAGGCCTGATCGCGCTCCTCCTTAACGCTCTTCACAAGAAATCTGCTGCTCAACCTTGCGTTGAGCAAGTATATCCTCTCCCTCTCCCTTTGTTAAGGTCCCCTGCTTCTGTATACGCTTTTTCTTCCGTTGCTTACGTGCTGACGCTGCCTTATTAGCCTTCTCAAGGCTAGCAATCCGATCGCGCATTAGCTCAGCTGAGAGCATTATTACCTCAGCCCCCTTCTTGAGCTGGTTAATCGCCTCAATAATCGAAGCTGGTGATAAGCTCTTGTGCCGTCGCACGCGATCACGTATCAACGTTGATTGAGCCTCAAGCTCACGTACGTTGCTCGGCGTACAAGCCTCCCAGGGAGCCTCTGGTAGAGCAGCTGGAGTAGGCGTACGGAGCTGCACGTCTAGCTTCGAGAGGACAGCGTCTGGCTGGAGAGGAACAAGGCCTGCGCCGCGAAAAGCTGAGCAGATATTAGCTGGCGTGAACGCTCGATCAAACGCTGTCTTAAACGCTGGCAGAAACTCGAGCTTGGTGATGTAGTTGATGTGGTGGCGGATTAGGCTCTCCACCTCACGACTGTACGCGCGCTTCAACGGCGAGAAGCAGCTAACGTCAAGAGGTTGAAGCAGGTGAGATAAGTAGGGTGGCATGCAGAGCGTGTAGATGTTGTTCTCCTTGCAGAGCTCTTGAAACTCAAGGGATTGGTGGCTCTCATGGCCGTCAAGGACGAGCAGGCGACGCGCACCAACCATGCGAGTCTTCGTGTAAGCGTTGAAGTGCTTTAGCCACTCTACTCCTAGCTTGTTGGTTGTCCAGCCATTGTCGCTGACTGCGATCGCCCAGTCGCGTGGGATCTCTGCTTCCTCGTACCAGGCAGACAGGTGATACTGGCCAGCAAAGATAAGGAATGGTGGGACTGACCAGCCAGCAGCGTTGATCGCAGCGATCAACGTTACCCACTCGCGATTACCAGGCTGGATAGCCTTTGGCCTACCTCTCCTCTCTGACGCTGTCACGACAAGCTAAGTCGTGATCTTGCCCATCATAAAGCCAGCTTCGTCAAAGTTGTAGACGTCATTATCGCAGATGCCGTACTTGGCCTTTGTCTGCTCTACGAGCTCAAACCAGGCGCTGATTAGGACTGGATCTTCGCACAGAGCTCTCTGCCTATCGTACGCTCGGTTGAAACACGTCGTGAGACTGTCTGTACGCTTGACGAAGTTGGCTGGCCACTTCTGTCCAACCTGGCCTGCGCCGCGCGCAGCGAGCAGCTTATCAGCCATATCACGTACAGCTGTGTACGTAGGTGAAAATCCACGTAGATCTAGATCAAGTATATAGCTAACAATTACCTGCTCCTCTAGCTGGGTGAGCTTCTTTGAGTTGGGCTGGCAATCGCGTCG